>NC_065581.1:25611250-25959375 GCF_024542745.1 Macaca thibetana thibetana | reverse complement strand
TGGGACTACAGGCATGTGCCACCATGTCCAGCTAAAGTCTTCTCTCCAGAAAGAAGAAATGCATTAGAATTTAGAGGACGCATAAACGTCTAGCTGTGTAGCTAATACAGTAGCCACTATCATGAATGGGAATTTAAATTTAACTTAATAAAAATTAAAATGAAAACATTTAGTTTTTCTGTTCCACTTGCCACATTTTGATTGCTTAATAGTTGCATGTGACTAGTGGCTACATAACAGCCTCAATATACAACATTCCGTTATCACAGAAAGTTACCTTGGACCAAGTGCTGGGAGAAACAATGCAGGCTTCCTCACAAAAGCTGTAAAAGAGAGAACTCAGGGAGTGTGAAACTCTTTCCTATTCTAGTCAACTTCAAGAATAATTGGTACCACGCCGGCACGGTGGCTCACACCTGTAATCCCAGCACTTTGGGAAGCCAAGGCAGGCGGATCACCTGAGATCAGGAGTTTGAGACCAGCCTGACCAACATGGCAAAACCTCATCTCTACTAAAAATACAAAAAGTTAGCTGGGCATGGTGGTGCACACCTGTAATCCCAGTTGCTCAGGAGGCTGAGGAAGGAGAATCACTTGAGCTCTGGAGTGGGAGTTTGCAGTGAGCCCAGATTACACCACTGCACTCCAGCCTGGGTGAAAGGACAAGAATCTGTCTTAAAATAAAAAAGAATAATTGGTACCAGAATTACTCTTTGTAATTGGTAGTAACACTCATGCAATTGGGTGATCTGTGACAGATCCCACTGAAGGAGTATGGGGAGCTTCACCCCAATATATGACTCCCTGGTGTAATGAGTATTTTGAATTAAAGGCCCTTAGAGATCAGCAGATGCTGGAAGAGACTTTTCCCCTATCTACATAAAGGCCAGTCAGACTAGACAAAAAGAACACTTGTTTTTCCTTCCAACTCCTGTTATCACATTTTGTACTGAAGAAAAGAGGACTAAGAATGTAACCAGACCTAATCAGACACTTTCACAAAATAATGTCTGTCTCTCAGGCTCATTCATTTTCCAAAGAGAACCATTTACAAGTTAAACTCTGTCCCTCCATTCATTCATTCATCCTCCTGAATATTCATTTATTATCCCTAATAATCATTTACTGCCCCTCAACAGAATTACCTATATTCTCCTGATATCACCCTTCCCCTCTGAAATAAGGCTATATAAGTATTTGTATTTATAGATATATAAATATTTAAGGCTATATACTTATATAAGGCTATATAAGTATTTGTATTTATACATATATAAATATGTATACATATATAAATATTATTTATACATATATAAATATATTTATACATATTTTATACTTATATATTTATACATATATAAAAATAACATTTTTATATTATATACATACATATTTATACTGATGTATTAATACATAAGTATTTATAAATAATTTAGAATACATAAGTATAATACATAAGTATTTATAAATAAGACTATATAAGTATCTACGCCCATTGGAAGAGGGGGTAATCACTCTGTGATTCTAGCCCATGTACATGTTAATAAATTTATATGCCTTTTCTCCAATTAGCCTTCCTTTTGTGAGTTGATTTTTCAGTGAACTTTCAGAAGGCAAAGAGGAAGTGTTCCCTTGGCTTCTACACCATCATGACGATCAAATTTGACTCCACCTCGATCCCCCCCACCCCCTACAAAGAACAAAAACCAACACTGGTTAATAAGGTCGGTTTTTTGGGTTTTTTTTGTTTTTGTTTTTTTTGCTTTTAGGAGCAGAGGTATAATAGGCAAAAGAAAGAGAAAGGAGAATAGTGAATACCTCTCTCTCCTGCAGAGAGAGACGGGTGCCTAAGTGGGACTTCCCTCGTTAATAAGATCTTTCTAGAGACCCAACCAGGAAGGTAATGGAAGCAATCAAGGCAACCAGAACAACCAGAAGAACTAGTTTATCCTTTTTGTGCCCTCTCCCTAAACTGAGGGAATAAGAATTGGAAAGAAGGCTGCAGAGCAGAGGGTTTGGTCCTAAGGAGCAGTTATTTCTATGGGATCAGAGCTCCTGTAGAACTGGGGAGTTCACTACTAATATCTCTTCTCCAGGACAGGACCTATCTCAAGAGACATGTTCAGAGTGATTGCAACATAAAGAGTTTGCGGACCCAAGGAGGTAGGGAAGACAGAAAGAAAATGGGGGAGGCCAGGGATAGGCAACAGAGGGGTGGCCAGGAGCAAAAAAGCCTGCCTCTTCTGAGAACCTAGCTGGGCTCTCCCTGTACCCCCCATCTCTCCCCCTGCCCGTCCCCACACCCCTACTCCTGAGAGCTGCTCTAGGACAGGGCAGAGTCAGGAGGAAGTTTGAAGAGTAATTCTTCTTTTAAATGACAGTGCCTAGAATAAAAAACAGTAATTTAATTACAGTTACCGGGTAGGCTGATTTCCTGTCACAACCAGATCAGTCTCTTGAAGCCACACAGAATTTCTTCTGATGACGTGTATTCCTTGGCGGGCTACTATACACCAGGCCCCTCTCTGCTAGGGTCACTGCGCTCCTGGGGAGAAGGGGCTCCCCTGCTTCCAAGGCTCCAGGGTTCCTGTCCTGGGCCCCACTCACCTAAGTTCTGAATCTTCTGAGATTTGGTGTAAAGTCTGGTGAAAGAAAGAGCAGGAAAGAAGCGAGAGCTGTAAAACAAAGAAAGTCCTGATCATTTTCAGAGTTGGAGTGGCCCTGCTGTCAGGAAATATATTCCCCACCCCACCTGCCACCAGTACACACTCACATATCCACTGAGAAAACCTTAGCCTGGACCTTTTCCATAACCTTCACTGCTCAGACACTTACATATTCGCTGCTGGTCCCCTCTGTAGCTGCCACTTCCTGGGTCAGGAAGTTAACTCAGACTGGATTAAACTGAGAAGTGAAACTACTGTGGGAGGCGGGGCTAATAAGATTTAGGAGAAAACTAGGGACGTTGCTCATATCATTTGCACTCAGCCTCTCCGATAAAGGAGGGGAAACGTAGGGAAAAAAAATCCTTCTTTTACAGCAATAAAAAGAAGGAACCAATTAATAACCCAGTAAACTATCATGTGACCCCAACACAGAGTGCCTAAAAACAGGAAGCCTGCAGAGGATCAGTTCACAGACTCTGATTTGAGATCTTTCTACTTTTGCCACCAACTCCCTTGGGAGTCCTTAAGCCTTCCTAGCTGATGTTACTTTTTTGCTATTTCTGGGTTGCTTGTGGTTCTATAACTGCTCTGAAGGGTGTGGTGGAAAAAGGGGTGGTAACAGCAGTAGGACGCACTGGCATCACAAAATTCATCTGAGTCAGCTTTCTATTCTTCTCTGTCCCGTTCTGTGTCTTGTTTTTCTCCTTACTGTCCTTCTGCAGGACTCAGATCTTCTTCAATAGCCGGGGTCAGCCAGGACAGAAAATAGGAGTCACTAATGGCCCAGCAGTGAGTGCCCCCAGCTTAGAGCTGTGTGGGATCCCTGGGACAATCACTCTGCTTTGTGCTCTGGGGAGAAAAGGCTGTGGGGTCCAGGGCCAAGTCCTTAATGACTCAGCTCCAGCTTCTCCACTTCAAAATGAAAGGAAAAGTACTATCACTACCCAAGTTAGAATTATTATTTCATGGGGAAAAAAGATGGATTACTATCTTACAATAAGAGCTTGTCACATTTATGTCTCAGGTATAAGAGGCATTTATGATAAGAACATAGTAAATGCTGGCCTAAGTAGATGCGGCTCCTCTAATAAGAGGAGCTCAGGACACAGGTGGGAGGAGAAATTAAACTTGAATTCTGGGCGCCACTGGCCTGTCTGGGCCCCTGGCCTGTCTGCTGACCCTGATAGCCAAGGGAACATGGAGTTTGGCCCACCTGCAATCCCTCTGGTCCAACTACTCAAAATAAAGGCAAGATTGGAAAACATGTTCCTTTAGCAGAAGACGCTTCAGCACTGCACCCTCCTGGATGCTCACAGAGCCATCTGTCATTTTGCCACCTACGATTCATCATGTCCTTACATGATAGTAGCAGACCCCATGCATAGCATGGGACATTCTACTCCTGAGGCAACCAGCACACACAAAGAGGAGAAAGAATGAGCCCCTGAATCCTTGGTCCCACAATGAGTCCTTGCAGATATCTACGACTTTCATTGCTGTGGATGTGACTCTGTACCCAGGCATGGCTCATTCCAGATCTGTCCTATTGTCAGAGATGTTCGAACCAGAATGACTCCATTTTGAGTGGGGGCTAGGTAAAATAAGGCTGAGACCTACTGGGCTACATTCCCAGGAGGTTAGGCATTGTAAGTCACAGGATGAAATAGGCAGTTGGTACAAGACGCAGGTCGTAAAGACCTTGCTGATAAAACAGGTTGCAGTAAAGAAGCTGGTCAAAACCCACCAAAACCAAGATGGCAACAAGAGTGGCCTCTAGTTGTTCTTATTGCTCATTATACGCTAATTATAATGTGTTAGCATGCAAAAAGGCACTCCCACCAGCTCCATGGTGGTTTATAAATACCATGGCAATGTCAGGAAGTTACCCTATATGGTCTAAAAAGAGGAAGAACCCTCAGTTCTGGCAACTGCCCACATCTTTCCTGGAAAACATGAATAATCCACCCCTTATTTAGTACATAATCAAGAAATAATTGTAAGTATCTGTATTAGTCCATTTTCACACTGCTGAGCAAGATATACCTGAGACTGAGTAATTTATACCAGGAAAAATTGTTTCATGCTCTTACAGTCCCATGTGGCTGGGGAGACCTCACAACCATGGTAGAAGGCAAAGAGGAGCAAGTCAGGTCTTACATAGATGGCAGCAGGCAAAGAAAGAGCTTGTGCAGGGAAACTCCTTCCTATAAAACCATCAGGTCTCTTGAAACTTATTGACTATCATGAGAACAGCAGTATAAATTACTCAGGGAAAGACCTGCCCCCATGATTCAGTTACCTCCCAGCAGGTCCCTCCCACAATATGTGGGAATTTAAGATGAGAGTTAGGTGGGGACACAGTCAAACCATGTCAGTATCCTTAGTCCAGCAGCTCAAGCTGCTGCTCTGCCTATAGAGTAGACATTCTTTTATTCCTTTACTTTCCGAATAAACTTGCTTTCACTTTACTGTGTAGACTTGCCCCAAATTCTTTCTCACACGAGTTCTAAGAACCTTCTCTTAGGGTCTGGGCAGGGAGCCCCTTTCTGGTAACACTATCAAAGGATCAGGAAAAGGAAGCTAGTGAATGCTAAAAAGGAAACAAACTACCATTACCAATAATAACAACAGCAAAACAAAAGCAAAACGGATTGTGACAGCTGTCCCCTCTCACACCTGTTTCCCATTGCAGGAAGGAGGGGCTGGTTCATGCAGAGAGTGGCAAATATTAGAAGCAGAGAGGGGGTGCAGATGAGACTTCAGGAATATGCTGCCAAAGGCAGGCCTAGGGAGAATTCAACATGATTTCTATGGAGGAATGATTCCTATGGAGGAATGCATTATCTCCAATATGTAAAACTAGGCCTGATCCTGTGATTATGGGATACAGGAGTCCAAAGACTCACAGTGGGAAGTAGGTCACTAGAGTCTCCTTCAGAAGCTCTGGACTGTGCGTTCCCACTGTGGGGAAGAGTCAGCACTCAGCTATCCCTAGAATGCCTTTCCTCAACTCCTTCAGATTTTGCCTCTCAACCAACCTTATCCTGACCACTTGTTAGCAAGTGTACCCCTCTCTCCCTCCCAAACCTTCTCAAATCTATTTTGTTCCCATGACACTTATCACTGAATATTTTACTAATTTATTTTGTTTATTATTTGCCTCCCCCATGAGAATGCAAATTCCATAAGGGATGGATTTTTTTCAATATTGTTCACTGATGAATCCCAGTGACTAGAATATTTCTAAGCATAGTGATGTGCATTAAATGAAAGAGTAACTTTCTGAGTTGCACTGTACACACATCATAGGAGGTATATGCACACTTGTGCATGATGTATATGGTGTGGTGTAGGTGATGCGTGGGGTATGTGGTACTGTGTGTGCTGTGTGTGGTATGTGATACATAGTGTGTGTTAGTGCGATGTATGTGATGTGGTGTGTGTGTGTGTGTGTGTGTCCATGCATATTAGGGGTGGCAGGGATGTTAATATGTCAAATGGTACTAGAAAGTATCAGAACCCATGGTGCTTATTGGTTTCCCAGAGAGCTGCTTCTCTCCCTCCTGTAGGATATACTGATGGTTTGGACAGGGAAGAAATAAAAAGAAGGCTGTGACCTACTGGGCTGAGGAAATAAAAAGGAAAGTAAAAGAAGAGCTGGGAAAAGAGAGTGTAGGGGCCAAGGGAAATTTCCCCTTCGGCTTCTGGGGAAACTTTGCTGAAAAATCAACTCACAAATTTGTTAACACGTACACAGGGAGAACCATAGAATGATTATCCACTTCCCAAGAGGGCTTAAAAGCTTATATATCATCCTGGCAAAACAGATTATGGGAGGAGAAGAGGATAAATTCTGTTGATGGGATTACTGTTGTGGATTTTTGCTCCTTAGCTCAGCTAGGTCCGGGTTCTCATCTCACAACCAGGAAGAATTAGGCACGCGGCCATCAAAGAATGAGTGAAGTAGAATTTATTAAGTCAAAGGAAAGCTCTCAGCAAAGAGAAGGGTCCTGAAAGCAGATTTCTGGTTTGCCCTTCACAGTTGAATGCCAGGGCTTAAGGCTCAAATTCCTGGCAACTCCACCCCATCCTCCCAGTGCATGCAGGCCTTTAGACTGAGCTGCTCCATATTGATTAATTTCCTGAACTGCGCATGTGTTAAGGAAAGGAATCTTCCACTGTGGGCATGTTTAGGCAAGCCCCCTGTGCAAGTTACCTTATCTGCACAAAACATTCGGTGTAAGCACTTGTGGGGCAGGTCAGGGGTTCTCTGGGGACCATTCCCTTACTGTCTGCCTAAAGCAAGCTGGCCAACTCCTTTCATTACTAAGGAGAGTAAGTAGATCAGGGAACAAATATTAACTTGAACATTATCTTGTGAAAGTCTGTTCAGGCATAGTTACATTCTTGGTCTTACAGGAAGGGGAAATAAAAATAAATGTTCTTTTTGGTGGATCTGGATCTTAGGTAGATAAAGAAACTTTAATTCCATGATGTGTTTTGGGAGAGATAGTTGGTGGCAGGGATGTCAGAGAGACTTTTAGGCTTCTTCAGTTCAATATGACCAAGTGCCATATTTTAGGGTATCAATTTCTGAGCCCCAGCAAAAGCTTAGAAGAGATGTGATAGCATCACAGTGTTAAAGCAATTTTTTTGTTTGTTTTTAGAAACAGGCTCTTGCACTGTCACCCTGGCTGAAGTACAATGGTACAATCACAGCTCACTGTAATCTTGAACTGGGCTCAAATGATCCTCCCATCTAAGCATTTCAAAGTGTTGGGATTACAGGCATGAGCTGCGGTACCCAGCCTGAAACTACACCCTCGTGCCGATAAACTTTTCAAATGACTAAAGGGGAGAGAGTAAGCACTACTCAGAGGTAGGAAGAAAGGGCACAGAATTATAGGATTAAAACAACAACAACAACAACAACCACCACCAAAAAAAACCAGGCGGGGTGTGCTGGCTCACACCTGTAATCACAGCACTTTGGGAGACTGAGGTGGGGAGAATCACTGCAAGCTAGGAGTTTGCGACCAGCCTGGCCAATATAGCAAGACCCTGTCACTATTAAAAAACAAAACAAAACAAAAAAAACTCCTGCCTTGAGCTAATCAGGATGATGGGCCTGACAAAGGACGTCCCAAAGTAAGTCTTAGCATTCTTTTTTTTTGCGACAGTCTCGCTGTGTTGCCCAGGCTGAAGTGCGGCGGCACGATCTCGGCTCACTGCAACCACTTCCTCCCAGGTTCAAGCAATTCTCCCTGCCTTCAGCCTCCCGAGTAGCTGGGATTACAGACGCCCACCACCACATCTGACTAATTTTTGTATTTTTTAACAGAGATAGGGTTTTGCCATGTTAACCGGGCTGGTCTTGAACTCCTGACCTCAAGTGATCTGCCTGCCTCGGCCCCTCCAAAGTGCTGGGATTACAGGTGTGAGTCACTGCACCCGGCAAAGTCTTATCATTCTTTACAAAGAGTTTGTACCCATATCTCTGAAAAAGAGTAGTGAATTTCACCCCAAAATATGGCTTCCTGATATAATGAGTATTTTGAATGAAAGACTCTCAGAGATCAACAGACACTAAGGAGAATTTTCCTTATGTACATAAAAATAGTATGGCCCCACCAGTGAGAACAATTGTTCTTTTCTCCCTCCCTGTTATCTCATTATGCATTATAGGAAAGGCCAAGAATGTAACCACACCTGAACAGACCCTTTTATAAGATAATCAGTCTCCAAGCATCATTTAAATTCCAAGGAGAACTATTTACAAATTTATCTCTGTTCTTTGATCCAATTAGTCTCTCCTGGTAGTTAGGTATTGCCCTCAACAGAATTCTCTTCTTCTATTTCCCATAACCTATTTTGCAAGGATCAAGGCCCTGTTCTTTCTGCAACTTCAAGTTGGCACATAAGCTTCTAAATCCCACTGGGATATTGGTACATAAGCTTCTAAATCCCACTGGGATATTGGTACTATATGCATGAGGAGAACCACAGAGTGATTAAATTATAAAGTCTTTTCTCTCATGAATCTGCCTTTTTATGTGTTCATTTTTCAGCAAAACTTCCAAGGGCAAAGGTGTAGAACAAAAACAAAATTCTAAAGCCCCCCAACCATCTGAATAGACTTTCTCTTCAGTCAGGTCTCTTAAAATGTAACCTGAAAGACTGGCTCAGGCCATTAAGGGAAGTGGGGGTTGAACATGCCTCATTATTCCTCTCCTGCATTAACATCAACACAGCTTTTAAGTCTGATAAGAAACATTTTACAACCTATTCTCTCTGAAGCCTGCTAGCTAAAAATTTCATCCCATAGTACAACTTTGGTCTTCACAACCTGTTACCACAACCTAGTGCTCCTGTCTATTAATCCCAAATCTTTATAAAAACTGAACCAATTGTCATCACCTCCACCTCCCTCCTCCGCTGCTTCCAGTTGTCCCGCCTTTCTGGACCAAACCAATGTACATTTCTTAAATATATTTGATTGATGTCCCATGCCTCCTTAAAATGTATAAAGCCAAGGTGCATCCCAACCACCTTGAGCACATGTTCTCAGGACCTCTTGAGGGATGTGTCATGGCCCATGGTCACTCATATTTGGCTCGGAATAAATCTCTTCAAATGTTTTACAGAGTTTGACTCTTCTTGTCATGACACAGAAGACTGCTTCACTGAAGCCTGCTCTGGAAGTGAGTGGGGGTTTTGCGAGGATGACTTTCCCTGGATAGCCCCAGAAGCAGCTAGTAATAATACACTTAAAGGTAGCTAAAATGCATTGAACACTTGTTTTGTGCCAGACCTATGTCAATATTTGCTTTGTGCCAGGCTTATGCCAGTACTTCCCATTTCTTAATACAGTCTTTGTAAATAAAAATTCTGGAGTTTAAAATATAATAACTGAAAAACAGAAATTAAATAAAAATATATAATAACTGAAATAAAAATTTACTAAGGCTAGGGATGGTGGCTCACTCACACCCGTAATCCTGTTACCGGAAAGGGGTCCAGATCCAGACCCCAAGAGAGGGTTCTTGGATCTCACATAAGAAAGAATTCAGGAGAGTCTGTAAAGAGAAGGCAAGTTTATTAAGAAAGTAGAGGAATAAAAGAACGGCTACACCATAGGCAGAGCAGCTCTGAGGGCTAATGGTTGCCCATTTTTATGGTTATTTCTTAATTATGTGCTAAACAAGGGGTGGATAATTCACTATTTTTTGGACCATATAGAGTAACTTCCTGACATTGCCATGGCATTCATAAACTGTTATGGTGCTGGTATGAGTATAGCAGTGAGGATGACCAGAGGTCACTCTCATCGCCCTCTTGGATTTGATGGGGTTTAGCCAGCTTCTTTACCTTTTTTTTTTTGCCCAGGCTGGAGTGCAGTGGCACAATGTCGGCTCACTGCAACCTCCACTTTCCAAGTTCAAGTGATTCTCGTGCCTCAGCCTCCCAAGTAGCTGGGATTACAGGCATTTGCCACCACACCCAGCTAATTTTTTGTATTTTTAGTAGAGACCGGGTTTCGCCATGTTGCCTAGGCTGATCTCCAACTCCTGGGCTCAAGCCATCCAGCCACTTCAGCCTCCCAAAGTGCTGGGCTTATAGGCGTGAGCCACCCCACCTGGTCTAGCTGGCTTCTTCACTGCAACCTGTTTTATCAGCAAGGTCTTTTTTGTTTGTTTGTTTGTTTGTTTTATCAGTCAATGAAAACTTTTTTTTTAATTATTATACTTTAAGTTCTAGGGTACATGTGCACAATGTGCAGGTTTGTTACGTATGTATACATGCACCATGTTGGTGTGCTGCATCCATTAACTCGTCATTTACATTAGGTATATCTCCTAATGCTATCCCTGCCCCCTCCCCCCACCCCACAACAGGCCCTAGTGTGTGATGTTCCCCTTCCTGTGTCCAAGTGTTCTCATTGTTCAATTCCCACCTATGAGTGAGAACATGTGGCGTTTGGTTTTTTGTCCTTGCGATAGTCTGCTGAGAATGATGGTTTCCAGCCTCATCCATGTCCCTACAAAGGACATGAACTCATCCTTTTTTATGGCTGCATAATATTCCATGGTGTATATATGCCACATTTTCTTAATCCAGTCTATCATTGATGGACATTTGGGTTGGTTCCAAGTCTTTGCTATTGTGAATAGTGCCACAATAAACATACATGTGCATGTGTCTTTATAGCAGCATGATTTATAATTCTTTGGGTATATACCCAGTAATGAGATGGCTGGGTCAAATGGTATTTCTAGTTCTAGATCCTTGAGGATTCCCCACACTGTCTTCCACAATGGTTGAACTAGTTTACAGTCCCACCAACAGTGTAAAAGTGTTCCTATTTCTCCACATTCTCTCTAGCACCTGCTGTTTCCAGATTTTTTAATGATCGCCATTCTAACTGGTGTGAGATGGTATCTCATTGTGGTTTTGATTTGCATTTCTCTGATGGCCAGTGATGATGAGTATTTTTATCATGTGTCTATTGGCTGCATAAATGTCTTCTTTTGAGAAGTGTCTGTTCATATCCTTCACCCACTTTTTGATGGGTTGCTTTTTTCTTGTAAATTTGTTTGAGTTCTACGTAGATTCTGGATATTAGCCTTTTGTCAGATGAGTAGACTGTAAAAATTTTCTCCCATTCTGTAGGTTGCCTGTTCACTCTGATGGTAGTTTCTTTTGCTGTGCAGAAGCTCTTTAGTTTAATTAGGTCCCATTTGTCAATTTTGGCTTTTGTTGCCATTGCTTTTGGTGTTTTAGACATGAAGTCCTTGACCATGCCTATGTCCTGAATGGTATTACCTAGGTTTTCTTCTAGGGTCTTTATGGTTTTAGGTCTAACATTTAAGTCTTTAATCCATCTTGAATTAATTTTTGTATCAGGTGCAAGGAAGGGATCCAGTTTCAGCTTTCTACGTATAGCTAGCCAGTTTTCCCAGCACCATTTCTTAAATCGAGAATCCTTTTCCCATTCTTGTTTTTGTCAGGTTTGTTAAAGATCAGATGGTTGTAGATGTGTGGTATCATTTCTGAGGGCTCTGTTCTCTTCGTTTGGTCTATATCTCTGTTTTGGTAGCAGTACCATGCTGTTTTGGTTACTGTAGCCTTGTAGTATAGTTTGAAGTCAGGTAGCATGATGCCTCCAGCTTTGTTCTTTTGGCTTAGGATTGTCTTGGCACTACAGGCTCTTTTTTGGTTCCATATGAACTTTAAAGTAGTTTTTTCCAATTCTGTGAAGCAAGTCACTGGTAGCTTGATGGGGGTGGCATTGAATCTATAAATTACCTTGGGCAGTATGGCCATTTTCAGGATATTGATTCTTCCTATCCATGAGCATGGAATGTTCTTCCATTCGTTTGTGTCCTCTTTTGTTTCGTTGAGCAGTGGTCTGTAGTTCTCCTTGAAGAGGTCCTTCACATCCCTTGTAAGTTGGGTTCCTACATATTTTATTCTCTTTGAAGCTATTGTGAACGGGAGTTCACTCATGATTTAGCTCTCTGTCTGTTATTGGTGTATAAGAATGCTTGTGATTTTTGTACATTGATTTTGTATCCCAAGACTTTGCTGAAGTTGCTCATCAGCTTAAGGAGATTTTGGGCTGAGAGGATGGGGTTTTCTAAATATACAATCATGTCATCTGCCAACAGGGACAATTTGACTTCCTCTTTTCCTAATTGAATACCCTTTATTTCTTTCTCCTGCCCAATTGCCCTGGCCAGAACTTCCAACACTATGTCGAATAGGAGTGGTGAGAGAGGGAATCCCTGTCTTGTGCCAGTTTTCAAAGGGAATGTTTCCAGTTTTTGCCCATTCAGTATGATATTGGCTGTAGGTTTGTCATAAATAGCTATTATTATTTTGAGATCTGTCTCATCAATACCTAATTTATTGAGAGTTTTTTGTATGAAGGGCTGTTGAATTTTCTCTAAGGTCTTTTCTGCATCTATTGAGATAATCATGTGGTTTTTGTCTTTGGTTCTGTTAATATACTAGATTACATTTATTGATTTGCTTATGTTGAACCAGCCTTGCATCCCAGGTATGAAGCCCACTTGATCATGGTGGATAAGCTTTTTGATGTGCTGCTGGATTCGGTTTGCCAGTATTTTATTGAGGATTTTTGCATCAATGTTCATCAGGGATATTGGTCTAAAATTCTCTTTTTTTGTTGTGTCTCTGCCAGGCTTTGGTATCAGGATGATACTGGCCTCATAAAATGAGTTTTCCTATTGATTGGAATAGTTTCAGAAGGAATGGTACCATCTCCTCCTTGTACTTCTGGTAGAATTCAGCTGTGAATCCTTCTGGTCCTGAACTTTTTGGTTGGTAGGCTATTAATTTTTGCCTCAATTTCAGAGCCTGTTATTGGTCTATTCAGGGATTCAACTTCTTCCTGGTTTAGTCTTGGGAGGGTGTATGTGTCCAGAAATTTATCCATTTCTTCTAGATTTTCTAGTTTATTTGCGTAGACGTGTTGATAGTATTCTCTGATGGTAGTTTGTATTTCTGTGGGATTGGTGGTGATATCCCCTTTATCATTTTTTATTGCATCTATTTGATTCTTCTCTCTTTTCTTCTTTATTAGTCTTGCTAGCGGTCTATCAATTTTGTCGATCTTTTCAAAAAACCAGCTCCTGGATTCACTGATTTTTTGAAGGGTTTTTTGTGTCTCTATCTCCTTCAGTTCTGCTCTGATCTTGGTTATTTCTTGCCTTCTGCTAGCTTTTGAATGTGTTTGCTCTTGCTTCTCTAGTTCTTTTAATTGTGATGTTAAGGTGTCAATTTTAGATCTTTCCTGCTTTCTCTTGTGGGCATGTAGTGCTATAAATTTCCCTCTACACACTGCTTTAAATGTGTCCCAGAGATTCTGGTATGTTGTGTCTTTGTTCTCATTGGTTTCAAAGAACATCTTTATTTCTGCCTTCATTTCGTTATGTACCCAGTAGTCACTCAGGAGCAGGTTGTTCGGTTTCCATGTAGTTGAGTGGTTTTGATTGAGTTTCTGAATCCTGAGTTCTAGTTCGATTGCACTGTGGTCTGAGAGACAGTTTGTTATAATTTCTGTTCTTTTACATTTGCTGAAGAAAGTAAAGAAAGTAAAAAAGTAAAGTGAAAATGGGAAAATATTTTTTACTGTTTTGCTTAAAATGTTGCTGATTCTTCATTTTGCTTTTCAGAGTCAAGAAAACTTTTCTTTGAACTATTTAGGGCTTTTAACAATTGAATACTCCTGTGAATAAAATTTGAAGTAGATTTTTTTTTTCTCTCTACCTGATTTCTCCAGAATCTGGAGACTATTTATGAGTATTCTTAACTTATGGCAATAGATATTTGCATACATGCAATAAGAATCTGTTTTCTTTTGTAACAGGACACAGTTCACAATTGGTTATTTTACCAAGGCTTTGACTGGAATAGTATGCTTTCCTTTAAGGAATCAAACTTGACTAACAGAGCCAATAAAAGCCCTTTGGCAAAGCTGGCCTCATAACTTGTCTATATAGTCCCTATACAGAGTCCTTGACCTGTGGTAAATACAGAATGTCACTTTCTGACAGGCTCAGGAGCCCCAAATTATCTTGGGTCCTCAAGAAGAGAAACAGTTACTCAACTCATAAGTATTTGAGAGTACAAACCCATGGCTGGGCTCAGCTTAAAAAAGAAAAAAGTCTTATCTGAGATTCCTTCTATGGAACAAAATTCCATCAGAGTCAATTTTAAAAGCCTATGTGAAAGATAATTATTCTTGCTGTATTTTATACAAATAATCAGGCCAAGTATATTAAAGCAAATCAGTCTTAGCATAGTTTTTCTTTAGCAAAAATGGGAGACTGGAGAGAGAAAAATTATGTTTCAAGAACTATGATATACCTGTTATTAGATTCTAGTCTCATCAGTTGTTTTTGAGTTTTTTCTGCAATTTAGATTGACTGCTTATTCCTGTGAACCAACCAGTGATCTCTGGCTGCTGCTCAGAATAAACAAGAGGGATGGGTAATGTAAAAATCTTGATGAATATTCCAATTCTGGGCACATACTGGAATCAACTAGCAATCTCATATTGGCTTGGTTCCAACAATTGTCCAATTCATGGAAAGCCTTCTTTAGTTTACTTGGGATAATTTTGTTTATTTTGCTTTATTTTTGTGGAATATATTTGCTGTTGTACTCTTTGTGTAAGTATCCAAGGTAAGATTACTCAATATTTTCTTAAATTGAATACTTATTAATCTTCCAGATATCACCTTTTGTTGAAACTCAGAGTTATGAATGTTCCTCACCATACCGACACTTCGTGACTGAGCTCCTCTCTACCCTGGACACAAGAGACCCTAATAAGTAGGCAGGAATATCATTGCCCCTATTTAGCCTGAAGAAGTTATAGAAGATGGATCTTCATCCCACTGCAATCCTTAGGATTAAGGGTTCCCTGGTAAAAGGGAGGGGGAAAATACATCAGAGTCATTTGAATCAGAGTAACTCCATCTTGAACAGGAGCTGGGTAAAATAAGACTGAGGCCTGCTGGGTTAGTTTAGGCATTCTAACCAGGAGTTTAGTCACAGGATGACATAGAAGGTTGCACAAGGTACCCGTCACAAAGACCTTGCTGATAAAATAGGTAATGGTAAAGAAGCCAGTCAAAGCCCACCAAAACCAACATGGCCACAAAAGTGACCTCTTGTCATCCTCACTGCTCATATGCACTAATTACACTGCATTAGCTTGCTACAAGACACTCCCACCAGTGCCATGACAGTTTGCAAATACCATGACAACATCTGGACATTACCTTATGTGGTCTAAAACGGGAAGGAACCCTTAGTTCTTGGAATTGTCCACCCCTTTCCTGAAAAACTCTTGAATAATCCATTAGTTTAGCATATAATCCAGAAAAAACTATACGTATGCTTATTCGAGCAGTCCACACTGCTGCTCTGCCTATGGAGTAGCCCTTCTTTTCTTTTCTTTTCTTTTCTTTTTTTTTTTTTTTTTTTTTTTTTTTATTTTTTAGATGGAGCCTCGCTCTGTCACTCAGGCAGGAGTCTGGAGTGCAGTGACGTGTTTTGGCTCACTGCAACCTCCACCTCCCAGGTTCAAGAAATTCTCCTGCCTCAGCCTCACAACTATCTGGGACCACAGGTGTGTGCCATCATGCCTGGCTAATTTTTGTATTATTAGTAGAGACAGGTTTTCACCATATTGGCCAGGCTGGTCTCAAACTCCTGGCCTCAAGTGATCCACTTGCCTTGGCCTCCCATAGTGCTAGGATTACAGGCATGACCCACTATGCAAGGCCCATTCTTGTATTTCTTAACTTTTTTTTTTGTTTTTTTGAGACAGAGTCTCATTCTGTCGCCCAGGCTAGAGGCTGAAGTTCTGTGGTGCGATCTCAGTTCACTGCAACCTCAGCCTCCGAGGTTCAAGCGATTCTTCTGCCTCAGCCTCCTGAGGAGCTGGGACTACAGACAAGTGCCACTACACCCAGCTAATTTTGTATTTTTAGTAGATATAGTGTCTTGCCATGTTGGTCAGGCTTGTCTCGAACTCCTGACCTCAATTGGTCTGCCTGCCTCAGCCTCCCAAAGTGCTGTGATTATAGGCATGAGCCATTGCGCCCAGCCCTTCTTTCCTTTCTTAATAAACTTGTTTTCATTTTACTGTGTGGACTAGCCCCAAATTCCTTTTTGTGTGAGATACAATAACCTCTTGTGCGTGAAAGAATTTGTTGCTGCTGTTCAGGCTGGAGCAAGCTGGAGCTCATGCTGCTGCTCAAACTGGGCCATGCATGATCTCTGATCCCAGTAAGAGGATCATGGTCACTCCAACCTGAACAACGCATGATATCTCATCTGTAAGGAAAAAAATTACTAGAGGGCTTTAAAAGCAAATTTGAGCAGCAAAAAGAAGTTATCAGTGAACTCAAAGATAGGTCAATTGAAATGATCTACTATGAAAAAACAGAATGAAGAAAAAGAAATAGAGCCTTAGAGACATGGGATACTATCAAGCATACTAATATATGCATAATGGGACTCCCAGAAGGAGAGAAGTGAGAGGACAGGGAGAGAGAATATTTGGAGAAATAATTTCTGGAAGTTTCCCATATTTGGCAAAAAAACATTAACCTGCATACATATTCTAGGAGCTCAATGAATTCCAAGTAGGATACACTCAAAGAGATCCATACCTAGACACATCATAATCAGATTATCAAAAGATGAAGAAGATGAATCTTGAAAGCAGAAAGAAAGAAACAATTCATCACATAAAAATAGTACTCAAAAGATGTCTGGAGTAGGTATACTAATATCAGACAAAATAAACTTTAAGATAAGCATTGTTATAATAAACAAAGAAAGGTATTTTTTAATGATAAAAGTGTCAATTCATCAAGAAAACATAACATTATATACATGCATGCACCTAACAACAGAGCCCTAATATTCATGCAACAAAAGTGACAGAATTGAAGGGAGAAATAGAAAATTCAACAATAATAGTTGGAGACATCAATACCTCACTAGTTAGACAAGATCAACAAAAAAATAGAAGACTTAACATTTGAAAACACCTAACCTGACCCTAACATAAATCTATAGGTTGCTACACCCCAAAACAGCAGAATAAACATCCTTCTCAAGTTCACATGAAACATTTTTCAGGCTAGACTGTATATTTGTTCATGAAATAAGTCTCAATAAATGTAAAGGACTATAATAATAGAGTATATATTCTCTGACCAAAGTGGAATGAAGATAGAAATCAATAATGAGGATGGGCGTGGTGGCTCATGCCTGTAATCCCAGCACTTTGGGAGGCCGAGGTGGGTGGATCATGAGGTCAAGAGTTTGAGACCAACCTGACCAACATGGTGAAACCCCATCTCTACTAAAAAAATACAAAAATTAGCTGGGCCTGGTGGCATCTGCCTGTAGTCCCAGCTACTCAGGACACTGAGGCAGGAGAATTGCTTGAACCCAGGAGGCAGAGATTGCAGTGAGCTGAGATCACGCCACTGTATTCCAGCCTGGGAGACAGAGTGAGACTCCATCTTAAAAAAAAAAGAAAAAAAAAAAGAAAAAAAGAAACTGGAAAAATAAGAACAAATCAAACCCAATGCAAGCAAGAGGAAAAGAAAAAATTTAAAGCAGCCAAGAACAAAAGGCATATTATGTACAGAAGAACAAGTATATAGATCACATATTTCTCATAGACACAATATAAGCAAAAAGACAGTGGAGCAACAGTTTTTAGATTAATGAAAGACCTACAATTCTGTACCAAGCAAAAAAAACTCCCCCAAAATGAGGGTGAAATAAGACAATTTAATACAGAGAAAAGAGGAAGGAATTTATCTAGTCCTATGTGAGAATTTTATGATACATTTTGTACTGTATATGTGGATGTTTACTATTTCATTTAAAAAATCAACTGTGCAATTCAATAGTAGGTTGTCTTGCTTCTTTTTGATTGACACAGTCATTAACTAAAATATTGTAGTATTTTTTATCCCCCTGCCTAAAGGCAGTAAACATCTAATCAGCAGACTAGAACAATAAAATATATTTTAAAAAGTCCTTTAGGCAGAATGATAAAAGTCCCTTAGGCATATTGAAATTCCTATTTGTACAAAGGAATAAACAGCACTAGAAATTGTAACTATGTGGGTAAATAGGTAACATTTTTTCTTCATAAAAGGTGGTTGACTATTTTCACAAAAATAGTTAACAATGTAATGAGGGATTTATAACATTTAAAAGTAAAACAGGCCGGGCGCAGTGGCTCACGCCTGTAATCCCAGCACTTTGGGACGCCGAGGCGGGCGGATCACAAGGTCAGGAGATCGAGACCACGGTGAAACCCCGCCTCTACTAAAAAAATACAAAAAACTAGCCGGGCGTGGTGGCTGGCGCCTGTAGTCCAGCTACTTGGGAGGCTGAGGCAGGAGAATGGCAGGAACCCAGGAGGCAGAGCTTGCAGTGAGCCGAGATCGCGCCACTGCACTCCAGCCAAGGAGAGCCAGACTCCGTCTCCAAAAAAAAAAAAAGTAAAACAGGCCAGGCACAAAGGCTCGTGCCTGTAATCCAAGCACTTTTGGAGGCCAAGGCGTACAGATCACTTGAGGACAGGAGTTCAAGACCAGCCTGGCTAACATGGCAAAACCCTATCTACTAAAAATACAAAAATTAACCAGGCGTGGTGGTGCACGCCTGTAACCCCGGCTACTCTGGAGGCTGAGGCACAAGAATCACTGGAACCCAGGAGGTGTAGGTTGCCGTGAGACGAAATTATACCGCTGTGCTCCAGCCTAGGCAACAGAGCTAGACTCTGTCACACACACACACACATACACAAGTAAAGTGTATGACAACAGTGCAAAAGAAGTGGAAATGAAAATAGTGTTATTTTATAAAAGTGGTATACTTTTAGATGAACTGTGATAAATTAATGATGTATACTATAAACTCTAAGGCAACCACTGAAATAACACAACAAAGAATTATGGGTAATAAGCCACAAAAAGAAATAAAATAGCATTAGAAAAAATATTTAAGTTGTTCAGCAGGTGGGAAAAAAAAGGAAAAGAGAACAAAGAACAGATAGGACAAATGGAAAAGTAATAGCAAGATGATAGACTTTACCTATAAATTATCACACTTAAGGTAAATGATCTAAATACTCCAATTCAAAAGTCGGTGGTTGTCAGATTGAATTAAAAAAACAAAACAACAACAGCAAAAAAAAAAACAAAAGCAAAGAAAGGGCCACTATATGCTGCCTACAAAAAATTCACTTTAATATAAAGACACAAATAGTCTAGAACACCATGACTTTTTTGTTTTGTTTTGTTTTTAAAATTTTTTTTATTATTATACTTTAAGTTCTAGGGTACATGTGCATAACGTGCAGGTTTGTTACATATATATACTTGTTGGTGTGCTGCACCCATCAACTCATCAGCACCCATCAACTCGTCATTTACATCAGGTATAACTCCCAATGCAATCCCTCCCCCTTCCCCCTTCCCCATAATAGGCCCCGGTGTGTGATGTTCCCCTTCCCGAGTCCAAGTGATCTCATTGTTCAGTTCCCACCTATGAGTGAGAACATGTGGTGTTTGGTTTTCTGTTCTTGCGATAGTTTGCTGAGAATGATGGTTTCCAGCTGCATCCATGTCCCTACAAAGGACACAAACTCATCCTTTTTTATGGCTGCATAGTATTCCATGGTGTATATGTGCCACATTTTCTTAATCCAGTCTGTCACTCATGTACATTTGGGTTGATTCCAAGTCTTCGCTATTGTGAATGGTGCTGCAGTGAACATATGTGTGCATGTGTCTTCATAGCAGCATGATTTATAATCCTTTGGGTATATATCCAGTAATGGGATGGGTGGGTCATATGGTACTTCTGGTTCTAGATCCTTGAGGAATCGCCATACTGTTTTCCATAATGGTTGAACTAGTTTACAATCCCACCAACAGTGTAAAAGTGTTCCTATTTCTCCACATCCTCTCCAGCACCTGTTGTTTCCTGACTTTTTAATGATTGCCATTCTAACTGGTGTGAGATGGTATCTCATTGTGGGTTTGATTTGCATTTCTCTGATGGCCAGTGATGACGAGCATTTTTTCATGTGTCTGTTGGCTGTATGCCAACATTTTGAGAAATGTCTGTTCATATTCCTTGCCCACTTTTTGATGGGGTTGTTTGTTTTTTTCTTGTAAAGTTGTTTGAGTTCTTTGTAGGTTCTGGATATTAGCCCTTTGTCAGATGAGTAGATTGCAAAAATTTTCTCCCATTCTATAGGTTGCCTGTTCACTCTGATGGTAGTTTCTTTTGCTGTGCAGAAGCTCTTTAGTTTAATTAGGTCCCATTTGTCAATTTTGGCTTTTGTTGCCATTGCTTTTGGTGTTTTAGACATGAAGTTCTTGCCCATGCCTATGTCCTGAATGGTATTACCTAGGTTTTCTTCTAGGGTTTTTATGGTATTAGGTCTAACATTTAAGTCTCTAATCCATCTTGAATTAATTTTCATATAAGGAGTAAGGAAAGATCCAGTTTCAGCTTTCTATTTATGGCTAGCCAATTTTCCCAGCACCATTTATTAAATAGGGAATCTTTTCCCCATTTCTTGTTTTTGTCAGGTTTGTCAAAGATCAGATGGCTGTAGATGTGTGGTATTATTTCTGAGGACTCTGTTCTGTTCCATTGGTCTATATGTCTATTTTGGTACCAGTACCATGCTGTTTTGGTTACTGTAGCCTTGTAGTATAGTTTGAAGTCAGGTAGCATGATGCCTCCAGCTTTGTTCTTTTGACTTAGTATTGTCTTGGCACCGCAGGCTCTTTTTTGGTTCCATGTGAACTTTAAAGCAGTTTTTTCCAATTCTGTGAAGAAACTCATTGGTAGCTTGATGGGGATGGCATTGAATTTATAAATTACCTTGGGCAGTATGGCCATTTTCACAATATTGATTCTTCCTATCCATGAGCATGGAATGTTCTTCCATTCGTTTGTGTCCTCTTTTGTTTCATTGAGCAGTGGTCTGTAGTTCTCCTTGAAGAGGTCCTTCACATCCCTTGTAAGTTGGATTCCTAGGTATTTTATTCTCTTTGAAGCAATTGTGAATGTTCATTCATGATTTGGCTCTCTGTTTGTCTGTTACTGGTGTATAGGAATGCTTGTGATTTTTGTACATTAATTTTGTATCCTGAGACTTTGCTGAAGTTGCTTATCAGCTTAAGGAGATTTTGGGCTGAGAGGATGGGGTTTTCTAAATATACAATCATGTCATCTGCAAACAGGGACAATTTGACGACTTCTTTTCCTAACTGAATACCCTTTATTTCTTTATCTTGCCTGATTGCCCTAGCCAGAACTTCCAACACTATGTTGAATAGGAGTGGTGAGAGAGTGCATCCCTGTCTTGTGCCAGTTTTCAAAGGGAATGTTTCCAGTTTTTGCCCATTCAGTATGATATTGGCTGTGGGTTTGTCATAAAAAGCTCTTATTATTTGAGATACATTCCATCAACACCATCACTTTTAACCTTATTTATTGAAACCTCCTAACTGGTCCCTATTTATTTATTTATTTATTTATTTATCTATTTATTTATTTATTTTTGACACAGAGTCTGTCTCTATTGCCCAGGCTGGAATGCAGTGGCACCATCTAGGCTCACTGCAACCTCTACCTCTTCAGTTCAAGCGATTCTCCTGCCTCAGCCTCCCGAGTAGCTGGGACTACAGTCACATGCCACCACACCCGGCTAATTATTATATTTTTAGTAGAGACGGCGTTTCGCCATGTTGGCCAGGACCTCAGCCTCCCAAAGTGCTGGGATTACAGGCGTTAGCCACAGCACCCAGCTCCTCTTCATTTATTCTTGCTACGCTTCCTCTAGTCCATTTTGTGTATTTGATAATTTTGCCAGTAACTTCTTCATTGTTCTGATAAAATTACTTATGGGTCACTGAAGACTGGGATGTTCATTCTTCTAGAGGACGTTTGTGTCTGCTTTTGCCAGGAAGCTGGGGTACCACCAGTCAAGTATTACCTTAAACTCAATTCATGAATCAAGACTTTTTTTTTTTTTTACACAGGGTCCTGCTCTGTCACCCAGGCTGGAGTACAGTGGTATGAACATGGCTCACTGCAGCCTCAACCTACTGAGTTCAAGCAATCCTTCTGCCTCAGCATTCTGTGTAGCTAGGACCACAGTGTGTGCCACCATGCCTAATTTTATAAATTTTTTTATAAAAAATATTTTAGAGATGGGGCTCACTTTGTTGCCCAGGCTGGTCTCGAACTCCTAGGCTCAAGTGATCCTCCCACCTTGGTCTTCCAAAGTGCTGGGGTTACAGGCATGAGCCTCTGTGGCTAGCCAAGGCTTTTTATTTTTTTAGCCTAAATCTATATAAAAGTTGGCTTGTGGTTACAACTTATCAGGATTGATGATCTCTCTCTCTCTCTCTCTCTCTCTCTCTGTCTCTCCCTGCCTCTCTCACATCCCTTGCTCTGCTGAGAAGCAGAGCAAATATTCTAGCAGTTTCCAGAGAGTAGGATGGGATTACTTATAGTTTACTTTTATTATCCTTTGGGATCTCAGTCTTACTGGGAGAACACAATTATCTCTTATTAGATATACCACCTTTATAGAATCTGGACTTTGATTTTAGAATTTATTTGTTTTCTACTATAAGCAATTTAAGTTACAGATTTCTCTCTACACACTGTTTCAGTTGCATCCCATGAATTTTGATATGCTTTATTTTCATTATTATATAGTACAATGTATTTCATAATTTTTTGTGATTTGTTTGGAGAGATTGATTAATTAGAACCATGCTGTTTAATTTCCGAATACCTGTGTTTTTTCCCCTACATTTCTTATTTTTATTGATTTCAAATTTATTTCTACTGTAGTCAGATATAATAATCCATTTATTTTTATTATTTTCATTTTTTTAGAGACAGGGCCTTTCTGTGTTGCCCAGGTTTGTCCCAAACTCCTAGTCCCAAGCAGTTCTCCTGCCTCAGCCATCCAAAGTGCTGGGATTACAGGCATGAGCCACCCATGCACAACCAATAATTTATTTAAAAAGTGGGCAAGTGAACTAAACAGACATTTCTCAAAAGAAGGCATACAATTGGCCAACAAATATATGAAAGAATGCTCAACATCACTGTATTAGTTGTTTTCAGGCTGCTAATAAAGACTTACCCAAGACTGGGGACTTTACAAGAGAAAGAGGTGTAATGGACTTACAGTTCCACATGGCTGGAGAGATCTCACAATCATGGTGGAAGGCAAGGAGGAGCAAGTCACATCTTACATGGATGGCAGCAGGCAAAGAGAGAGCTTGTGCAGGGAAACTCCCGTTTTTAAAACCGTCGGATCTCATGAGATGCATTCACCATCACAAGAACAGCGTAGGAAAGACACGCCCCATAATTCTGTCACCTCCCACTGGGTTCCTCCCAGGACACATGGGAATTGTGGGAGTTACAATTCAAGATGAGATTTGGGTGGAGACACAGCCAAACCATATCAATAACTAATCATCAGGGAAATGCAAATCAAAACAACAATAAGGTATCACCTCACCCCAGTTAGAATGGCTATTGTCAAAAAAAAATAATAACAAATGCTGGTGTGAGGATGTAGAGAAGAGGGGACTCTTATACCCTACTGGTGGAAATGTCAATTAGCATAGCCATTATGGAAAATAGTATGGAAGTGAGGTAGGTTACATAGGGTGGTCATAGCCTCCCTTGAAAGGAAACAAGAAACTTGTCAAATTGATGGAGAGAACAAATCTCTTCACATTACACAAACTGCATCTAGGGCTAGTGGTTAGAATATCCTCAATCAAGGAGGTAGAAGAGCAGGAGGGAAAATCCCTAAGTTCGTACAAGTGCAGAAACCCACAAGCTGTGTTCTTAGGTTGACCTATACTCATTTTAATAGTAAGAAACACACCCTTGGGTAGAGAATTAAAATGCTAATAATACATGTGATGCATGTTCTAGCATGTACGGCAATACTGCATGCACATTCAAGAGACCACCCACAGCATGTTTAACAACAATGCCCGTTCCCATCGCCTCATGGATAATCATGTAGGACTCCCATAACGGGAGTTTCTTCAGTGTCAATTAGTGCTGAAGTAGCCGACTCTGACTGCTATCAGAATGTACTTTCACTTTGCAATAAAACCCCTTTGCCTACTTTTACTTTCGACTGGCTTTCAAATTCTTTTGTGCAGGGAATTCAAGAATCTGAACCAGCCCACTGACAACAGAGGTTTCTCAGAAACCTAAAAATAGATCTGCCAGATGAGGCAGAAATTCTGCTACTGGGTATTTATCCAAAGGAAAGGAAATCAGTATACAAAGAGGTACCTATATCCCCATGTTTATTGCATCACTCTTCACAAGAGCTGATATATAGAGTCAACCCTAAATGTTCATTAACAGATAAATGGATAGAAAATGTGGCATATATACACAATGAAATACTATTTGGCTATGAGAAGAATGCAATCTTGTCATTTGTTGCAATGTAGATGAACCTGGAGAACATTATGTTAAGTAAGATAAGCTAGGATTGGAAAGATAAATATTACATGTTATCACTCATATGTGAAAGTTGAGAAAAAAATTTTAGCTCATGGATTTAGAGAATAGAATTGTGGGTACTGGAAGGTGGGAAGGGTAGCAAGGAGGGGAGGATAGGGAGAGCTTGGTTAATGGTGACAAAATTACAGCTAGATGGTAGAAATGAGTTCCGGTATTCTGCACCATTGTAGGGTGCATATGGTTAACTCTAATTTATTGTATATTTTCAAAAAGCTAGAAGAGAATCCGGAATACTCACAACAAAAGAAATGATAAATGTTTAAGGTGATGGATATACTAATTACCCTGATTTGATTATTACACATTGTGTACACATATAAAAAATCACTCTTTCCTCTTAAATACGTACCATTTTTACATGTCAACTAAAAATAAAAGAAAAAAGCAAATATGATCTATCATGATGTATATATCATGTGTACTTGAGCAAAATGTGCATGCAGATATTGGGTATAATGTTCTATAAATCAATTAGCTCAAGATAATAGATAGGATTGTTCAGATCTTATGTGTCTTTACTGATATTTTTGTCTAGTTATCGCATCATTACCAAAAAAAGAGTGTTAAACTCTCCAAATATGATTGTAGAATTGTCTATTTTTTCTTTTTTTTTCCATTTTTACTCTATGTATTTTGAAACTCTGTTATGACATTTTGCTATGTATTTTAAAATTTTTTTATGTATTTTGAAACTCTGCTGTTAGAATCATATATTTATGATTATTATGTTTTCCTGATGAATTGACCCTTTTTTGTTGTTGTTGTTTTTCTGAGACAGAGTCTCACTCTGTTGCCCAGACTGGAGTATGGTGGCACAATCTTGGCTCACTGCAACCTCCACCTCCTGGGTTCAAGTGAGTCTCCTGACCTGACTCAGTCTCCAAGTAGCTGGGATTACAGGCATGTGCCAGCATGCCCAGCTAATTTTTGTATTTTTAGTAGAGACATAGTTTCACCATGTTGGCCAGGCTGGTCTTGAACCTCTGGCTTCAGGTGATCCGCCTGCCTCAGCTTTTTTTTTTTTTTTTTTGAGACAGAGTCTCACTCTGTCACCCAGGGTGGCATGCGGTGATGTGATCTTCGCTTACTGCAACCTCCACCTCCTGGGTTCAAGCAATTCTCATGCCTCAGCCTCCCGAGTAGCTGGGATTACAGGCACATGCCACCACGACTGGCTAATTTTTGTATTTTTAGTAGAGATGGGTTTTTTCTATGTTGGCCAGGCTGGGAACTGACTCCTTTAACAATAAAAAATATCACTCTGTCTCTAGTAACACCCTCTGTCTTAAACTCTACTTTAGCTGTTATTATTATAGTCATTTTAGTCTTTTTATGCTTTCTGTTTGCATAGTATATATATTTTAATATGTTTATTTTCAAGTTATCTGTGTTTTTATATTTAAGATGTTTCTCTTCTAACAAATATGTTTGGTTCTTGCATTTTTAAATAGATTCTAACAATCTTTGCCTTTCAATTGAAATATTTACACCATCAACATCTAACATTAACATTTATTTTTCTTTCCATAGTACACTGGATAGCATCTCCCATACAATATTGAACATAAAGTGTGATAACTGACATCCTTATTTCATTCCTACTCTGGGTGGAAAGGGCAGGGGTGGAGAAAGCATTCAACAATTTGCCATAATTATAATGCTTTTGTTACACTGTTTTCTTCTGCATTAAAAAATATCATTACATTTTGCATGAATTATTAGGATAAAATATTTTCCAATTTTCCTGGAAAATGCCATAACCATGTCTCTCAGTTTTGTTTCCATCTTTCTTCTACATTTTACATAACCTACATGAGAGGCACATTATCAAGTATATTTTACATGGCTTCTCAGTGTCTTCTCTGTCTGCTAACAGGTTTACCAATAGATGGCACTCTTGTATTTCTGGTGGCTATGAGAATATCGTTTTGCCTTTAAGACAGCGTAACTACTCGTTTCACCAATATTAAAGACATGTACATTTGATCTGGTTCTTATGGATGATTTTAAATGACTCAAGCTAATAATCCTAATTTTACCTAAACACTCCATTATTTTAAAATGTATTCATTTATGCCCACAAGAAACATTTATTGACATTAAGCTGGACATTAGGCTACTCTATGGCAGACATTAGGCTGGACTCTAGCCATATATCTATTGAGGGAAAAAAAATTATTTTCTATGTAAGTTTCCAAAAAGCCAAGATGTGTTTTAAAAAGAAACAAAATGTTACATTCTAAATGCTGTAACAAGATAAGAAAATGTGTTATGGCTGAGAGAAGAAAAAAGCAGCAAGCAACTCCTGGAAGAACCACTGCTGCAGAGGTAATAACTGCTGAGCCATGTTTTGAAGAAGGAAAAGGTCACCAAGAGAAGGAGGGGATCCAGGGGGTCCAGGAAGATTGCATGCAAAAAGATCAAGGGTAATAAAAAATTTTCCATATTATGTAAATAATACGGTATTCAGGACCAGGAGCTTGGAGATCATGAAGTATAGGAGGAGGGTTGGTTTCAACTAAATCTGGGAATGAAACAGTGAAGCATCTGGCAGAACTCACATTTCTTTCCTCCCTTCTCCCTTGCACATTCCGTTTATGGAGTAATTGCAGGGATGGGAAAAGTTCAAAACCACCATTGAGCCTAGGTAGTGCTAGGGTAAGGTGGAGAATGAACCTGCGTGGTTTGCTCATCCTAAACTAGGTTCTTCTAGGAGAGCCCTTCCCCGTCAAATCTGCCCTCCTTGAAGGGGCCCAGACAGCCTAAGCTCACCTCCCAAAGACCCCTTACTTGATGACTGAATCTGATTCTACCCAGACAGGGCCTAAAACCCTTCCATAACTCTATAGCCAAACTCAATTTTAGACAGGCCTCATACCAAACTTTCTTCCTCTAAGTCTGCCACCCTAGGCAATTCTCAACATTCTCCATACACTTTAGAGCCATAGACATGCTACCAAGTCTCCAGACCTGCACCAAATGGAGCAGTGCTGTAATGGTATGATCACTGGCCTTTGAACCAGACCCTTCTCTGTGGCTCCTATGCATCTCCAACCTGTTTTGAGCTCTGCTGCCAAGACATCTTTGGCACTTTGTTGTGAAGTTTTAAAACTGAACTAATCTACAATACACCTAACCTGTACCCTTTAAAAATTCATTATCATTCATACCATGAAAGATAAAGAAAGGCCAGGAAATTGTTCCAGGTTAATAGAGACTCAAGAGATAACAACCAAATGCAATTTGTGATCCTGGATTGAGGGGGAAAAAGTGTTGTGAGAGACATGATCGGGACAGCTGGTAAAGTTTGAATTTGAATTTAAAGATAAGGTATTGAGTAATATAGGAAGATGATATCTGTAACTTTCTTTCTTTTTTTTTTTTTTTTTTTTTTTTGAGACGGAGTCTTGCTCTGTCACCCAGGCTGGAGTGCAGTGGCCGGATCTCAGCTCACTGCAAGCTCCTCCTCTCGGGTTCACGCCATTCTCCTGCCTCAGCCTCCCGAGTAGCTGGGACTACAGGCACCCGCCACTTTGCCCGGCTAGTTTTTTTTGTATTTTTTAGTAGAGACGGGGTTTCACCGTATTAGCCAGGATGGTCTCGATCTCCTGACCTCGTGATCCGCCCGTCTCAGCCTCCCAAAGTGCTGGGATTACAGGCTTGAGCCACCGCGCCCGGCCGATATCTGTAACTTTCAAATGTTTCAGTAAGTGTATATGTAAAGAGATATAAAGACATATAAATAAATAGATGGATAGGTAGAGAAAAAGCAAATGTGGTATGTTAACAATCTATGTAAAAAGTATATGAGTGTTCTTCGTACTGCTTTTCTGATTTTTCTATATGTTTGAAATTATTTTAAAATAAGAAGATTTGGGTTTTTTGTTTGTTTGTTTTTTGTTTTTAGAGACAGTGTCTTATTCTGTCACCCAGGCTGTAGTGCAGTGGCCCAATCATTGCTCACTGCAGCCTCAACTTCCTGGGCTCCTGCAATCCCCCTGCCTCAGTCTCATGAGTAGCTGGTACTTCAGGTGTGCACCACTGCACTCAGCTAATTTTTAATTTTTAAATTTTTTGTAGAGATGGCTAGTCTCAAACTTCTGCCCCCAAGTGATCCTCCCACTTCGGCCTCCCAAAGTGCTGGAATTACAGGGATGTACCACTGCTCCCAGCCTCAAATAAAAAGTATTTTATTTTAATTAATTAATTAATTTTGAGTCAGAGTTTCACTCTTGTCACCCAGGCTGGAGTGCAATGGCATGATCTTGGCTCACTGCAATCTCCGCCTCCTGTGTTCAAGTGATTCTCCTGCCTCAGCCTCCCGAGTAGCTGGGATTACAGGCACCCACCACCATGCCCAGCTAATTTTTATATTTTTAGTAGAGACGGGATATCACCATGTTGGCCAAGCTGATCTCGAACTCCTGACCTCAGGTGATCCACCCACCTCGGCCTCCCAAAGTGTTGATGAGCCACCACACCAGGTCTAAAAAGTATTTTAAAACCACAAGTCCCACTCTACTTTGTCCTACACTACCAGGGGCCAGGATCACCCTATGTCTTCTAGGCTATGAGATAGAGGAATCCAAGGAAGGAGATTACCTACTTGGTTCCTCTCTATAGGGTCTTGTGGGTGCTGTTGTGTTCTCTCTCTCTCTCTCTCTCTCTCTCTCTCACACACACACACACACACACACACACACACCACCCCTGAATACCAGAGATATCACTTTCCCAGTCTAGTACTCATCTCATCCCAAGGGTTTTGTGTTAGTGGTTTGCTCATTGTTTGTTTTGTTGTTTGCTTGGGTTATTCTTTTCCTCTTTTTGCAGCTGAAGGGAGAATTTCCAGGCCAGCCCTTTGACCATTAGAGTTACAGTGCCTCTATTCAGGCTTCATAGAGAGACCTGGGATTCAGTAGTGGGGGGCTTTTATCCAGTTCAAAATAATGCATTCTCACCAAGATGTACTTGGAAATAAAACAATACTAAAGCACAGTATTTTATTTATGCTGAACATTGAATCACTTTTTTCTGTATTTTGTGTAGAAAGTTACACACACACAAACACATTTGCTCCTGCTTTGTTTATTGCCCCTGGGTATGTTTGGTAACATGTCACCAGGCATGAGTAGTATGTCTTGGAAGGTGTGGCCTAAAGCCTAGACTCCTGCTTCATTCAACATTCTCCAGTGTATCTGTCCTCTGTCTACCTTAAGATAGGGGTCTCCAGAACTTCTTTTCACATTTAGAAGAGGGCAGCGGCTTTCGATGGAAAATAGGAGCTCTCATTCATCTCTATTACTTGTTCTAGCCATGGTCCAGCCCAGCAGTTTGGAATAAAGTATCTGTATGAAGTCTGTGAATGGTTCTCAGACTGGTTGAACATTAGAATCACCTGGGTACCTTCTAAAATTCTTATTACCCAGGGCATACCTCAGAATAAGTACCACAGGGTAGGGTTAGGATTAGGGATCATGATCTCTGGAGTCTGGTTTAGGTACTAGTGCTGTTTAAAACTACGTTTATGAGGCGGAGGTTGCAGTGAGCCGAGATCTCGCTACTGCACTCCAACCTGGGTGACAGAGGGAGACTCCGTCTCGACCATACAAAGCAAAAAAACCAACTACCCTTGTGATTTGAATGTCCATCCAAAATTGAGAACTGCTAGGTAAGGTCAAGCTGTATAACTAAAGAGCAGTTTTCATCTGTCTGGTGTGGTGGCAGCTTTTTGATAAGGGAAGTATTGTTTCCATCCACATACCTGAGCCTCGCTCCTGAGAACACCAGTGTGTATGTTGCTAAAATTCCCCTGGTGATTCTGAGGTTCCTTCCTGGATAAAAACCACTGATCCTGGGAATGTACCCACTGCCAATCTCCTGTGTAAACCTTGGAAACTGGGAAGCCTACTGTTGAAAACACTGGGCTTGAGATCCTGAAACAAATCTTGTATTTCATTAATACTAACATTTGGTTCAGTGCAGCAAATCAAGGGAATTTTGGAGGCTGAGTTCTTTTGGAGCTTTTGCATTGAAATAGGTTCAGGCAGCAATAAGTTAAAACTACAACCTCAGCTAAAGGATTAAAAGACACGTGAGCTGGGTAGGATGAGGTCTAAGGTTGGGTGCGGTGGCTCATGCCTGTAATCCCAGCACTTTGGGAGACTGAGGTGGGTGGATCACTTGAGGTCAGGAGTTCAAAACCAGCCTGGCCAACATGGTGAAAACCCATCTGTACTAAGAATACAAAAAAATTAGCTGGGCAAGGTGCCAGACATCTGTAATCCCAGCTACTGGGGAGGCTGAGGGAGGAGAATCACTTGAACTCGGAAGGCAGAGCTTGCAGTGAGCTGACATTGCACCACTGCACTCCAGCCTAGGCAACAGAGCAAGACTCCATTTAAAAAAAAAAGAAAAAGAAAAAGAATTCATATATATCCAGGCATCAAACAGATACCTGGGGCAGATGAACAGACTTGAGATTAAGTCACACATGGAATTTAGGTGGAAAATGACATTGGAGAAATTTGAGATTATGATAAATAGAAATTTTTCAAAGAGGAATTTCACGCTCTGTTCTTGAGGGGATAGATGGACTTCCAACAGCAATAACACAGGATTAACGAGGACTTGGAATGTTACATAAATTAGAGATGTCAGATGGATAAAGAGATAAAAGTACTCTCTCTAAGAACATGGAACCAGAGATAGGCTCACTTCTATCCATCAGACATAACTAGCAGACTAAATGGTCTAAAAATAAAAATCATGCCCCACTCCTGCTTAAAACATTTTAACTACTCCCAGTCACTCTTCAGTTTCTCTACTGCATTATCTTTAACTACAGGGTTGGTCTGGGTGTGCAACACAAGAAAGCCTGGCATATACATGGATTCAAGTGTTTGCCATGTACATGCATTCTTTCATGTACTGTTTCATGTATTCTTTTTCACATCTGTTTTTTCCTTCATTGAAGTCAATGGCTGATATTAGAATCTACTATTCTTGCGTACTAGTTATATATGGTTACAAAACAAATGAGCAAAAACTTAGTGGCTTAAAACAATGTACATTTATTATTACCTAAGGTCTGTGGATAGAAGTTCTGACATGTTGAGATGGTCCTCTATTGTCTCGTTGTTCCATCTATTGATTGGATAAAATGTTGTTCCTTCTGTTATTTCTCAACAGTAGCTTTTACGTGTCTCTCTTTATCTTAAAATTCTAACCAAAGAGCTGCTCTTTTCTTGGTGTACTTTACCTTTGGTTGATCCTTCTTAACCTCTTCTTGCCCTCTGGGGCCTAAGATGAGGGCTGTTATCAGATGTGAGTCTATGGGAAAGCAAGCAAGAGGTTCTTCAGCCTCCATTCAGCCTTGAATGGCTAGGTAGAAATCAGTCATGGCCCTTCCAATGTGGTGCAGACCAGATCACAGACACGGACGTCTCAGCCAAGGTCTTGTGACCTAAGCCTTATAGCAATAATGAGTGTTTACTTACTTGGAGAACTCCCTTGGAATATCTTTTTTGTGAACCTGAGGCAACTTTTGGTGATTTCTTGAGGTCTTGGGAATCTTGGTCTAGAGCCATTACAACTTGCTGGCATTTTGTGACCAGATTGTAAATAAGTTCTATGATGTTCACTCAGAGAAATATAATGACTTATGATGTGAAGCTTCTGTGGTTCAGCCCTTACTTCGTTCTCATTCCTGCTTCTCTGCATCTGTCTCCTGCTTGGGAACAAAAGTCTGGCTTCATTCTATGACCCCCACATTAAGTTTCTTAGTAGCATTTACTTTTCAGCTAGGAGTGTCTAAAATTATTTCCTTTTAAAAATGAAAATTTTGCATTTGACTAAATTTGTTAAATTTAGTCAAATTTGTTTAAAACCATTTTTAAAATGTTTCCCGAAGTTTTGAGTGAAGTTAGTACTTCAGAAAAACTGTTTTGTGTTTTTCCTGTGACCTCAGTGCACTGCTGTGCATTTCCATTTCTGCGTCCACACGCATTTGTTTTGAGGAAATATAGGAACCATGAGATAAAGTTCAAGCTCCTGGACATTGCATAAAAGGCCCTCATGACCTGGTCCTGTTGATTTCTTCCCCAGATTTCCCACTATTTCGTAAGTTGAGATTTTTGGTTTGGATTCTTTGTGTTTTCCTAAAATCAAAATAGGTTTTTGCCTTTTATGATTATACAGTGAATAAATGCTATTTGTGTGAAAGTTTAAGCAATACAGAAAAAAAAAAAAAAAAAAAAAAAAAAAAAAACCTAAGGAAGAAAGTCAGATTCATCTAAAAATCCTTGTGGCCAGAAGTAACTACCTTAGTTATTATTTTCTCTATCTCTCTTTCTCAATGTATATTTGGTGTGGGTATAGGGGTGTGTGTAGTGTGTATGTGTATGTATCTGTTTCTATTCCTGTATGTGGATGTGCACAACGCATCCTGCTTTGTACACTAGAGTACTAGCATTTTTCTAATGTAATTCAATATTGTTGAAAACAATTAAAATGGCTTGTATATATATATACACACACACACACACACACATACATGCATGTATATACATATGCACATACAGACAAAAATGTATGTATATTCACACATGTGTACACACTCACACATACATATAGTTTTACATCCATAGTCTATAAATGTTGCTTTTTTGTGGTCACATTTTTGCTAAGTCTTACACTTTTTTTTTTTTTTTTTTTTTTTTTGAGACGGAGTTTTGCTCTCATTGCCCAGGCTTAGTGCAGTAGTGCGATCTCACTTCACTGCAACCTCCACCTCCCAGGTTCAAGCAGTTCTCCTGCCTCAGCCTCCTGAGTAGCTGGTACTACAGGCGTGCGCCACCATGCCTGGCTAATTTTTGTAGTTTTTTAGAGAGACAAGGTTTCACCATGTTGGCCAGTGTCTCAAACTCCTGACCTCAAGTGATCTACCTGCCTCAGATTCCCAAAGTGCTGGGATTACAGATGTGAGCCACTGTGCCCGGCCAAGTCTTACACAGTTTTTTTTTTTTTTTTTACCACTAAACTGTTTACCCAAACCTAATAACCCAAGTCAACAGCTAGTATGGCTCATACAGTCTTATGTAAACAAAGATACAAATATATAGAATTTTCTTGATTAATATTCAGAAAAAAATGGAGTCCCTTTATATGTACTTAGTATCTGCTTTACTCATTTAAAAATGTATTACGTTATATAAAAGTATCCAGGTCAAATGTTATAGATGTGATTCATTCTTTTAACTGTGTTATTTTTCTGCAATGACTATGTATCACAATGTACCCAGTCTTCCACTGATGAAAATTTGGGCTATTTCCAGTTTGTCTTCCATTTTTCCTTCTTCCACTTGTATTTTCACTCAATGTGTTTATTAATTTAAGAAGAATCAATAGTTTTTATGGTATTACTTCTCCCATTCAAGAATATAGCATATGATATAGCATAGTAGAGTACTTAGTTCAATTTAGCCAGATCTTATTTTCTGCCCTTTAATAAAATTTTATTATTTTCTGCCTTTGAGTCACATTTTCCTTGTTCTTATAATTCCTAAAAAATGTATAGTTTTCATTCTTAAGGAACATTAAAAAAAAAAACTACTTTGTATTTCTATTCCTGTCTAGTTAATTCTACTATTGGGAAAAGTAACTGTTAAAAAAAAATTCTCATCTTTCCAGTCAGTTCACCACATTTCCTTTATACCTTTGTACTTTAATCCCCAGTCATGTTGAACACTTCTTATTCCTCACACCAAGCCTCAATGGGTTTGCTCTTTCTGGAAGTTGCTTCCCCTATATTACTGACTTATTCATACCACGCATGAAGACTGGCACAGCCCTGTTCCACCTGAGTAGCTGAGTAATGCCAGCTACTCAGGAGACTGAAGTGAGAGGATCACTTGAAACCAGGAGGCAGAGATTGCAGTGAGCTGAGATCGTCCCACCACACTCCAGCCTAGGTGACAGTGAGACTCCATCTCGAAATAATAATAATAATAATAGTATGGAATTGAACTGCTCTGATTGGGAATAGCTGTTTTTAAAAAACTATTTTTTAAGTTCCTGGGTACATGTACAGGACGTGCAGGTTTGTTACACAGGTAAACGTGTGCCATGGTGATTTGCTGCACCTATCAATCCATCACCTAGGTATTAAGTACAGCATGTATTAACCCTTTTACCTAATGCTCTTCCCCACCCCCACCCCATCCTCCCCCAACAGGCCCCAGTGAGTGTTGTTCCCCGCCTTGTGTCCATGTGTTCTCATTGTTCAGTTCCCATTCCAAAGTGAGAACATGTGGTGTTTGGTTTTCGGTTCCTGCCTTAGCTGTTAATGTCAGGCCAGAGAGACTTAAATTTTTAAGGATCTCTGGACTTTTCTTCTCTGGACACTACTCTTGATGTTTATAAATGTTACAGATATAACTTCTTTAATTTCATTAAATGTATATACCTTATTGAGTTGATTTAACTGAGTTGACTTTGTTACATGAAAATCATGATTGGGAGTGAGGGGTTTAAACCAGCTACCGAGATCTTGATTGTTGGTGGTGACCCAGTGCAAGAATTCATTCATTCAGTAAACTAATGCTTATTAAGTGTACACTGTCTTAGTCTGTTCAGACTGCTATAACAAAATATCATAAACTGGGTGACTTATAAACAACAAAAAATTTATTTCTTACAGTTCTGGAGGTGGGAAGTCTAAGATTAGGCTCTGGCAAATTTAGTGTCTGGTGAGGACCTGCTTACTGGTTTACAGGTAGCCATCTTTTTGCTGAATCCTAACATGGCAGAAGGGTTGAATAAACTCCCTTGGGTTTCTTTTATAAGGACACTAATCCTCGTTATGAGGTTTCTGCCCTCATGGCATAACTACTGCCCAAAGGCCCCTCCTTCTAATATTATCTCTTTGTGGGTTAGGATTTCAACATGAGCTTTGAGAGGATACATACATTTCGATCATAGCACATACCATAGGACAGACACTGTGCCAAGAATTGTGGATACAGTGATTCTCAAAATGAACAAGATCCCTTTAGAGAGCTTGCAAAATCCAACTATAAAATTATGCTTTTTAAACAAATTATGCAGTTTGAAGAATCTACTCTGAATCTTACTTGTGGCATTGAACACTTTCGGCCACTCTTTCCTGATTATATTAAATATTTACTCCTGTTTGGGGGATCCAGTCTCAGTTACTTTTTCTACCGGAACTGGTACCAGCTCATGCTCTGCCTTGATGCAAATTAAGAAAATATCATACCTTTTGGGTAAATTAAGCCAAGAAAGTTCTCATTTCTTTTCTTTCTTTTCTTCTTCGTTCTTTTTTTTTCTTTTTTTTTTTTCTTTTTGACAGGGTCTTGCTCTGTTGCCTAGGCTGGAGTGCAGTGGTGCAATCTCAGCTCACTGCAGCCTTGACCTCTAGGGCTCAAGCAATCCTCCTGCCTCAGCCTCCTGAGTAGCTAGGACTATAGGCGCATGCCACAATATCAAGCTAATCTTTGCATTTCTTTGTGGAGACAGGCTCTCCCTATGTTGCTCAGGCTGGTCTTGAACTCCTGGGCTTATGCGATTCTCCTGCCTCAACCTCCCAAAGTACTGGGATTACAGGCATGAGCCACTGCCCCTGACCATTATGACTATTTTCATTGGCTTATCAGGCAAATGATAACTATAATAAATCAATCACCAGAATTTTTAATTAAAGAAAGGAAGGAATTGTTTCAACTCTTCCTGCTACCCTTCTGTCCCTCAAAAGGGTATGCTGAATGTTGTCCTCCAAAGACATCCATGTCCTAATCCCTGGAACCTGTAAATATATTACCTTATATGACAAAAGGGACTTTACATGTTTAATAAGTTAAGAATTTTGAGATGGGCAGATTTTCCTGAATTTTGAAGATGGGACCTAGTGTAATCACAAGAATCACAAGGGTCCTTATAAGAGAGAGGCAGATGAGTCAGAATAAGAGAAAAATACTTGAAGATGTCACACTGCTGGCTTTAAGGTGGAGGAAGGGCCAAGAGCTAAAAAATGCAGTGGTCACTACAAGCTGAAGAGAAAAAGAAATGGATTTTCCCCTAAAGCCTCTGGAGGGGGCACAACCTTGCCAATACCTTGAGTTTGGCTCACCGAACCCCATTTTGGACTTCTGACCTTTAGAACTGTAAATAAATAAATAAATGTGTGTTGTTTCAAGCCACCACAGTTGCGGTAATTTACTACAACAGCAATAAAATAGAATTAGATACAGAGATCTGAGGAGTTGAGTAGGATAAGCCTACTCCAGCAGGTTATGTGGGGAGTATGCTGAGACTCACTAAGATGGGGGAACTCAGTTAAGGAAGTTTGAAGTTGATAAAGCCAGAGAGGGAAGGCTCTCGCCTCATTTTATAAGGGTTGCGTCACACTAGGAAAATCCAATAGCAACCACAGTCTCAAAATTAATAATTACAAATAGGACTCAATTCCAAGAGTCAGGAGCCAAGCAGGAACTGGATTAGGAAAGACATGCATGATATGAAACAGGAAGGAGGGCTACAATGCAGCTTCCTGGGAAGTTGCCAGGGTAGTCACGGTTCACATTCATTAGGCTGTGGGCACCAAATGCGTATGGAAATCTAATTGACTTAACTGAACTCCTAAAGAGGAATGAACACCTCATTTATTGAAGAACTACTACCAATTAGCATATGTATTTCATTTGTTCAATAATCCCATGAGTAGAGTATCACAATCCTTGCTTTACTAAAGCGGAAGCGAATTCAAAGAGGTTCAGTGACTTGTCCAAACTCAGGGAAAACACTAGGAAGTGAATATGGGTCTGACTCCATCTCTGATTTCAGGAGCCCTGCCCTTTCTTCCACACCGTGCCCCCTTGCTTTCAGAAAAAAAGGCTTGTTGACTGAATGGTTGTATGCACAGTTCAAAGCAGAAACACGCAATGACATCTTTTGAGATATTCTAACAGTGAGAACTTGAAAATGAAGTTAAAAATTAAGCGGCAAAGCCAAACCGAGGCTTTCTGAGAAAGTGGGGCCAAACCTGGTGCTGTCTGACTGCCAGGTGGCTCATTATTTATCCCTGTAAAACCCTGCAAAAGTATTTGAAAGGGAAGAAGGGACAGAAAACTCCCTCCTTTTCCAAGTTAGCCTTATAGTCTAGGGCTTAAAATACTGGTTTAATGGTGAAGGTAAGTGCTTTTCTTCTTTATGGGTAGAAGGATAATTACTAACTTACCAAAGGTCCATTAAGGGGAGGGAACAGTTTTAGGAGAAGTCAGAGAAAAGACATTAACAGCAACATAAGGATCTCCATCTGGTAATATTGCCTAATTCCAAAATGAAGAGACTTTCTGAAAAAGATAACTGATTCAATCAAGACCCTAGGGCAAGGCTTGAGAAGCCACTGGTACCAATGGACACTGTGGACAATGGTCATTTCTCCAAGGACGCTGTGAGTATTAACTGTGATGCTGTGATTAGTTGGACTGGGTTTGGCTGTGGATGAAATACTGACCATAACTGACAAGATTTGTGTTTGGGACTGTGGCTAATGAGTCTTTTCAGACTTCTATATGAATTTGAAATAGTCCCTCAGGAAAAAGAGAACATGGCCGGGTGCGGTGGCTCACGCCTGTAATCCCAGCACTTTGGGAGGGCAGATCACTTGGGGTCAGGAGTTTGAGACCAGCCTGGCCAACACGGTGAAACCATGTCTCCACTGAAAATACGAAAATAAGCTGGGCGTAATGGCGCATGCACCTAGGCGTGTGCATAACACATGTGCCAGCTATTCAGGAGGCTGAGGCAGGAGAATTGCTTGAACCTGGGAGGTAGAGGTTGCAGTAGTTGAGATCATGCCACTGCACTTCAGCCTGGGTGACAGAGTAAGACTCTGTCTCAAAAAGATAATAATAATAAAAGGAAAGAGAACATATCAAAGATGAATAAGACTGAAGGCAAGAAAATTGTATGCTTGGAGAGATCACCTAGCTTGTTACCTTCATTGTACAGCTAAGAAAAGGCACCCAGGGACATTGTGGTCAGCACCAATTTCTCAGAAAGATAGGCCGTTGATGAGAGGGCGCTCAGTTTTTCTAACACTGAAGGAATTGCTTCTTCCTATGTTTTCTGGTGAACCCCTCCCCACTCATCTTGTGGATTCCAGGCTAGAAGAATCCACTTTTGAAAAGTAGCATTTAAAACCAATTTAACAACCAATCGAAGGCACTTTTATAGAAATATATTTCATTTGCTGTAGGCCTGTACTTAGGGATCTGAGAGGGCCAGACTACCAATATTGTAACTGTTTACTATTATTGCTGTTGCTAGTATCTAGAATAGTATACAACGTTTAACACTTTGCAATTTACGAGGCATGTCTCATAGCTTTGTTTTCACTCCAAACTGCCCAGTGAAGTAACATTATCCCAATTCTTCCCATAAAACAGTGAAAGTCCTGAGAGTTTATGAAACTTTACCTGGTTTACTCAATCTGGGAATGGCAGAGCAGAATTCAGTCCTTGAATACCCTCCCAACTGCAGGTTCATGCTCTTTGATCTAGGTGTAACATTTATTCTGAGTAAACTAGGACTCTGGGCTAACAGAGATGATGCAAGACAGGCTGGATATTAGGAGAATCTAAGAGCCATCTAACAACCATTATAATAAAATCATGAGTTCTAGACTTAAAAAAAGGGGAAAACCTGTTTTTTCACTTATGCGTATACCATAATATGTACATTATTGATTTTTTTCTCAAATTCAACCTATACTGTGTCAAGTAATTTTTTAAATATAACATTTTCTTTTAACTTAATTTCAATTCATTTTTCTGTGTCTACTTACAACTTTGGCACTAGAAATCACAATTATTTTTTTAGAGGTATAGCTCCTTAAAGGGTAGGGTTCTGACAGTGTTACATGTTCTCAATTGTTTGCAAATAGGCTAATAATTATTCCACTGTCTCTAACTACATATCAACCATGCCAGTGTTCAGGCTCCATAATTTTATTAGCTTCTGTGCTTATTCTGGAAAAATACTTCCCATTACTATGAAATACCTCAGTTTAGAATGGTTTGGCATGTTAGCCTGATTTCTGCATTTGTCTCATGCAAAGGAAAATAGGAAATGAAGAACTGAAATTACCTATTGATACAAAATCAAAGTAGCATTTGAAACCATAAAACTTAAGTGGGCTTTTCATCCTTTCTCATTAGACAGCAGCAGAGAATGGGAAGAAAAACTGAAGTGATGGGTTTGTGATACAATTCCAGTAACATAAAGAGCAAGGAGAAGTAGTTTTGTTGTGTTTATGTTTAATACTCAAAGCTCAACTTAAAGGGATTTTTCATCATCAAATTTCCTTCTAGAATAAATGATTGGAACTTGATTTAAAATGTACAAATTCTCCTGTATAATACCTCAAAATGGAGCTATCCTATTGAGTTTTAAGCTTGTGCTTAAAATATTATGAAAATAAAGGGGAAGTTGTATTAATAGGTAGAACAAACAGCAGTCTGGGCATTAGGGGATCTGGTGCTGGCTCTGTGCAACATGTGGTTTCAGGCAACTTTTTAAATTTTCTGTACACAAATTTTCTTATCAATAAAATGAACAGTTGGGCCAGAGGATCTCTGAGTCTCTTTCAGCTTTCAGTGTTTATACAATTGGAGAAGTTGGTGGGAAAGCTTTAAGTGGGGTGTAAGTAATTGCAGCTGCATGTACATTTAAAGAGTTGCCTTCAGCCAAGCCATGGGATCTTTCATAAAAAGTGAAATCAAATAGAAAACGATCCAAACTCTGGGTTTGACCACAGGTGACTTCAGCTAGGATCTGAGTGTAGAGCAATGAGCTGAACTCCTGATGTCCAGATGTTAGCAAGACTTGGAGGCTTTCTAAAGCAAAGCAACAACCAGTATCTATCCTGGTGTTGACCTGATCTTACTAGCAATTGGGTCTCCATTTGGGTCCATTGTACAAAACAATAACAACAACAACAACAACAACAACCCAAACACCCAAAATTCAAAATTTAGATGGAGAGACATTATTCTCAGAATTTTAGAGATACTTGGAAAGCAGAACACTATACTTGCCATGCTGATGAAGTCCAATTATTGTTCTTTTAAACTCATTTAGCTACTTCTGAATATAAAATGAGTATCTACTAATTATTTACAAAATCACTTGGTAAATATAGAAAATCACAAAGAATGAAGTGACCATCCTGTTTTGTAACCCAGAAATAGTCATCACCGGCACTTGTGTGAATCAGTTTCTATTCCTGTATGTGGACATGCATAGCGCACCCTGCTTTGTACACTAGAGTACTAGCATTTTTCTAATGTAATTCAATATTGTTGAAAACATTTTAAAATAGCTTCCATCACAATAATCTATCAAATTGACTTGCCAGACTCTCATTATTAGGTTAATTTATCTCTAACATTATGCGGTCATGAGTAATACTACAAAGGATATTTTTGGACAAAATTTTTCATCTATGCCTTTCCTTATAATCCTTCAGCCTAAGGTCACAGATTATGAATATCTTTAAAGGTATGGACAAGTCTTTTAAGTTTTGTGTGCAAAAGCAGTGCAAAGCCTTGAATGATAAAATATAGGTTTGATACATGTGTTTTTTGTTTGTTTGTTTTGAGACGGAGTCCTGCTCTGTCCCTCAGGCTGTAGTGCAGTGGCACGATCTTGGCTCACTGCAACCTTTGCCTCTTGGGTTCAAGAAATTATGCTGCCTCAGCCTCCTTAGTAGCTGGGACTGCAGGCATGTGCCACCACACCAGCTAATTTTAGTATTTTTAGTAGAGATGGGGTTTCACCATGTTGACCAGGCTGGTCTCGAACACCTCACCTCAAGTGATCCACCCACCTCAGTCTCCCAAAGTACTGGGATTACAGGTGTGAGCCACTGCACCCAGCCGATACATGTGTTTTTAAAGTCATAGAAGCTTCAGATGTCTTCAAGGATTTAAAAAAAATTAAAAAGTAAAGTCATAGAAGCTTCAATTTAGGAATGAATGGAAAATTGACGATATTTTTAGGATATGGATTTTTCCTAAAATAAACAAAATGTATGTATCCCCAAAGATAGTTTGATTAGTGTTCAAATATGAAATTAAACATGTCCATATTTAGAGCCGTGAATTCTCTTTGCCTGTCACAATAGCTGGATTTATTCACAATTATAGTAAGAAGTCCCTGTTCATTATAATTTTCTAGGTGACATGAAGACTGTCAGTCCAATCAAGTGTCCACATTGTGTGTAGCAAATATGAGAATAAACATTTTAAACCTTTAATTGTAATACATATTAGTGTTATGTAATGCCATCCTTCATGTTCGAAGGCGCATGGAACATTGTTCTGGTGGTACAGAGGGGAGAGAAACACCATCAGAATGCAAGGAAAGACCGTTCTGGAACCTTACTCCTTCGCTCTTGAGCTTAGTTTAATTGTCCTGTCTTATGGTCTGCTACAAGCAATACTACTCCTCACCTTTGCATGCTTCTGTGTGGTTTAATAAAGTACATGCAATTTTTCATTTAATTCTTCCAGCTGCACTCAGAAAGGAGCCTTATCTTCATTGAACAGATGAGGAAATGAATGATTAGAGAATTTAAATGACTAACTCTAGGTCACACAGCTGGAACCTATAGCCAGATTTCCTTTTAACAATCCTGTAACCAAAAGCATACCAGTGGTGCCCTATAAAATGTAAGTTATGGAGCTGTGTTGGGTCAAAACTTTTACTGATGCTAAGAGGAGGCAACATTAACAAGGGGAAATTATTTGTGTATTATGTTTTGGATTATGTTCTCTCCATAGATAAAAGACTGTTGTAGTAAAAGAGATTCAGGGCACAGGGAAACTCCACCACAAAGCGTGGTACCATTTCCCACAGAAGCTAAATGGACGGGAAGCCTGCCACCAGGAAAGGTAAAGCCACTGCTCTTGTTTGCAGGCTATGTTAATAAGCTGAAGCTTATTCCAACCCATTTACACATCCCTGCATCACACTGCCCTTTGGTAAAGATACTCCCAGTGTAACATTGGAGCCAGCTCCAGCCCCAATCCTATTGCTTTTTCCTTAGACCCACGAAGTCATCTGTCAGAAATTAAGCCAAATAAGCAATACATCCTGGGATCTAGGGAGTGGAATAAGTTTTGGGAAAGTCTTTTTTTTTTTCTTTTTTGGCAGAGTCTTGCTCTGCCTCCCAGGCTGGAGTGCAGTGGTGCGATCTCAGCTCACTGCAACCTCTGCCTCTCGGGTTCAAGTGATTCTCATGCCTCAGCCTCCTGAGTAGCTTGGACTACAGGCATGCACCACCATGCCCAGCTGAGTTTTTGTTTTTTAGTACAGACGGGGTTTCACCGTGTTAGCCAGGATGGTCTCGATCTCCTGACCTCGTGATCCACCCGCCTCGGCCTCCCAAAGTGCTGGGATTACAGGCATGAGCCACCACGCCTGGCCCAGGAAACTCATTTTAAACCAACCTACGTATGAATTCCTACTATAATATTCTCGCCAAATGGCTGGCTCTTTCTCCTGAGCTTGGAAACCTCCAGTAAAATGGAAATAATTATTTCCCAGACCACCACTCTTATCTGTGAGCTTTTTTGGCCATTAAAAATTATTTCTTCCATTATATTCTTATCTGTGTCTTCATAGGTTTTCTCTTCGTTTCGCGTTAGTGTTTTCCTTCAAATAAGCAGGAAAAATCCAATCTATCATGCACATGGGAACCCTTTCAATATTGCTCTGTGGTTGTTCCACTTTATGGGGATGCTTTTAAAGAAAAAATTTGTCCTTTCAATACATTGAATATCTTCCAGCACCACATCACCTACAAGCTTTGTAAAAATAGTTCTACACATTAATTTTTTTTTTTTTTTTGAGACTGAGTCTTGTTCTGTCACCCAGGCTGGAGTGCAGTGACATGATCTTGGCTCATTGCGACCTCTGCCTCCTGGGTTCAAGTGATTATCCTTACTCAGCCTCCCGAGTAGCTGGGATTACAGGCATGCACCACCATGCCCGGGTAATTTTTGTATTTTTAGTAGAGATGGGGTTTTACCATGTTGGCCAGGCTGGTCTCGAACTCCTGACCTCAAGTGATCCTCCTGCCTTAGCCTCCCAAAATGGTGGGACTACAGCACCCCACGCAATTTTAATTTTTTTAAGTTGAGCATATGTGAAGGCAGTGCCTAGTGACACATAGCAAAAACATTTCCAAGTAGACATTACACTAGGGAATTAGTCGAAGTGTTCTTTTAAAGTACTATCTCTCAAATGTATTAAAAGAGAATCCTTGGATGTGCAATACCTTAATTCAAAGGCAGCTCATTATGTATAAACTCTTACGCTTTGTGATAAACAAATGGGCATAACAGATGGGACTATTGACTTACAGCCCAGAGAATTTTACTGATGCTGAGACGGTTATGTGACTGGCTCTGCCACTGTCATCCCCATTCACTTCGTTTTGGAGCAATATGACATAAATGCCTTACATTTGGGTTTTCTCTATTTATCATCTGCTTCCTACCCCCTTGAAAGATAGCCATATTTGCTTTACTTGGTTATAAGATCCCATATTCAATGTCTTGAAGCCAACCAAATCATTTGACAAAGTGGGTTTGTAGTGCTGGCTATTTTGGTGAAAATAAGACAATGAGATTTCATGACATCATCCAAAGTTCTATCAGATCTAGCTGTGGGAGAAAGGAAAAGAAGGGGGTCTCGGTCAGGATGCTCATTGCATACATGTGTGTTGTTCTCTAGGTCCAGATTTCTGTTCATTACGCTATGGGCTGGCTCTTATCATGCACTTCTCAAACTTCACCATGATAACTCAGCGTGTGAGTCTGAGCATTGCAATCATTGCCATGGTGAACACCACTCAGCAGCATGCTCTATCTAATGCCTCCACTGAGGGGCCTGTTGCAGACGCCCTCAATAACTCCAGCATATCCAACAAGGAATCTGATACAAAGGTAAGTATGACAGAAAATAGGGCTCTTTGTTGAGAGGAAAAAACTTTGAAAGGAAGGCATAGATCTTGATTCTGTGGAGTATAGAAGTATACATTTCCAATGACAAACTAAAACTGACTGGAACTATTTTTCTTTGAGACATTGATTACTTCTATAATAAAAATAAGATTTCATTGAGGTTATTATGATTATAAGGTGGGTGAACTGTAGGATTAAATGTGAAAAATTTAAAAATGGAACAGTTTATGTGATGTCTTCAATGAAAAACTAGGTATTACCTGGGCACATTCTTATAGGTTACTCAATCCTATCCAGTTCTCTGCCTGTTTTACTGTTTCTAAGCAATTTTATAACCCTGTAAATTCTATATAACAAATAGAAATGCAAATAATTCTTGTCCATAGCTTTGCAAATAAATTTTGCCAAGAGAAAAATCAGTTAAAACTTTTCTCCACTCACCTCCCAGTGGACATCAGCCAATTTTGCTGTTTGTTTGTTTATTTATTTTTTGAGATAGAGTCTTTCTCTGTCATTCAGGCTGGAGTGCAGTGGCGTGATTTCAGCTCACTGCAGCCTCCGCCTCCTGGGTTCAAGTGATTTTCCTGTCTCAGCCTCCTGAGTAACTGGGACTAAGGGGGCGTGCCACGACTGCTGGCTAATTTTTGTACTTTTAGTAGAGACAGGGTTTCACTAGGCTGATCTCGAACTCCTGACCTCAGGTGATCCACCCGCCTTGGCCTCCCAAAGTGTTGGGACTACAGATGTGAGCCACTGCACCGGACTCTGCTGTATATTTAAAGTATATTTCAGCATTGCTTCCTGCTTGTGTTATGCGTGATTCTTTGAGTTTTCCTTTGAACCAGTTATAACATCTTATTTACTCCCTCCATTAATCAATGAGTTAAATAAAATCTTCGCTGTATGCTTATTTTACATTTATATGGAAACCATGAATTTACCCAATTAAAAAAATTATCCTTTAAATTATCTTGTACTGTACATTTCCAATGTCATCACTATAATTCATGATTAATGATTTTGTTACATTGGACCCAGCTTATTTACAATGAGTACATAAATTTATTGTCTCCAGTCTTTCCTCCATTATCCCATCTACATATCCACACTGAGTAGATTCACTATTCAGGTATCTTGGATACCTTCAAGTTGTCAAACATACAGTGTTCACTGGACATGCTGTGTTCCTCCAGAATTTGGACCTACTTCTCAGCACACTCACATCTGCTGTCAATGACCCATGGAAAGTTTTTGCTCTGAGCAAGCCAGAGTCCCTGTTAGTTTCTTCCAAATGCTACAAGTTCACTTTTGCAAATTTTTCCAATGAGATAAAATTTTCCTTTTTGACTTTCTATAAATCATAGTCATTTTTCAAGGGATAGTTCAAATATTGCTTCCTTTCTGGGACCTTCCTGAATTATTCTTTTTCCTCTCAAAGTTGCTGTTTTATTTATATTCATCCTCAAATCTTGATTCTCACGTGATTCATATACCTTGTATTATTTATTGTTTTTTTGAGTGGCTAAAATATTTTATATCATATTTTATATCCTTTGGCTCTCTATAGCATGATGCCAGACATTTAGGGGCCTTATTGCATTTATTTTTTATTTTATTTTAAAATCTATTTTATTTCTTTCTTTCTTTATTTTATTTATTTTAAAATCTATTTATTTTTAGGTAAATATTCAGGTAATATAACTTATATAATTATTCAGGCATTTTAGGTAGTTATTTTAAAATAATTCAAATTATTTATTGAGTTGTATCAGAAGAATGTGATCTTATTCATTGGTAATATGTATTTTAGAAACTCAGTTCAGCCAGGGCAGACCATAATTCCCAAACTTGATTTTTCTTTTTAATTAGGTACTGATTTTGGTTAAGAGTTCAGTAAAGCTTTTTGTGTGTGTTTTAAAAATTCTTTGATATAAGAGTCAACATGTTACTCAACTTTTACTAGAAGCAAAATAGAGGAAGCACTTTCACAGATGAAATATCTCTCATTGTTTTCTTCCATTTACTTCTTCCTATTATTCATCTATATAATCATTTTCTTTACCTCTTTTCTTCATTTTTTCTGTTTTTCTCTCCTTCTAAGAAAGCAAATTAGGGGTATAATTGGTTGTTTGGGAAGGTAGGAAGAATATAGAGAAAAACAAAAATAGATATTTTATAGTAGGGTCTCACCAACCTCAAGCAACTCTGACTGTAAAGTAGATTTTCATAATAGGACTTCTTGACAAAGAGTTTTCCTATTTTTCCCCAGGCCTCTGTGTATCAGTGGAGCCCAGAAACTCAGGGTATCATCTTTAGCTCCATCAACTATGGGATAATACTGACTCTGATCCCAAGTGGATATTTAGCAGGGATATTTGGAGCAAAAAACATGCTTGGTGCTGGTTTGCTGATCTCTTCCCTTCTCACCCTCTTTACACCATTGGCTGCTGACTTCGGAGTGATTTTGGTCATTGTGGTTCGGACAGTCCAGGGCATGGCCCAGGTATCCAGATACTTTCTCATTCTGGGTGGGATCCAGATTCCTGAATTCTACAAAATATCAAAGGTCTTAATGATTTTCATTTCAGGGAATGGCATGGACAGGTCAGTTTACTATTTGGGCAAAGTGGGCTCCTCCACTTGAACGAAGCAAGCTCACCACCATTGCAGGATCAGGTAAGTGTGCACACATGGGTCATAGCTTTGTCATCTGTTCCATCCTACTGTGTCTTATCATCTATGAATCAAATAGTTTAGGGAAGAGGGAGAAAAAGTACTACGGAAAAATTCAACAATACAAGACAGTTGCATCACAAATAAGAAAGATGCATCTGTACAGTAAACACATTGAGGCTTAGAAGTAGAAGAAACCACTGTGAGCTAGGATTCAGCTCAGAAAAGCCTTAGTAGTCAGAAAAGCCTTGTAGGAAAATGTTTAAACCTTTAAGAATTGCATAAATGGAAAAAAGATCAAGTAAACTATATATACACCATCGTAGCAATGATTTTGCAGTGAGAATTAAGGCTACCACAGCTCCAAGTGGTAAGGAGAGAAATGAGGCTAGAAGAGTTTGGAGTTTCTGTATTATTCTAAGCTCTTGACTATTCTATTGTGAGCTAATTAATTCTCACAACAACCCTCTCATGTAAGTACCATTTTAAATTCTTATTTTACAGAGAAGGGAGTTAAGGAAGGTGGAGATTAAGAAAATTGCCCAAATACAAATAGCCAGCAGGCAGTAGGTCTGAGATTTAAGCCCGCACAAATTTTAGCCTTAGAGCAGACACCCTTAATCACTATGCTAGACCGCCTTTCCGTGGTATGTGATCCTACTAAGGCCTCTACAACTTTATCAGTGCTGTTCTTCCCAGCCCATCACGCTGAGAGTATATACTCGAAGAGCAGAACTAAGATTCCATCAAGCTTCTCACTCCTAGGTCCACTACACAGCTGCATCCTGCAGACTTTTACCTCAAGTAACCCTCCTGCTTTCTTGCTTCCTTCCATCATAGTTGTCCCCACCTCCTCTATTTGCAAATACTATCTGCTGATCTCTCTCTCTTCTAGACTGGTTTCTTTCAACCTTCCTTCCACCAAAACCAAGTTATCTTGCTAAAGTAAAGATGAGGGCCGGGCGCTGTGGCTCAAGCCTGTAATCCCTGCACTTTGGGAGGCCGAGACGGGCGGATCACGAGGTCAGGAGATCGAGACCATCCTGGCTAACACGGTGAAACCCCGTCTCTACTAAAAAATACAAAAAACTAGCCAGGAGCGGTGGCGGGCGCCTGTAGTCCCAGCTACTCGGGAAGCTGAGGCAGGAGAATGGCGTAAACCTGGGAGGCGGAGCTTGCAGTGAGCTGAGATCTGGCCACTGCACTCCAGCCTGGGCGACAGAGCGAGACTCCGTCTCAAAAAAAAAAAGAAAAAAAAATAAAATAAAATAAAATAAAATAAAGTAAAGATGAGGCATTTTTCCTCACTTGCTTGATAATTTTCAATGTGTTCCTTCATGTTTACAGACTAAAGACTGACCTGTTTATTGCCTGGATACAAAAGTTCTCAGCCATCTGGCCCCAACCTTATTCCACTCAACTCCCCTGTGCAAGCATGGCTCTAGTGGCACCGGACATTGGCTGCTCCCCACATAGATCCGCACTGCACTTCCCTCTGGCTCTGCTCCCATTAGTTTATATGCCTGGAAAGTTCTTTGCCCCTGCTCCTTGTGCCAAAATTCTATCTATCCTATTGTATAGCTTACGTAAAAACTTCCTAAATCTTATAATTATTGTCAATTATTATTATTACTTCCACGCACATTGTAGTTTTATTATCACACTTATATTTTACATCTTTTTTTTTTTCAAATTACAGGTTGGAACCCATTAGTGAGTCATAAAATGCATTGAGTGGGTTAAAATCATTATTTTAAAAAATGAATAGAATAGAATAGAATAGAATAGAATAGAATAGAATAGAATAGAAATTGTTGGAGTGCATTGGACATGGTAAAGTTAAATATTGATTCATGAAACCATTGAGGCATATGTGTGTGGTTGTGTGTACAAGTGTTTATGTATATTGGTGTGTGTGTTATGTTACCCTGTAAAATGCATTTCTTACTATGGGTCTCTGTGAATTATGTTTCTTGTTTTTTTTTTTTTTTTTTAATGTAGACTCCAAAGCCTACATAGCATTTCACTAGTGACAATCAATTTTATTCACATTTTTCTCTCCAATTGGACCAGAAGCTCTTTGAGGGCAGGGGCTGTGTCTTACTGAATTTTGTAAGTCTTTCATTTCCTGCCCCCAGCCTCATATTAGATCATACAAGAATGCAACTGTAATCACAAGAAAATACTAATGGGCTATGATAGCAGAGAGTTGCTGTGACAAACTAAGGGATTTAGATTTGGTCACATTGGTGTTGAGGAGTCATTGAAGAATCAGAGGGTTTGTTACTATTATTTATTAATTTTAATTATATCATATATATTACTTTATTGGGGAAAATCTGTGAGCAGAAATAATTACTCTCATTGCCCAATAATTCTAAGTCTGCCATCTCACTGTTGGGACAATGTTTAGAGAGGCCATGAAGTCTCAGCCTTTGCTATTTTCATAAGTGTTTTTCTCCCTCTTCCCTTTAGGATCAGCATTTGGATCCTTCATCATCCTCTGTGTGGGGGGACTAATCTCACAGGCCTTGGGCTGGCCTTTTATCTTCTACATCTTTGGTGAGTCACTTTCTCCTAAATCCTAATGCCTCCATTTCCTGAGCATCCGTTTTGGCACCTACATCACCCACATTCTTCCTATATGAAAGAAAATGTCCTTTATCAAATGGAAGATGATAACAAATGTCAACGGTTGGTATCATTTTTAATCTAGTCACACAACTTGATTAACACCTTCCTGGTGGTTCTGGGAAGCCACATGCACGGGATAGAGGAGTTGACTATTCACATGGCACTGACTTGTGATGCAGTCTTGTGCTTCCATATTAAGCATCTTCTGCAGAATCTCTACCACCACATCTAAAGTGCCTGTTACATGCAGTTAAGATGTCAAAGATAGTGAAGTACATCTTCAATGTGTCTTCATATTTTATTATAATTATTATTTTTGCCCAAGATGCCGTTCACCTATTCTCTACCGAGTTCATCTTGCAAAGCTCGATTCAACTGTGCCCTTCCCCATGGGCCCTTCCAGGGCTTACTCTATTAGATTCTGGCATTCTCTCATTTATGATATTTCCTCTCTAGGTTATGTTGGTGTGTAATTATTTATTTCCCCTTTTCTTTCCACTAAACTGTGAAATGCTTGAGGCAAGGAATCCATTCTATAATGTTTTCATCACTTGGGTATCATCATAGTGCCTGATTTTTAGCTTTAAAATAAAAGAATCAATGAATCCAGTAAATAGATGGAATTTAAAGAAAACTAGTCCTCAGAATCTTTTAACATAGAATGTTCCTCAAATAACAAATTCCAGTAATAAGACAATTTTCTACACTTGATTTTGTTGTTATAGCCAAATGGTATCATTAAATATAGTCCTGGCCTGAATGGCTTTCTCATTAATGGTGTTAATTATTTTGGTTTGTGCATGTTAACCAGGTATTGTACAGAAATATTTCTTTTGGGAATCCATAATGGATGTATGGCTTGAATACAAATAACACTGTCTCTTGTAAGTGCATTGGAAATTTTTTCCTGCCACATGATTTCATGGAAGGTTGTTTCGAGTATGTGTGACTGCAATCCTGACTATTCAGATCTTCCACAAGACAATTTATGTGTGCATTAAGAAATTGCTGCTCACATAACACTATAATCATTGGAGCCTTTAAAGTAGTTAATCAGCTATACAATGCCGTGCTCATGTTATCTCCAGAGGGCTCTGACATTGACAAAAGGTGGCTTTCTATTTGATACATAGTATCTTAAAAGCTTTAACAGGTTTGTAGAAGGATTGAAAGAAAGAATGGGAACATTTAGGTCCTTATGGTAGAATAAGCATTAATTGATTAGTGTGTAGAAGGGAGAGGCATGCCACTTCAGAGGAAACTCCCTTCCCCTAGTAAACAAATCTACCTAAAAACTAATTTTATACCTTCTTCCCAGGTAGCACTGGCTGTGTCTGCTGTCTCCTATGGTTCACAGTGATTTATGATGACCCCATGCATCACCCATGCATAAGTGTTAGGGAAAAGGAGCACATCGTGTCCTCACTGGCTCAACAGGTACAGTGCACACCTTGTACCTGTGGCCCATGCAGAGGTCTCTAGGGCAGGGTGTGGATCTCCTCCGAGAGGCACCATCTTGGCTGCTCTAATACTCATGCTGATTAGATATTTCTTTTTAGCCCAGTTCTCCTAGACGTGCTGTCCCCATAAAGGCGATGGTCACATGCCTACCACTTTGGGCCATTTTCCTGGGGTTTTTCAGCCATTTCTGGTTGTGCACCATCATCCTAACATACCTACCAACGTACATCAGTACTCTGCTCCATGTTAACATCAGAGATGTGAGTTTACTTCCTATACTTCTATGAAAATGATAATGGTAATAAGGAGAAACAGTTCTGTGTTACCTATTACATTCTGGCTTTACATATAACCATTAATTTAACCTTCACAATGACCTTGAGATAGGTGTTGTTATAATTCCCTTTTCACAGATGTGGAAACAGGACACTTAGAGGTGAGATAACTTGCCTCAGGTTGCACAATACTAAGTGGTAGAGCTGCTGCAGCATCCGTATTCTTAACCACTATGCTATACTAACACACCAGCTGATTCCAAAGTTTCTTTTAGAAATTAATATTGTTGGGCTGGGCACAGTGGCTCATGCCTGTAATCCCAGCACCTTGGGAGGTTGAGGCAGACGGATTATGAGGTCAGGAGTTCAAGACCAGCCTAACCAATATGGTGAAACCCCATCTCTACTAAAAATACAAAAATTAGCCAGGCATGGTGGCAGGCGCCTGTAATCACAGCTATTCAGGAGGCTGAGACAGGAGAATCGCTTGAACCTGGCAGGTGGAGGTTGCAGTGAGCCAAGATCGTGCCACTGCACTTCAGCCTGGGCAACAAAGTGAGACTCCATCTCAAAAATAAAAAACAACCAAGAAATCAATATTGCTTTTCTCTGGAGCCCAGAGTGATGCAGCTTCTGGCCCTCTTATCTGAGACAGTGTTCGTCTAGTGTAAAAAATGACACTAATTTTCCCCCAAACAACCCACAATATCATGGGAGTAAGTTAATGGCTGGTCTGTGTAACTGATAAATTTTGGTGCTAACATATCTCTGTAACTACTCTGTATAAATTTCCTTCCTTCAGAGTGGAGTTCTGTCCTCTCTGCCTTTTATTGCTGCTGCAAGCTGTACAATTCTAGGAGGTCAGCTGGCAGATTTCCTTTTGTCCAGGAATCTTCTCAGATTGATCACTGTGCGAAAGCTCTTCTCATCTCTTGGTAAGGATAAGCATGTGGGCTCATTTAACCAATTCCTTTTCTGCACATGGTCTCAGAGGGTTCCCTGACAGCATGTCCTCATTGCCCAGGGCTCCTCCTTCCATCAATATGTGCTGTGGCCCTGCCCTTTGTGGCATCCAGTTACGTGATAACCATTATTTTGCTGATACTTATTCCTGGGACCAGTAACCTATGTGACTCAGGGTTTATCATCAACACCTTAGATATCGCGCCCAGGTAAGAGCTCTACCTGTTTTTTCCCCTCCTCCAGACCCCTCCAGAGGTGTTAGACCTTAGTAGTCACCGTGAAACTCTTTAATGTTACTGACATGCACTAATGGCAGAGAGACAAATAACTACAAATGTTTGTCTATGGCCATTTTTAGAACAACAAATGTGGCATTTTTAGAACAACGACTTCCAACCTTGGCCAGTAATCATTTTGATAAAAAGCTTCCCAAGGTTCCCTAACAGAGATTGAACTGTGTATGCTGGGAAAAGGCCCACACATGTGATTTAGAAAAGTTTCCATGGTGTTGTTCATATTAGCTACCACATATATATAGTCATAGTAAGCCAGCTCCTGTGCCAAGACTTGCCATGTATCAACACATCTAATCCTCACAGTTACATTAGGTAGGTCCTATTGTTATCCCCATTTTATAAGGGAGAAGGCTGAGGCACAAGGAGGTTACATGGTGTGACTATGGTCACATAGAGGCAGAGCCAGGATTTGGACCCAGGGAGTTTGGCTTTGGAGTCTGTGTCCTGCCCGTTGCACAAACTGGCTTCTACACTGAGCTGCCAGGGTAAAGAAACTCAGTTCCCAAAGAGACTGCATTGCTCCCTGGTTATTGACTCAGTAGGTTGGTAATTTCAGGTTTGGCAAATAGACATTGCCTTGAATGTCTTTAGGTGAATGAAAAACTGCATTAAGCAAAATGACTTTGCCATAAGAGCTGAACTGTGTTAAAGCTGAGTTGCTGCAGAAGCTGTAGGTGGCTTTCTATATAAAATCATTTATAAAATCATCTTCCCACAGATATGCAAGTTTCCTCATGGGAATCTCAAGAGGATTTGGGCTCATCGCAGGAATCATCTCTTCCACTGCCACTGGATTCCTCATCAGTCAGGTTGGGCCAGTTTATTGAACATCTTCAAGTGGCAGGTATTGTTTTAGGTGTTGTAGATACACACAGTGCTCACAAGGTCTGGATGGCAACACAATTACTCTATTTACATGAGCCTCTAAATCAGACTTTGATAGGTCAGATTTCCCAGGGAAAGAAAAATATAAGCTTATTTTCTCAAGATGAATAGACATGAGATTGATTAAAATGAGCTGTTCTGGTGCAGAAGATAGCATGTATGGCTTCCTAGAGGTACATGAGCATGAAACAATTCTTAGTTATGAATAGAATGAATGACACATGTCAAGGAATAGCAAGAGATGAAAACAGAGGGGCATAAGAAGATCATGAAGAATATGTTCAGACTAATTCCAATTTTTAAAAAATCACAAAAGGGAAACAAAGTATCCCAAGGCCTGTTTAAAGACAATTTAATGGCTGAAAAGAGATTGGCTGTGAGACATTGCAAGGAGGATTTCTCAGTGTTTGGAAATGCAGGCTCATGAGGAAGACGAAAAGACAGACCCAGTCAGGGATGGAAGGACTGACGAGAACCAACTTACAAAGAGAAGTTTTATTTTTACTGTATTTCTATGTGATCAAGTTGCCAGGCTAATATTTGACTAAACTGCTAGGAATTCACTGTGACTATAATGCTAGAAATTACTTAGTAGGGCTTTCTGAGGAGGGTCACACAGAAGACCAAATAGAACTTGTGTTGAATTGGGATGGGTTGTAGTGATAGATGTCAACAGCCAAAACCAAACCAAACCAAACCAAACCAAAATAAAAAAACAGAGAAGACACAAACACGATGCCATGGTGCCATTTTAGGCATAATTTTAAATCAGTAATATTATACATTGAAATCCAAATTTTCAGAAAAACATTAGTGTATTTTATTTTTATTTAAAGAAATAACCATCTCAACTCAGAACCCGATGTGCATTTTGGCCATTTTGTTTCCAATAGTTTCATAAACTTTCTTAAGTAGCTACTGCACATTGTTCATTATATTCCTTGTGATCAACATTGCAATACACAACTTGGAGGGCTTCTAGAACTGGTGTAGAAGGAGCTTGTAAGATTGATCATTTTTCTGTGTTTTTTACCTCTAGGATTTTGAGTCTGGTTGGAGGAATGTCTTTTTCCTGTCTGCTGCAGTCAACATGTTTGGCCTGGTCTTTTACGTCACATTTGGGCAAGCAGAACTTCAAGACTGGGCAAAAGAGAGGACCCTCACCCGCCTCTGAGGACATAAAGTTACAAACTTAAATGCAGTACTGAGCATGAACTTTTTAAACATTTTTTACTTATCTTCATATTCTTGACCATAGACTCAGCAGTTCTTAACTCTCGCTGTGTGTTAGTCTTCCCTGGGGAGCCTTTATAAGATACTGATGCCTGGGACTCACTCCAGAGATTTTGAATGAATTGGTCTGGGGTGGAACCCAGATACCACTAATTTTTAGATACTCCTTAGAGGTTTCTACATGTACCTGGGGTTGACAACAGCTGGACAAACTTGAAAATCCATGTGGCCTTTGAATTTTCCTCATTGGAAAGTACTAAATAAATAAAAATTCATGTGAAAATGATCACTGATAAATATCTTCATAGTGGGGCAAGTTATTGGATACAGAGAAGAGCTGCTCGGAATTGTAACCATATGTTACAGATCTCAGCACCCATCAGAACTGTAAAGCTATAATCCCCAGAATTAAAGTTTTTATTATTTTTTATACGTTGTAAAACATGGACGTTTATTTATGTGGTTAAATTCTATTAAAATTTACATGCTAAAATAAAATAGACCATTTTCAAATTATTTAGATTCAGATATTTCCATCAGATTAAGCAGATATTTATCCTAGCCCAATTGCAAGAGATTAATGATGAGAAAACGATCAAGAAAAGATTAAATAAATGAGGTTAACTTATAAATCAAGGACAGAGAGGATAGAATTGGAAACTTGTATTGTGAGAAGAATGGATGTAAAGGAAGACAATGTAGATACTTCCAGAAAGGATAGCAATATAGTTTAGACCATATGATGAAAATTGGAGGGAGATGACAGAGACACTTTCAAGTGAAATGACAATTTATATGGGGGAGAAAAATATTGAAGATATAACAAGATGAGAAAAGGCATAGAAATGTATCACGTACAAGGCATAGAAATGTATCACATACAAGAGAAGTTCTTTTTGAGGGTAGAAAAAGATAATTTAACCTTCTTCATATTTTTCTTACTTTCCCAAGATGCTCAGGCAGCATCAACTCTAACAGGAGATAATTTGGCTCCTAACACTTAAAACATATCCTTTAGGTTGTCTCCTCACACAGAGCTGAATCTGGTTTTGCCACATGTCTAGAGAGGAGGTTCTCACCATATTTTAAATCCTATTTAAAAACTGCTAGGACAAGAACCTTGGGCTAATTCAGCAGATGAAGAGAATCTCCTAATGCAAATCAACGTGTATTTTTGAGCAGGTTTTTCAGAAAAACAGTGTCAGGCCCTGAGAATGATACTAAGATGAGAACATTGATTTTGCCTTCATGGTATTGACAATATAAAGAGAAAGGGGGGTTTTCAGAAAGCTAAAAGAAGAAGTAGAAGCAAAAAGAAAGACAGAGTATAATAGATAGTCAATTTATGTAGAGAAAAAAGAGAAAAAAAGACCAAAGAAGGGTGAGGGGCAGACAACCCAACTAAAAAATGGGCCAATGACTTGAACAGGGACTTCGTAAAAGAGAAAATGCAAGTGGCTCCTTAATATATAAAAAGATGTTCAACTTCATTAGTCATTACAGAAATGAAAATCAAAACTACAATGAAATACCACTATAAAATTAACATAATGGATAAAATGAAAGACGATAGAAGACAAAATGTTGCCAAGCGTGTGGAGCAACTGGAACTTTCATATGCTACGAATGTGAACTTTGGAACGCTGCTCAGCAATATCTCCTAAAGTTAAATGTACAATTCCAGTGACTCAGACGTTTTACTTAGAAATGCACATATACATCCATAAAACATGCACAACAATGTTCATAGGAGCACTATCTGTAATAGCCCAAACAGGAAGTTGTCTGTTAAGAGAAGAATGAGTAAATAAACCACGGTCTATTTATATAGCAATAAGAATTAACAGACCCTAATACATAATAGACGAATGGGTCTCATAAACACGGTATTGATTGAAGGAAGACAAAAGGTACATTCTTTTAAAGGTTTATAAAATAGTTTTTAAAAACAGCTACAACCAAACTGTCCAGTTAAAAATCAGTGAGTGATTTCCCTTGGGCGAGGATGGGGGTCGTGGCTGGATGGATGGTACTTAAGAAGTGCTCCTGGAGTACTAGAAATATTTTATTTCTTGACTTGGAGGTGTGTTTACTTGGTGAATATTGTACATTTATGATTTGTGCACTTTTATATATGTAGAAAATAAAACAGAAAGCAAATTCAGAGTATCATCCTTTTGAGAGCTTCTGCTCTGTTTGACTTCATTTTGACCTGTGGAGCAGTTGGGAAGGGGTCTTGGTCCTCTGCTTTTTTTTTTTTTTTTTTTTTTTTTTTTGAGACAGAGTCTTGCTCTGTTGCCCATGCTGGAGTGCAGTGGCTCAATCTTGGCTCACTGCAAGCTTCGCCTCCCAGGTTCACGCCATTCTCCTGCCTCAGTCTCCCAAGTAGCTGCAACTACAGGCGCACGCCGCCACCCCCGGCTAATTTTTTGTATTTTTTAGTAGAGACGGGATTTCACCGTGTTAGCCAGGATGGTCTCGATCTCCTGACCTACTGATCCGCCTGCCTCGGCCTCCCAAAGTGCTGGGATTACAGGCGTAAGCCACCGCGTCCGGCCCCTGGTCCTCTGTTTTCATGTTCTTCTTGGTCCTCTTCCACCTCCTCTTTTCTTGGAACTTCCAGTATCAGAGTAGGAAGGAAGGCAATGGGATAATTGATGCTGTCAGCTTTTGGATCAAACTGCAAGTTCTCAAACAGCAAAATTAATAAGCTCAGGCTTCGAAGAAACCATGACCCTGAAAGCATCAGTTGCTTCCAATTGCATCAGTTGCCACGGGTGGTAAGAACAATGATGACTCATCATGCCTAGGTATTCCCAGCGGGTTCTCTGACTGATTCCTGACAGATGACTTTGGTGTGTCAGACTTTCAGGGTATTCTTTCCTCATGCGATGGTTTGAGGAAGAGTTACCACTCACATTCCTAATGGCTTCAGAATAGATGCAATTGTGAACTGGTAGGAAACATTTCTAACTCATCTCCCCTCCCCATCCCTAAAGGATTGTTTCTAACATTAATAGTCATGAAAATTAATTCACTTTTCTCAAATAACTTATTGTCATCTATCTAATGATGAGATGACCTGCTTTTTCTCCTTGACTGTTAAATATTGTGAATTATATTAATGTATTTCTTAATGTTGAGCTTTCCCTTGAATATTCTTTTGATGTACAACAGAATTTGATTCACTAATAGTTTATTTAGGACTTTGGCTGATGTACTGATGATATATGAGATTGGCTCTGTACGCACACATGTATTTTGTGTATCTTTTTTGTGTCTGGATATGCACCTTATGCTGATTTCAAAAATTAGAAAGGAGAACTTTCCTTTTTCCTCATTACTCTGAAAAAGATTGACTAGAATGGAATTTTTATAATTGCTATTGTTATTTGAAAGCTTGAAAGCATTGGTTTGTAAAAATTATGCAGGCTGAAAGCCATTTTGAGGAGACTTCTTTGATAACTTTCTCAATTCCCTCAGTTATTGGTCTTTTAAGGGGTTCTGTGTTTTTCTTTGATCAATTTTGACCATTTATGTTATCTTGGAGGATCATCTATTTTACACACTATTTACAGTATATTTGCAAAATTTTCAACTGTTTTATCAGACTAACTTTTTAATAATATATTCATTTTATCTATATCTGAGGTTTTAGCTGCTTTGTACTTCTGACCCAATTGCATGTGTGCTTTCTTTCTCCTTCATTAGACTACTTAGTCATTTACTAATTTTAAGAATAGCTTGTCTTTTATTTATTTATTTATTTATTTTTGAGACAGAGTCTTGCTCTGTCACCCAGGCTGGAGTGCAGTGGTTTGATCTCGGCTCACTGCAACCTCCGCCTCCCGGATTGAAGTGATTCTCCTGCCTCAGACTCCCGAGTAGCTGGGATTACAGTCATGTACCACCATGCCTGGCTAAGTTTTGTATTTTTAGTAGAGACGGGGTTTCGCCATGTTGGCCAGGCTGGTCTCAAACTCCTGACCTCAGATGATCCACCTGCCTTCGCCCGATCTCAGCTCACTGCAAGCTCCGCCTCCCTGGTTTATGCCATTCTCCTGCCTCAGCCTCCTGAGTAGCTGGGACTACAGGCGCCCGCCACCACGCCCGGCTAGTTTTTTGTATTTTTTTAGTAGAGACGGGGTTTCACCGTGTTAGCCAGGATGGTCTCGATCTCCTGACCTCATGATCCGCCCATCTCGGCCTCACAAAGTGCTGGGATTACAAGCTTGAGCCACCTCTCCTGGCCGTCTTTTTATTTTATAATCTATTAGCTTTATCTTTTATCAAGCTTGTGTCCTATTTCCCTTTGCTTTACTTCATATAAATTTTGTTTTGGATACTTACTTTATTTATTTTTCATTCATTTGTATTTAATTATGAAACAGGTTAAAGCTTAGTGGAAAATTTCTCCTCTAAGTCCACTTTTGTGGGCAGATTACATTTTGCTGTGTTGTGCTCCCAAATTCATTGTTCTTTTAATGCTTTATTTCTCAAGTTAATAACCTATATAGTAAAAAAAGCAGCTGTTGACTCTCAGCTTTTTTTTTTTTTTTGTAGATACAGGGATCTTGCTGTGTTGTTCAGGTTAGTCTGAAACTCCTGGCTTCAAGGGATCCTCCTGCCTTGGCCTCTCAAAATGCTGGGATGACAGACATGAGCCACCATGCCCAGCCATGTCTCTCTCCTTACATATAATAAGAAAACAGATACACTGAGGCAACCTGTCACCTCACTCTTGGTTTCATTACCGTTCTCTGGAAATTTTGCTCTGACGTTTTGCAGTTAATGTATTAATTTTGCATTGAGTAGTTTCCATACAAGAGTTATAGCGTTTGCATTCTATTGGGTATTATACTTGCCACTGTTATTTGAACATAATTTGAGGACTGAAACCAAGGTGAGGCAAGTGAAGTGCCCAGGGAGCAATATTTAAGGAGGCATCCTTTTTCAGGCTCATGAAGAATAGAATTAGCACATGAGAGTGAGTGCCTCCTTAATTTTGAGTACTGGACACTTCTTGCTCACTTAGCGTAGCCCTGGACAATGAAGTGTTTTTTGTTTTGTTTTTTTCATGTCCATCCTTTATCCTTCCTCATCTCAAAACATTTCAATGGAGTATTTTTTGGAGCAGTACTTGGATGAGACTCTGAGTCCCAGAATAGCGAAGAATTTCTTTCTTAGTACTCTACATGATCACTGTGGAGCCTTAATACATTGTAATATTAACTTAGCTGGCAACAGAAATTTTGTTTTGCAATTTGTCTTATTCAGAACAGTATTGACTTCCTGCTAGTCTCTTCTGATGTCCAATATGAGGAAGTCTAGTTGGTCAGCTAATTTTTGTAGGAGAGCCATGTTTAGGCTAGGTGCTATAGGATTCTCTTTACCCTGGAATTTCTTCACCAAGATGTCCCAAGGTGTTAATCATTTTCCCTTGCTTTTTGGCTGGTGGTCTTACAGTTTCCTTCGATTTTGTTTTTATTTAGCGATTGTTCTTAATTTGTTGTGTTTTCTTTACTAAGACTCTCTCATCTATTTATCTGTATGGTAAAACTTTGTTGCCCATCTTTCTAGTTTCTGCTGACTTTCATTTTTGGACCTTTTGCTTTTCTTTCTCCATGGACTTTTTGGTGGTAGAGGCAGGCAAACACTTTCCAAAGTCTTTCTCAATTTCCATCAATTTCAACTTATTTCTTAAAATTGCCTGATAATGTGCCTATGTCCACAATATCCCTCCTTCCACTTTAGAAAAGAAAGGCATCCACACTTTATTTTGGTGCAATGCCTGAAGTGTAAACACTTTCTGGTTGTCAACAAAGGGGTACTTCCAAATATTGGTTTGGGGATAACCTGCTAATGATTAACACATTTGCCTTGGCTCTTGGTTTGCCTGCTCCCTCTTCTTTTGTCTGCTGTGTGTCTTTTTTTTTTTTTTTTTTAACCACTGAGAATATTCAGAGTATTGTATGTTTTATTAAAGAGAGGACTGGCCAGAGTGGGAATGTTCTGAATTCAGAATAACTGAAGCAGTACAGGATAGGAAGTGGTTCTTTCAAATGAAGCTGGCATATTTTCCCAGAGCACCAAGTTTCAATATATATTTAAAAAACTTGATATGAACTATACAATAAAGTGGTTAAAACTTTTATTAAAATAAACTTATGCCATGAAATACTTACTCTAATTATAGTCAGTCTTCATCTTATTTCATCTTATAACATGTTTAATGTTTCCTTTTATTTACAAAAGAATTTATTTTTTGATGAAAAGTTTCAGAAATCAAGTTAATAATATTCAAAGGAATGCCTAAAGTTTTCAAAACTGTTTTACATATTGTACAATCAAAATAATCTGAAGACCATTTCTCTATCCAAATTGTTTATCTTTAAGCAGTATCCCTTCTAATATTTACTATTTAAAATCCTTAAAAATTTGCCTTAGCACAGGAGAATTGCTTGAACCCAGGAGATGGAGGTTGCAGTGAGCCGACACAGTGCCACTGCTCTCCAGCCTTGGCGACAGAGTGAGACTCTGTCTCAAAAAAAAAAAAACCCCAAAAACCAAAAAACGAAAACAAACAAAAATTTTGCCTTAGCATTATTTGTTCATTAAATACTTGCTTTAATACTACTAGTTTCCCTTTCCTCTCAGCCCATTGTCATATTTTGATTTTTATCACTTGCTTTGTAGAATATATGAGGTTTCTTTTTTTTTTTTTTTTTGAGACAGAGTCTCCCTCTGTTGCCCAGGCTAGAGTGCAATGGCGCGATCTCGGCTCAGTGCAACCTCTGGCTCCCGGGTTCAAGCAATTCTCGTGACTCAGCCTTCCAAGTAGCTGGGATTACAGGCACCCGCTAACATACCCGGCTGATTTTTGTATTTCTGGTAGAGGCGGGGTTTCACCATACTGGCCAGGCTGGTCTTGAACTCCTGACCTCAAGGGTTCCGCCCTCCTTGGCCTCCCAAAGTGCTGTGATTACAGGCGTGAGCCACCTGCCCAGCCAGAATATGTGTTTATTTTGAGTCCTTAACAAAGTCATAAGAATTTTGGGAATTCACCGTTACTTTATTGAGAAAATCTCTTTGAAAAGATGCCAATAATTTATAGCCAATTATATTGATTTCTCTTTTTCATATTGAGAATTGTTTTTTAAAAAGTTTGTATGTGTGAAGATTTTTGCACTGTAGTTAAAGAAACCACCTGTGTGTTGGTTAAACCATGAGTACATTTATTCAAAGAAATTGAGGTGGGGTTACTCGGAGGATCAAAGGAAAATCTGAAGAAACAGGCAGCCTCAAAAGGTCTTAGGTGTAGCAACTTGCTCCATTGTTTAAATAAATAGGTTTGAACTTGTATTTTCCCTCTATTCAATATTTAAGGTCTCAGAAGATAATAGAATTGGTGAAATATAAGTAAAGTGCTCACTCTTTTGCTTTAACAGACCCTAGAGAGCTGGTAGGCAGAGCCTCAACAGACCCTTTTAGCTTCCAAAGGGAGTTCAGAACACCGTGATTCACAACCACAATACATCACATATATTGAGAAAAGATAGTTCCACCAAATAAAGTTGAAATGCTGACAAGAAGAGGCAAGAAATCTTGGAAATAGGTTTATAAAAAATTTATTGTTTCCTTTTTTATTATTATGGAAAAGGGTCAGTTCTACTTAAGCCAGACTTTGCCAAAATAAAGCGATAATCGTTTCTTTTGGGGACTCCTCTTTGTAGCTCCAAGTGCTACTAACAATTCTTAGGACCTGAGCTATAAGCCGGGTGATTTCACTTAATACGATCAATGACTTCATTTAAATGGCTCTAATGTGCAGAAGAAACGGAGCCCATCAGCATTCCCTGCAGGGGACTGCCATGGCTTTTGTCAACTTGAACAGCTAGCTTTCAAATGTTTTGAAACCACTTTCAGGGTGGTCATGTAGTTGCTTTTTGGAAATCAGAAGATGTTCCTGCCTCTTTTAATATGTGACTCCTCAGATTCAGAAAGCGCTCGCTAGTCTTTTTTTTTTTTTTTTTTTTTTTTTTTTGAGACGGAGTCTCGCTCTGTCGCCCAGGCTGGAGTGCAGTGGCCGGATCTCGGCTCACTGCAAGCTCCGCTCCGCCTCCCGGGTTCACGCCATTCTCCTGCCTCAGCCTCCCGAGTAGCTGGGACTACAGGCGCCCGCCACCTCGCCCGGCTAGTTTTTTGTATTTTTTAGTAGAGATGGGGTTTCACTGTGTTAGCCAGGATGGTCTCGATCTCCTGACCTCGTGATCCACCCGTCTCGGCCTCCCAAAGTGCTGGGATTACAGGCTTGAGCCACCACGCCCGGCCGCGCTCGCTAGTCTTAAGAGTGAATTACCACGAGGTCAGGAGATCGAGACCATCCTGGCTAACACGGTGAAACCCCGTCTCTACTAAAAAATACAAAAAACTAGCCGGGCGAGGCGGCGGGCGCCTGTAGTCCCAGCTACTCGGGAGGCTGAGGCAGGAGAATGGCGTAAACCCGGGGGACGGAGCTTGCAGTGAGCTGAGATCCGGCCACTGCACTCCAGCCCGGGCGACAGAGCCAGACTCCGTCTCAAAAAAAAAAAAAAAAAAAAAAAGAGTGAATTACCCACAGTGATCCCCCACTACGAACCCATATCTAACCCTATCCCCTGGAGGAACTATCAGAGAAATTGGTACCATGGACATAAGAGGAAGGCATAGTGAAGCAGAGAGGCCCGCATTATGAAAATCAGTGGACAGCAACATTATTTACAACTTTGTAATCACCCAGGAGCTTGAAAATCGAAGCCAATCTGGCACCATGAGCTCTAATTTTTGTTGGAGTTCTTGGAACTGACTCTGAGGGATGACTGTTTAGCCATTTTGGAGTGTGGCGTACGTGGCTGCTGGCATACAGAGGTTGGATGTAAAAGGGCCTTTGCCCTCTCTTAGGAACATAGAAAGGAACTAAACTGTGTCAAATAGGTTCCAGATGGTGGCCTAGAATACTATTTACAACTAAGGTACAATGAAATTGAGGAAGTCTTTTCCTCTTTTGCAGATACCATCATTATTCACATATTTCTTCAAAGTTAATTATTTGCATTGGGTAATTTTTAACAGAAATGTTACAATTGCTTCTCAAATTTAGTCGTTAGTCTTTTTTTTTTTTTTTTTTTTTTTTTGAGACGGAGTCTGGCTCTGTCGCCCATGCTGGAGTGCAGTGGCCGGATCTCAGCTCACTGCAAGCTCCGCCTCCCAGGCTTACGCCATTCTCCTGCCTCAGCCTCCCAAGTAGCTGGGACTAGAGGCGCCCGCCATGTCGCCTGGCTAGTTTTTTGTATTTTTTTTTTTAGTAGAGACGGGGTTTCAACGTGTTAACCAGGATGGTCTCAATCTTCTGACCTCGTGATCCGCCCATCTCGGCCTCCTAAAGTGTTGGGATTACAGGCTTGAACCACCGTGCCCGGCCTAGTCTTTAGTCTTAAGGTTGATGCTCTCCATGTCCTTCGAAAAACAGATATGTTGCTTTTATTATATCCTGGCCTTCAGATGGGATTATTCTGTTTGGTTGTTTGTTAATATATACTTTGAGCCACTTCTTTGTGGCTCTGGGTGAGATGCTCTAGGTACAATGACAAGTGATACCTGTGTTGTCCCTGTCACAAAAGTGGATAGCCTAAGTTGGGACTTTTACCTCCACTCCAAATATATATATCACACAACTGCCATATGCCAGGCACCACTCTAGGTGCTAGGGATACAGCAGTAAACACACAAATGCAACCCCTGCCCATGTGAAAGAGAATAAGACAATAAATAAGTAAAGTGCATGTTGTATGGAGGTGGTGAATGCCAAAAGGAAAAATTAAGCAGGCAAGAGGGCTCATTGAAAAGATGACATTTGGGTAAAGGCTCATGTATATATGTTCTGTTGGTTTTATTTCTCTGGAGAGCCCTGACTAATACACAATGACTTTGAGAAGTTACTGCTTTTAATTTATCATACTATTCAGAGTGCTGAGAGTCTTCTTAGTGTGTATTCAATATATTAAGATAGCTCGTGGATGAATAATAAATAGGAAAAAATTTATCCAAACTTAAGCCTTGCTTTGGTTAAAAGGGCTCCTCTTACAAGGTAGAATGTTATTATTTGGCATTTAAACCCAAATGAAGGCTCATAAGACTAATTAATTAAAAGTTTTTAAATCACAACTGGGCACAAAATAAATGGAACTGCCATGCTCGCCAAGTGTGCATGAGTGGTGTGCATGGGAGACAGCACGAGGCTAATCCCACTCATCTTGCAGGTTGCTCCATTTTTCTCCTAAAATCAGTAAGACAAAAGCTGGTCAGATTATCAAGAGCCCTAGTTAAACACAACAGTAGCATTTGGAAGGGGTTGCTCTCAGCAGGCAGTGCCTGACCACACCAGGAGATGAACAGGCTCTGTATCTGAAGCCGTCATGCCTAGTTATGGTCCCCCACTGTTCATGATGCCTGGAAGGGAGGCCCCCTGTACCCTAGAAAGCTGAGTGGGTTCTACTGTCTGCTTTACTGCTTAAAAACGCTCTTCTTTGGATCTGGACTTTACCTCTATCTGATTTTTTTTTTTTTCCTATTATATGATTTGGCACTGAGTCTGTCACTGCTGCTAACTCAGCAGTTCGAGGGTCATTGCCCCATTGCCTCACGGAAAGAATTTCATAGCTTCCGGTATCCTCTCTCCTTCATTATACTTTGATTTCAGCATTGTTATTTTTCCTCTTGGGTGTTGCAGCTCTCTCTCTCCTTCCCATATCTTGTTGGTTTTCTACTAACTCCTCCTTCTCCTCCTTTTTTTTGGATGGAATCTCACTCTGTCACCCAGGCTGGAGTGCAGTGGCGCAATCTCAGCTCACTGCAACCCCTGCCTCCCAGGTTCAAGCTATTCTCCTGCCTCAGCCTCCCAAGTAGCTGGGACTACAGGTGCTCACCACCATCCCCTGCTAATTTTTGTATTTTTAGTATTGCTGTAATCAATCCACATGTCCAGAAGCACCTAGAAACTCTAATTCTTTGTAGGTATCAAACCCTAGGACTCTTTCCCCTAGTCACAATATGTAATCCCTGATTTCCAAATGCAGTCTTTTCATATACATTTTCCACTGTACGTACTGTCCGACCTGGAAAACTCTTATACAAACACGCTCTCCCCTAGGAAGCCTTTATAAATGTTCCCAGGAAGAATCAGTCACCCAATAGTGTCCTTGTCACATCTTAAGTTCTACACCTGTATTTGTTCTATGTGAATGTAATCTCCCAGAGGGTGTAATCATCTTTTTTTTTTTTTTTTTTTTTTTTTGAGATGGAGTCTTGCTCTGTTGCCCAGTCTAGAGTACAGCGGCACGATCTCGGCTCACAGCAACCTCTGCCTCCTGGGTTCAAGCGATTCTCCTGCCTCAGTCTCCTGAGTAGCTGGGATTACAGACGTGTGTCACCACACCCAGCTAATTTTTGTATTTTTAGCAGAGACAGAGTTTCACCATGTTGGTCAGGCTGGCCTCAAACTCCCAAACTCAGGTGATCCACCCGCCTCAGCCACCCAAAGTGCTGGGATTACAGGCGTGAGCCACCATGCCCAGACCCATCTTTTCCTTTTAGTTTAGTTCTTAACAAATAGTCTGACACAAAGTGGATATAACAATATTTTGAATGATGAATAACTAAGTGAATATTTCCAGATTCCCTGGTGCTCTCAAAGTGTTATGTTACAAAAGAAAAGCAAGTCTAAAATACCTACCTCAAATTTTATCTTTACTATGATTTCAAACCAAATAAAAAACAAGTGGGGTAAAAACTGACATGGGAAATAATTGAAGAATTTTGGTGTGTTAGTATGATAATATTAGGTATTTTTTTCTGTTTCCCCAAATTTATATTATATAGCAATAAAAAGAAACAAGTATATGTATAGTAATTTAATTTAAAAGAAGTAGTCTACCATCCCTTCTGTTAAAAAGAAAAAAGTATTTTAAAAAATTGTCTCTGGAAGGATGCACAGGGAACATTACTCTGGTTTCTTCCAAGAGGGGAATGAGGAACTAGAGAGCATGGCTAAGTGGGGTTTTGCTTTTGTTTTTGTTTGTCTATCTGTTAGCTTTTTATTATTTTCTTTTGTAGGTTTGAATTTCAAACCACATAAATCTGTTACATGCTCATAAGTTTAAAATAAAACTTTTGACTAGGTGCAGTGACTTACACCTGCAATCCCAGCACTTTGGGAAGCTGAGGTGGGAGCATACTTGAGGCCAGGAGTTTGAGATCAGCATGGGCAACATTGTGAGATCCTGCCTCTGTAGAAATAAACAAATAAAAATTAGCCAGATATGGTGGTGCATGCTTGTACTCCTAGCTACTTGGGAGACTGAGGCAGGAGGATTCCCTTGAGTCCAGGAGTTTGAGGCTGCAGTGAGCTATAATCACCCCACTGCTCTATAGCCTGGGCAATAAGGTGAGAACTTGTCTCAAAAAAAAAAAAAAAAAAAAAAAAGTAAACAAATAAATATAAAGAAAACTTTTGTTTCAAAATATGTAATATTTATCACTAAACAACTCTGAATTATAGAGCTAAAAAGTACTTAAAAGATAGTTAATAACTATTATCTTATTTAAAAGAATTTTTATCAAAGTATAATTTGTATCCAGAAAATTATACATATCAGCAAGCTAAACTTTCTCAAAATGACATACCCATATAATTAGCTCCCAGATAATTAGCAGGTAACCTCTACTCAGGTTGAGTATTCCTAATCTAAAACTTGGAAATTCAAAATGCTCCAAAATCTGCAACTTTTTGAATGCTAACATGATTCTCAAAGGAATGCTCATGGAGTATTTCAGATTTTGGATTTTTGGATTTGAGATACTCAGTATAATGCAACATTCCAAATCTGAAAAAATCTGAAATACTTCTGGTTCCAAGCATTTTGGATAAGGGATACCCAACCTGTGTTAGCTAATAAGACCCTTCATGATCTCTTTGAGACCTCAGCCCCTTCAAGGTAACCTCTATCCTGACTTCTAATAGCATGAACTTTTCTGTTTTAGAATAATTTGAATTTTCAGGGAAGTTGCAAAGATAGTACAAAGACAGTACAGGAGAGTTCCCACATATCTTTCACCTAGCTTTAATAATGTAAAATTGTTAGGATTTTACATCATTATGATACATTTGTCAAATATAAGAACCTCACACTGATACATGAAACTCTTTTAACCAAACAATAGGCTTTATATGGATTTCACCACTTTTTCTACTGATGTTTTCTTTCTGTTCCAGGGTCCAATCTGGAATACCACACTGCATTTACTTGTCATATCTCCCTAGTCTTTTTTGGTCTGTGACAATGTCTCAGTCTTTTCTTACTTTTCATGACCTTTCTTGGAACGTTTGCATTATACTTTCATGTCCTGAAGATCATTTGCTTTTTTTTTCATAATTACACTGGAGTTATAGATTTTTTGAAATAATACCACAAGGGCAAAGGGCACTTCTTGTCACATCATTTTAGGGAGTACATGATATCCACATGACATCACTGATATTAACCTTCATCACTTGGTTTAGGTAATGTTTCATGTTTCTCTATTGCAAAGTGATTTTTTTTTCCTTACTTTAGCCCACCCTGAACTTAACAATTTTGTTTTCTTCCATGAATAATACTTTTGTTATTATAGCTCAAACTTCATTGCCAAATTTTAGATCACATAAATTTTCTTCTATATTTTATCCTAAAATCTTGACAGTTTGCTATATTATATCTAGCCCTTTGATTTATTTTTAGTTACTTTTGTATAAGTTGTGAGAGATGTCTCCAGGTTCATTTATTAACACATTGTGGTGTTCCAGTGCTATCTGTTGCTAAGACTATCTTTTCTCCATTGATTACCTTTGTCTTAGTTGACAATATTTTTGTTGGTTTATTTCTAGACTGTTTATCTCATTCCACTAATTTGTGTCTGTCATTTTGACAATACTATACTGTGTTGATTACAGTAAACTTTGAAATAGTTCATTTTATGTGTCAAATTTGACTGAGTCAGGGGAAAACCCTGCTATCTGGTTAAACATTATTTCTGGCTGTGTTTGTGAGGGTGTTTCTGGATGAGATTAGCCTTTGAATAGGTGATCCTAGTAAAGTAAACTGCCTTTCCCAATGTGGATGGCATTATGCCACCTGATATTCAGGGTCTGAATAGAAGAAAAGGCAGAGGAAGGGGGAATTTGGGCCTTTTATTCTGCCTCACTGCTTGAACTGGGACATCTCATTTGGTCTCCTGCCCTTGAACTGGGATTTACATAATCAGTTCCTCTGGTTCTCAGGCCTTCAGATTCAGACTGAATCATATCACCAGCTTTCCTGGGTCTCCAACTTGCAGATGACAGATCATGGGACTCCCCACCTCCATAAATGCATGAGCCAATTCAGTCTATGTCCTTGAGAACTGCCCCACTGCAGATTAAGGCTTTTTTCCACTAGGTGAAATAAAGAAGTTTGTTAGGCAGATTTCCCTTCATCCAGTGCCCTCTCCTCTAAGTTACAACACACTGGCTACACCTAAGTGCAGGGGTGGGAATGGGGTTATAGTCCTGCTGTTTGCTGAGAAGAGAACTGTATTGGGAAAGCTCTAGCAGTGTTTGATACATACATAAACAAGGCATGGTTTTTGCACATAATTTCACGTTACATTTTTCCCAGAAAAAAAGGAATGTATGGGCATCATATAATTGTACTAGCTGGAGTCATTCTTCCTGCTTATCAAAGGTAAACAGAGTTACCCCTATACCAAGACGTCAGGGAGAAGTACTTTTGGAACACAAGGAATTCTCTGGGAGTCTTTACTACTCTCAAGCCCAGTGAAAAAGTTAATGAAAAACTATAGTACCTTCATATAAGCAGGACCACTAATTACCAGGCTCATTTAGGAATTTACCTTACCAAGTAAAACATAAGAGCAGCTGAGCTGCTGACTGAAGGCAAACGGGGCATGGAATAAGAGTGGTAAAGAATGCTACAAATACTGTCATGTATCCATTGACAAAAGGAGCTATAATGCCTTTAGGTATTTTCACACTTGCTCTGTTATGTAAATGTGTGTGTGTGTGTGTCTGTGTGTGTCTGTGTATGTGTGTGATTGTTTATTTTTTTCCTTCTTTCCCACTAAGATGTATTAATACTGGTTAACACTATAAGTTAAGCTTATAAGATAGGATATCAAAAAATGATTGTGACTGAGCTGAAAAGAACATTACTCAGAGATGGATACAGTAAATTTCAGATGTTTGTATTCTACCTTGGAGCTACAGACAATAAAAAAGTAAAAGCATATATACTTTGTCAGATACTGATAAGTGCTATGGAAAAAAATAAAGAAGGAAACAGGGATAGGGTGGGATTAGGTATGGTAGCAGTTCTAACCTTGGTGCTAAAATCTGTCAGTATTCTGTTCAGCGATCCATTGTCTTCTACCTGGACATATCCGCCTGGGAAAGGTGGGCCACATTACTAGCTTCATGGGGTGAATTCTGACTCGTCCACACCAGTCATGTGGTCCCTTCTCCTGTAGCTGATTACCTTAGGCACCACCTGAGACTAGGCCAAGTTTTGGCAAATGAGACATGAGGGGGAGTTTTCTGGAAAGGCATTCCTTGGTCTCCAAGAGAAACACCCTGTTTCTTCCTGCTTTAACTTGTGTCTACATGGACACCTGAAACTGTGACCAGCATGAGGGTAAAGCCTGCTGTGAAGGAGAGCAGAGGCAAGAAGACTGAGGGCAGTGGAGCCAGAGCTCTGATAACCCTGCACCGGACCCTTTCTGCCTTTGATGTTCTGTTTGGGGAGATAAGAAATTTATATAGTGTTTAAATTTGTTGAGTCAGGGTTTTCTGTACCTGCTGTCAAAAACATGCTGAATAATTCAGAAAGTTTAAAAAACTATTACTCGACATTTTCCCCCAAGTTTTTCTGAGGAAAGAGAGTGCTTGGTAGGCAGGATAACCCTGGAAAGTGGCCATGGGGCTGAGGCGGGTTTTGGAGAAATGCAGACACTGTTGTCTGATGTGAGTTTCACCTGATGAGGGATCAGGATCTTCTTTCATATAATTTGGGAAAGCAGATGTTGGCCCCTTTAGATTTGTTAGCTGACATTTAGCATTCAAAACTGTCTCATGATTCATAGAAGTGTTGTAAGATATTATGCAGATTTTAGCACAGCATTTGACCATTCAATCAGATTTTTCTAAAGACTTTTTAGGTAAAAACAGAATCTATATCTCTAATTTATGTCTTAAGAATGAACCCCAGCTAGGCGCGGTGGCTCACGCCTGTAATGCCAGCACTTTGGGAGGCTAAGGCGGGTGGATCACAAGGTCGGGAGTTCGAGACCAGCCTGGCCAACATGGTGAAACCCCATCTCTACTAAAAATAGAAAAATTAGCTGGGCATGCTGGTGGGCACCTGTAATCTCAGTTGCTAGGGAGACTGAGGCAGGAGAATTGTTTGAACCTGGGAGGTGGGGGTTGCAGTGAGCCGAGACTGCACAACTGCAGTCCAGCCTGGGGGACAGGGTGAGGCAATGTCTTTAAAAAAAATGAACCCCTCTCTGTCTTCCTCTCTGAATGGTTGAGTCTGAAATCCAGTGGATTTGGCTAAGCAAAGTAGATGTCTGTATATATATGGGGGAGGGATGTTTAGTGACAGTTGCCTGGAGTGGAGTGAAGAAACCTAAGCAAAGTGAGAGAGAGGCAACAGTGGAGGCCCAGTGAGATAATTGCAGCTTGAATAGGGTGAAGAAGCTGTCTTCAAAGGGGGACAAGAGGACAGCCCTGTGTTAATGTTGGAGTCTGACTGGAGTGAAGAGATTATTCATGTGACAGATAGGCCCATAGCGCAGGCATTGGCACTTAAGCAGGGTGAAGAGAGCATCCACGTAGAGGTGGTAGCTACAAGATGATGGTCATACACAATCAAGATTGGTCCAATAATTAATATAACAAGGATTATTAGAGTTGCCCAGAAATGTTGTCAATAGACTGTGGCCATCAATGATTAAATAGCATAAAAAATATCTCAGGGAGAGAAGGCAAAAACTCAGGACTCTACTACATACAGAAACCTGTCCTTAACATCCTACAGAGAATAATGATAGGCCAAGAAATATTTTATTGCCCATTGAGTTTACAGTCTCCGATCCCCAAATTGTTTCTGAGTGGAGTTAGTTGGATTATAAGAAGACCTCCTTATTCATAAGCCTGAGTTGGCCTAGAGAGGGAGCAGAATTGGTTTAATGATTCCACTCCAGACTTTCCTGGAATTTTTCAGTTCTTCCTGTTCTCCATGCCCTGTTATCACTGTTGCCTGACTGGAAAAATAACAAGTGGCAAGAGAGATGCCTTGCCTTTTTCCTAGAAGTTCAGACTTACTTCTCAAGTCACTGAGCTTCTGTTAGTGCAGATATTGCAATGACGCTTCCACGTGTATGTGGTCAGGACATTTAATGGATCAGCTGCTCAGAGCACTCCTCCAAAGTGGTACTTCCGTTTTTCCAAATTTGGGGCCTGAGGTGAGCACCTCCCCAGAGGTATTCATAAGAATGTTGAAGTTGTAGGGCTGATGCTCCTTCAGAGGCTGTCAAAGAGAAGCTTGGAGTCATATTACATTTTGGATTCCAGTTTCTACATAACTATAAAATAAATTCTGCATCCTTAGATTAAATCAACATAATTGAAATTAAGCGTGGTTCAGATGAAAGAGTAAGCTTATGAGTTTGCTAAACCATTACTTGCAAATGCAGGAAATGAACAAGACATGCAGTCTATGTATTCCAGTTGGTTGTTGGTTTGATAAGCGATTCACAGGCAGTAGATCAACAGGCAGGAAAATATAGTATTTAATATGACTACAACACTTATTTTGGAAACTTAGATGGCTCTTCGAAAATCTTCTTTTCCAACTAAAATTACTGATATTCATATTATTGAAAAATGACAGCCTCTGTGCCATCTGAGATTTGTTGATTCAGCATTTCTAAAAATAGTTCTTAGAATAAAATACGAGTACTTAGCTTGACACTTAGCCATTGACACTGTCCGCATAGTCTATTTAAATGTGTGCTTTCAGAACGCTGCTAAACACCTTGCTTTCAACACCTCATTCACTTTCAGCACCTCATTCCTCACCCATGACCCCACCTGCTCTCATTTCTGCAAAAAAAACAACAGAAATTAGAGCAGTTGGGGTCATGAGTGAGGAAATCACTCACTTCTAATGATCATTTTGTTGCTAGGGGTTAAAAATGCCTCTACTATTGCCCTAGAGATTTCCTCCAAATCACTGACACCTACTCTACAAGCTTTGAGCCTGGTGCTTTAGATATTTTGTCAATAGATAGTGTGAATATATCAAGACTGCCACTAGACAAAGGAAGTTCTAAAACACTATCAGTTTTGTCCGTGGATTTCAATAATCCATGAGCAAAAATGTGATATAACACATGACTTAGAATCAATTAAATATTGGTATTTTAGGACATCCTCTTAAGTGCATCCCAGAATTTCACACAAATTGTACTACAGGAGAGAAACATGTCTGTTCACACATAATTCAAAGGAACAAATAAAAAAAAAAAACCTTTGAGACATTTTTGTGATTTAGACTGTGTATTATCTTTGCAGTCATATCAAACTAAAGTTCTTGAAGCTGAATTTCTCAGAGAACAGGTGTAAGTCATTGATGAGAAAAGCATATTATTAATATTATTTCTCTGTTCTTTGACCACAGAATAAGTTGAGGAAGATGATTGAATAAAGTAAGTAGAAGTGGGCCTATAGACAAGTCAGTTTTGTAAGAACGAAAGGAAAGTAAGGTTCAAATCTAAAGAATTGGTAGAGGCCGGGCGCGGTGGCTCAAGCCTGTAATCCCAGCACTTTGGGAGGCCGAGACGGGCGGATCACGAGGCCAGGAGATCGAGAGACGATCCCGGCTAACACGGTGAAACCCCGTCTCTACTAAAAAAAAATACAAAAAAACTAGCCGGGCGAGGTGGCGGGCGCCTGTAGTCCCAGCTACTCGGGAGGCTGAGGCAGGAGAACGGCGTAAACCCGGGAGGCGGAGCTTGCAGTGAGCTGAGATCCGGTCACTGCACTCCAGCCTGGGTGACAGAGCAAGACTCCGTCTCAAAAAAAAAAAAAAAAAAAAATAAAGAATTGGTAGAGAAACTAGTATACATATTTATTAAATCAATGCATGTAAGAGAAGCAAAGACATTAAATGATTGAGCAATCATTTGATAATGTGAGCTTCTTAAAAGACGAAATGAAAGAAATACCACCTTTTTCAGTGAAGAATAAATCACAAGTGTGTTAAATGTGAGATTATTAACATAAATAAAATGTATAAAACATGTGCAGCAGAGAAAGTTTTTAGAAACTTTTCTGACAATATTACCCAATAAGAAATATAGTATTATTGTGCAACTCAGGACATACTCAGAAACACAAACACATATAAATAAAATGGAATATTTACAAAACAGTTACCTTTGCCTTAGTTTACCTTATTACATATCTCATGTAAAAAAAATACTGTTCATATTAATTCAAATTGATTTCACTAGTGAGTCATAATTAGTGCTTCGGAAAACTCTGGTTTTATGGTCATAGCTAGTCAGAGCCCTCCAAATTACCAAAGGTTCCTACAAGCTTGGCCAATGGGAGATCTCTACCTGTCTCAGCTGGGACGATATGTTCAAGAATTAGGGAAGTGACCAGAGCTGAGCCAGTAAGAGTCCTTCATGAGACTCTCTGATCTGGAGGCTGAACCCAAATACCTCTTCTTCTCTTACAGTAAAGATATAAGGATGAGACTCCAGACTGCCAGGCAAAGGGCTTTTCTCTCTTAGAAAAGATTAACTGAAGGAAAGTGATGGGCAAGAAAACAGCAGAAATTAGAGCAGTTGAGGTCATGGGTGAGGAAAGAGTAGAGAAAGAAAATAAAAGAAAGGAGAGAGAATGAGAGAAAAAGAAGGGAAACGAAGGGAGAGGGAAGGAAAGGGGGAGGAAGAGAACGGGATTAAAATCTTGAATTCTAGACCATGAGATCTCTGGAGCTGTTCTTGCTGCATCCATTGTTCTTTCCGTTCGGTGAGCTCCCTTACCCAGTTGCTTTCTTTCCTGAAGTTGGTTCAGTGTGGCTTTCTGCCTGAGGCATCGTATATGCCTGACATATGTAAGCCACAACTTTAACTTGATACAATGAAAACCCCAATTCCAGCATGATAGCCAATAAAATAAACCTGACCCTTCATCCTGACCCATCATCGCACTTCACTTTATGAAGAAGTTAACCTTGTTCTTAATTTTAGTTTGTCATCAGAAAATATATGAAGAATAAGGGCTAGGTAAAGAGGAAGCTTGAAATCCAGTAAAAGAATGCATTTTTTCTCTTTGTCCAAAGAACAAAAACAATTAAAAACAAGCTTATGGTTGCTTTACTTTGAATGATGGTGTTCCTTTCAAAATTCACGTTAAACTTAATCCTCATGGTGGTGGTATTGAGAAGTGGGACCTTTTGGGAAATGATTAGGTAATGAGGGCTCCACCCACATAAATAGGATTAGGTGTCCTTACAAAAGGGTTTGAGGGAGTGAGTTTGGCCCTCTTGCCCTTCCATGTAAGGACACAGTGTTTTTCCCCTTTGGAGAATACAGCAACAAAGCACTATCTTGGAAGCAGAGACCTGGCCTTCACCAGACACCAGTCTTGCCAGCACCTTGATCTTGGACTTCAGCCTCCAGAACTGTGATAAATAAATTTCTTTTTTTCATAAATTATACAGTCTGTGATATTTCATTACAGCAGCATGAAATGATCTAAGACAATGGTTAAAGATAGGCATGGCTAGTATTACTGAAGAGGAGATTGGAGGCATATCAAAGCATTACTGACTTCATCTTCATAGGCCCACTTCTCCTATATTTACCTTTGCTGCTATGAATCTATTTGAGGGCAGTAAGATGGATTCTTTCCCTTCAAGTCTTTTTTATTATTATTTTATAATTTTTCCAGAATTGGTCATGACTGCTACTTCCAAGGTCATCCTACACAATAGAAATATAAGTAATTGACTATTATATTTCCTATCCTGAATTACATTCAGCTACATTGTCAAGTCAAAACCAACTCTTATTACACAATGTCCATCGTGTATCAGCCTACTTTAAAAAACGTCATGCCAAGAACTCAAGAGAATTAAACATATTTTTTTCTAGTTACATGTACCCATCTAATGTCCTTCTTTATTTGACATTAAAATTAAAATTTCCTCAATGAATTTCTTTTCCCTCTTGTCACTCTGCATAAAGCCAAGATGCACAAAAGGCCATAGCTGCAGTGGCAGGTAAACTAGAAAACACATGTTTATTGGGACTGGGAGACAAGATGGGTTTTCTCTGTTAGCCCATGCTGAGAGTGCGTAAATACCAGTTTGTTCTTGCTTTGTTTTAGGATTCAAATGTACAATATGTACATGACCTGGAAAGCCATGAAACGAACATAAAAATAGTTAGTTTGGTGATACTTAGCAGAATCAAACAGAAATAATCTCAAAGGCGTTAATCGCTAAATTCCTAGCCATTATAGTTCCCTCAAACAAACTTCCACTTACTATTTTCTCACCATCAGAAATTACAAAGCATATGTGGAAACAATCTACCATGAGTTAAGGAAATTCAAATAGCCATCCTCAAATTTTCAGATAAATGAACATAAGAAGAAATAATGGAAATGATGACTATAATAGCAAAAAGAGTGAATAACAATAGACCAAACAGTTATGTATAAGAAATGTACAGAAATCAGATATTACCGTCATTGAAGAAAAGCAAAACCTTAACATGTGAGTTAAGTAGTAAATTAGAATAGCTGAACTCGTGAACTGGAAACACTGGTTTAGACAGCTCAAAAGTAAGGCAGTGATAAAATGATGACATCAAGGATCGAAGCTCGCTCTACTTTTTGAGTCCACCAATGATTCGTACACAGATATTTTCTTCCCTTCTCTTGAGGATATTTCCCTTCTTCATTAATATCAAAATTGTTCACGTGGTTTAACTTGACTACTGTAATTTGAGCCAACATGATGTGTCATTTCCAGTCAAAAACTTTTTCAATGCTCTCTCTTTTCTGTCATGAGACTTATTATGTTCTAGATGGAAGCTGTCCTATCAACCCAGTGCTATTGTGAAGATGATGTGGAACAGAGCAACAGCTGTCCATTGCATATGTAGAATGAAGGAGGTTCTTTTAAACTATTGAGATTTGGGGGATTATTTGCTATTGCAACATAACCTATCCTGTTCTGACTGATTAAAAAAAAATATTAGTACTAGAAGTCAAATGCTACCATAAGAGAAACAAACAAATGAACAAACAAAAGTCCAAATGCGTGTAGTGTTGGCTTCAGGACTTACCAGGAGGCAAAGGAAAACACATTTTAGAGGTTAGAAGCATAACTTTGAAATACATTAAACTTTTGCCTAAAGCAACTTGGCAAGCTGATAATATATCTAATGAGCTTCTTGCTTTGGGTGAAGTGGTTGAGATATTGAATGTTAGTAGTGTGCCTTTGTTACTATTGGTTGCATTTGACAATGTTCTCCAAAAATATATGAGGCCCCAAAATTATTGGCCCGTTTCAGAATATCTAGAGTTTTAGGTTTGAAAGAAAAAAACTTCATCTCAGTTGAGAAATGACTTAAGAAACAAAAAACTTGTTAAAAGTCATTCTCATAAGAGGAACTAAAGTCAAAACAATGAGGGAACCATGTTCAACCATGTTCATGTTTGTTGTTCAAACCTCTGAATTAAGATAGTGTCTAGTAAATACTTTTGGTTCAACAAAATGGCTCAGAAAAATGAGACAAAGAACATGGATTTCTCATGGGAATCTGATAGGCTTGAAGTGCCCAAAATTAAGTTGAGAGAAAGATTTGAAGAGAGAAGAGCACATCTTCAAATTAATTGGGAGAGGAGGGGTGGCAAGTAAAGTTAGCATGCAAAGTTGGTTGTAAGCAAGGCAATGAAAAGAGCCTTGAGAGTTGTACAAATCAACCTGGACTAAAGGAGATCGTAACTTCAGGACTCAAAAATGTATTGGTATACCCTGGTATACCAATTTTTACATTTTATTTATTTTGCATTTTTTTGGCAGAAGATGGACTGTGAAAGATGCTCAGTTCCTAAAGAGGGGCATATCCAATGTCCTCTTCAAATGTGGCCAAAAGGAGTAATGGAAAAGAAAATATTTCCCAGAAGGTGGAGCCAAAGGCCATGGAAAACAACGAGCTGTTCTGAGGGTGTAGAACTACGGACTAAGCAAGGAATTAATCAGTACACCTCCAGTGTAGAAAAACTTTGCAATATCTGCCCTGAATGATGTCATAATTTCCTCCAACAAGTGAGTATTGTCTGTTTCCTACTTTTGTAGCTATCCTATTCCTGTTCCACTGTTGTACATGCGGTTGTGCGGTAGAGTAGAGGTGGGGCAGACTTGTCATTGTATTGGTTTCAGAACAAAAGGACCCCAATCCAGACTTATGCAGAGATTATCATGAGATCCTGCACTTCAATGCTGATGCTGTGACTGGATAGGACTTTTGGGTTTTCTTTCTTGGAGTGGGAGAGGGGCACCCATTGAATATATTTCGTGTGTGGAAAGGAGCATGAACTGAATATTTGTGATCAGAAGTTTGGATTGTGATGAATTGTATTTTTAATTACAAATATCTCTGCTCTTCCTTTTGGGATGGTGATACTTTCCTATGCAACTGGCATGAGGTATATATATATGACTTACTTTGGCCAATAAAATGTGAACATAATAAATAATTGTTAATAATAAATTATTAACACAACCAATATATTATTAAAAAATAATAGTTAACACATTAACTAGAACTAACTAGAACTCTAATTTTAAAAACAAAGGTAGTTCTGAAACTCTCTTTGTGAAACACTGTTAGTCCGTTAAACATCCTTCCTTTATAAATTACCCAGTCTCAAGTATGTGTTTATTAGCAGCATGAGAACAGACTAATACAGGGGCCTTCACTAAATCATGTGGTGAACTGAGACCATTTTTGGCCACATAGTAGGTTTTTTGAAACACAAACATACAAACGTGCTATCCCACATTAGGAAAAATCAGAAGCAAAATAGACCTACTTTTTAATATTTAAGGTAGAAAGGAGAAAAGTTTTACTAAGTCAATTATATAGGATCCTGAACAATTCACAAAGAGGTAATACAAAGAGATATCCATCAGAAATATGAATACATTAAGAGGTAGCTATTAACAGAAAATGTTGATGGCTATGAACAGAGCCTTTGTCTTATGCTCTTTGAATCCTCAACAGCAGCTTATTTGGATAGAGTTGGTAATGGCCTTGATGTCCTCAGATATAGCATGCTGAGTCAATTCCCTGGGTAGGAGCAGGTGCACAGATCATTAGCTCTCTCTGGAGGCGATAGTGCAGTATCTGTTACAATGAGCCTAGAGGGAGTCTTGTCCTACTGTGTGCTTGACGATATCCTTGATAAAATAGTTCTCAATACATGTTGCCTTGGATGAAACGCCCATGTTGAAGCACACTTGTTTCAAGACCTTGTTAGAGTAGATGGAGTAGTTCTCTGTAGGGCATCTCTCATGCTAATCTTCTGAGTTTTGGTAAAAGTTTCTTAGAGTTGTTTTTGGAGATAGCAAACAAATGTTCTTAAAGTCATTTATGGTGATAGCAAACTACTTAAAGGAAGAGCCAGGCATAGTAGATTCAGCCTCCCACTGCTTAGAGATAAAAAGACTGTCAGATGGTACCAAGTAGGAACTATTTATAGTTGCCATATTCAAAGAAAGCGTAGGGACAACCCAATGTCTGATTGGACGAAAATAATGCATGTAAATGAGTTGATCAAATTCCACTCTGATTTTATAGCGTTCATATTTGGCATGAACCACTCAGAAAGCAACACCAGACAGCCTAGTACCCAAGTGTGGCCTGTACCAAGAGTACTTTGAAAAGATTCTTCCTACAGCACCTAAATTTTGTAGGTTTCAGCTTCAACTACTTGAGAGAAACTAACCTCCTTAACCTAAGTCTATAAGAAATGACACTGGTCAAGTTTGGGTCATAAATCCAGCCACCTACAATCAACTGCTGTCAGAAGCTGCCTTTTTGAGTCAACCCTAGCTTGAGCAGGAATTATCTGACCTGGAAAAGAAGAGTGATCCTGGAAAACATAGCACTTAGATTGAGGGACCAATGTCTCCAGGACTGATTCAAAATCTTAGTAAATTGGAAAAATTATTTTAAAAATTATGGAGAAGGAGTTGGACTAGCAAATTAGGAAACAGATTAAACCAAGATACCATAAGAGGTTGAGAACATTATGAAGATAATACTTAAACTTCAGAGCATGAAATGATATTTAAAGACTTCAATGAAAAAGCAAAGCAACAGAGGCTGTCACTTCATAAGTGGTACATTAGAGCATATGCACAAAGTACTCTATAATCTTGAAAACAAACCACTAAAGAAAACAAACCACATAAGAAAACATGTTAAAGCTGAGAGAAATTTAAAATTTCTCCCCCACCCCCTGCTGTGTTAATGTACTAGTGGATTGGGTGATTCACAATCCATGAATTATTAACACAACCAAAAAATTATTAGCAAGAAGAATACATTAACTAGAACTCTAATTTTAAAAACCAAGGTAGTTCTGAAACTGTCTTTGGTATATGATGTTGAAGTCTGATAAAAGGAACTCACTGGCAGCTAGTGTACTTGGTGTTAGCCAATAGTGTGCTTGGCCAGCTCCCCAGGCAGCAAAAAGCATTTGGCCTTTTGAACTGCCTGGAGGTAATGGTCAATCATCTGTTACAATGGGTCAGGTGGGAGGCCTTACCAGTGATCCACTCAAGGATGCCATTGCAAAAGGAATTTATGATTCACATGGCCTTGGATCAGATGTCAGTGTATCTGTTTCAACATCTTACAAGATTACTAGATTATTCACTTGGATTCTCCCAGCAACTGAACTTCCATTTCTCTCGTCTTTCTTGATCTTAACCCTGGTATCTTGTTGGAAAATATTCTGATGCGATGGAGCTTCCAAGTTTGCTATAAGGAGGCAGGCCATCTATGGAACAGAAAATCTCACAGGCCAAATGAAGATGATAGATATGCATGGTTGGTTAAACAAATTTAAAATCTGCTGCAAGAAGCAAGGGAAAAAGTTAGCGTAATTTTACGTACTTAGTATAGGGAGCAAGCAAGATGGGAGGACCATAGTGCTGACTCTGGGAGTACAGAATGTGCAAACATCCTGTCTTTCTCTGCCACATTAACTTTCCCAGCTAATGGTGCGATTACAAGGACTACCACTGAGATTCCAACAAGGGAGCCCACAGACAGAAAGTACCATAGGAGAGGATAATGTCACACACTTGCTCTGTGAGAAAGACATGCTAAACAGCTATGGGTTTTATTTATTTCTTTTTTTAAATTGACAGATAAATCTTATATATATTTATGGTGTACAACATGATGTTTTGATATATGTATACACTGTAGAACAGCTAAATCAAGATAATTATCCATTACCTCACATATATATCTTTTTGTGGTGAGAACATTTAAAATCTACTCTCATAGCAATTTTCAAGTATACAATCATTGTGTTAATTACAGTCACCATGTTTTACAATAGATCTCCTGAACCAAACTTATTCCTCCTGTCTAACTAAAATTTTATATGCTTTGACCAACATTTCCCCAACCCGTAACATTTGGTAATCTCTGTTCTCCTCTCTGCTTCTATAAGTTTGATATACTTAGATTCCATATACAAGTGAGATTATGTGTTTGTATTTTTGTGCCTGCTTTTTTTTTTTTGCTTACCCTAATGTTCCTTAGGTTCTCCCATGTTTTCACCAATAGCATGACTTCCTTGTTGTTAAAGGCTGAATAGTAGTGTGTTTCTTGAACAGAGAACACATGGTGGCAGAAGGGGTGTCCTCAGTAGGTGGCTGAATCAAGGCCTTGAAAATACTGGGTGCTCGTATAACCTTCGGTGTACCCTGGATATTTAGTGTTAGCTGTATATTTAGTATATCGTAAGTATCTTGTGCCCAGGTGTCTTGTTTATTTCAGGCCTCATGAACATAGGTATCTCTTTGTCCTCCCATTTCTCAACCTATGTATGATATACTTATTAATTTCCATGAATACATAACATATGACTTTCATACATTCACATCCAGTTCATTTACTTGCCCTCTATAGAAGAAATAAATATTCTCAAATTATACAAAAAATGCATATTACACATGGCTTTCTTGGAGCCCTTTCTAGAGATTGTAGAACACTTCAAAACTTCAGGCACATCAAAATCTGTTTCTAGCTTCCTTGAAAAGGGAAAAAGTGTCTACAGGTGATAAGGAAAATCCTGCAGATATTTGTATTCAAAGAAAGTCTGGAAAAAGTCTGATTGCATACAAAATAGTGGAAAAAGGCATGTAAAAGTATCTGCAGTTCTGCTTTGCTTGAATGAGGCACCTTCCAGAGAAGTTAGCCATTAAGGGGTGTGTGTGTGTGTGTGTGTGTAAGGGATATAGTCTTTTTGGTTTGGCATTAGAGGGCACTACTTCGCAGGGGACACCTGGTTGTGGGAAGCAGGGCGGCGAGGCTCGTGCTGAAGTCCCAGACTTGGTCTTCCCTGGCTGAGGCTCCAGCACCGTCCGCTCCGGAAGGGAAACTATGCCGAGCGGGTCGGGGCCAGAGCGCAGGTGTACCTGGCAGCCGTGCTGGAGTACCTGACCGCCAAGATCCTGTAGCTTGCTGGCAACCCGGCCCTCGACAACAAGAAGACCCGCACCATCCTGCGCCACTTGCATCTGGCCATTCGCAACGACAAGGAGCTTAACAAGCTGCTGGGCAAAGTCACCATCTCCCAGGGACGTGTCCTGCCCAACATCCAGGGCTTGCTGCTGCCCCAGAAGACCAAGAGCCACCACAAGGCCAAGGGCAAGTAACGTCTCCAGATAATAAAGCCCAGCAGAGTAGATGACCTACTTTTCGAGGGGAAAGAAAAAGTAAAACCAAAAGCCAGCCACGAGTTCAAGTAAAAGTACAGGCAGATAATGCCCAAGAGTATTTCAATAAAGTCTCTCCATTCTTTCATTCATTACCTTCATACTCTTGATACTCTCCACTTTGTTTTCTTTACCAACATTATGTCACACTGGTTTCCTGAAAGCTGAGTTTAGCACTGGATTTCCATGCAAGCTGTATTAGGTTGGTGCAAAAGTAATCGCATTAAAAGTAATGGCAAAAACCACGATTACTTTTGCACCAAACTAATAATTTTGTGAAAGACATTTTTATGTGATATCCAGAAAAGCACTTATAAAGCAGTTTTGTTCATGTGGGCTGTTTTATTTGCCATCAAGTTATAATGAATTTGTCAACTGATGATTAATTTCTTCAAGCCTAAGGGACGTGCTTAACTGCTTTTTATTTGGCATGTTCAGATTGTATTTGGCCTTTAGATATTTTAATATAGGGAGGTATGTATGTGCCAGTTGGTTTAAGGTTTCACTCTGTGGGCTGTCAACTTCCCCAAGAGGTCTCATTCCAGGGAGGTCAGCCAAGCTGATGTAAAAGAGGGTTACAGGCCAAAGGACGCTCCTGCAATGCCCTCTATCAGCCACATTTTTGCCAAAGCTGGACTCTGCAGAGTCCAGATTTGGAGAGTTCAGTAAGGTCTGTAACCTGTAGTTTTATGGAGGGTACCCTAGGCTTCATTTCTAGATAAGCCTGTGTCCAAAGCATTGGTTTAGATTGATTTCCTTTTGCCTGATACTAACTCTAAGGGTAACAAAATCCTCTCTCTGGAATGGTGTTGCATTCACTAGGAATGAACATTTGGCACAATGTGATGGTTAGATGGTTTCATAAATATCTGTACATATGGCAGATTTTAGTCTAAAATTTACTTTTATTAAACCTAACTATAGATCACCTTAAGCTTCTTTGATGGCTACCATCGTCTAACAACTAGAAGCTTACGTCAGTTCCCAGACTGGACTGTGGAATACAGTTTGACCTAGAGTAAAGAAAGAAGCATGCATACAAAACACAACCTTTGACTTTGGAGTCCAGAGGAGAAATAGATGTATCTGCCCAATAAACCCACAGGGTAATGAAAAGTGAAGCAATTACATGGTTGAACAATTATTTTCTAGGCCGTCCTTTTTGAAAGGCCAAGCAAAAGCATTTATGTCTCAGAAGCAGAGGTGTTATTAATAGAAATAAAATACATAAAACGTGCAGTAAGGAGAGAATTTTAACCCTTTTGGAGTATGACAGACCTAGAGTAAAAAATATACATTTTTAAAATGTGCTGCAATACTAATATATAGGCTTAATATGTAAATATATGTGTTGCAGAATCAAAAGTTTCACAAAAAATCCTGACTCTTACTAAGTGGGATGCACTCTGATCTGTTCCATTCTATTCTAGCCTCATCCATTTTGTTTAAAAAACCATGCCGGCTAAATTGATAAGAGGTGCTAAATTGATAAGAGTAATGACTGTAGGCTGAAAAACATTGGGATGATGGGAGTGATCAATCAGACAACTTGGCACTGCACCCACAAGGCTGCAACAATTGGTTCAAATGGTAATAAAGTACTCTGGGCTGGGCCAGTAAGAGCCTTTCCTAGGTTTTGAACACAGTTGCTTTCTCTTCTCTTTTATGGATGGGATGAATGAGACTCCAAAACTGCCAACAGACTTGTCTGTTGCCTCTTGGAGAAGATTTAAGAGAAGGGAGAAAGTGCAAAAGAACAACTGAAATAAGAGTTCGAAAGGTCTTCATTTATTTTGGGGCAGTGGTCCCTGGAACTGTGCTTGTTCCAGCTGCTCATTCTTATCTTCTGTGACCTACCTCAGTCTCCATCTTTTCTTTTTCTCTTTCTTTCTCTTCCAAAGCCATTTCAGTTGGACTTCTATCACTTGTAAGCACAGGTGTCTGACAAATAGAAGCCAAAACTGAGTACAATAAAAACTAAACCTTGCAATTCAAAGGCCAATAAATAGGTTTGGCCCTTAATCCTGTCTTGTAACAACATTGACATGATCTTGCTCCTCATTCTGATTTAGCACCAAGAGAAAAATAAGAGTCTGAGTGGGAGAGGGAGGAATCAAAAGGAACTGAGCCAAATTAAGAGTTTTTGGTATAAATGTTGGAAGCTGAGAAAAGCCATGTCAAGCCGCAGCAAACTCCCCTTCATAAAGGTGGCAGAGGGAAAAAATAAAATAAAAAAGAAGAGAATAAGAGAGAAATTACCTTTTTCATTTTTCTCCAAGTTAATATTTGCAATCTAGCTACACTTTTAAGTGACTGACGTGGTTACTAGGAGCTAAGAAACAAAAATGTTTCAGATGAGAACATGGACCCCCTAGATTCAAAATGCCAGCACCTCACACACCTATCCTGGCAGCACAACCAACATTCACCCTCATCTGCTAAGACAATTTCTCAGAATCATAAAGTTCATTAACCTGCACTTCAGTAGTAAATAACATTTAAGTTTTGGAAATGTATTCTTCTATTCGGCAATTCAACACCATCACTTGTAATAAAAACCAATAGCCAAGTACAACTCAACAACTTCAAGACAGAGCACCAAAGTTAACAGAAAAGCTAGAACCCCTCTCCAAACTAGAGGAATGTTAGGTTAGTATAAATATTTAACATAAATAAATGAATAATATCAGAAATATATGCTGACATACTTTAAAAATTAGATGTGTGAAAAAGATTTTCTTAGAAATGACAAATATCCTTAGAATTAGGGAAGAAGGAAAGAAATAAGAAAGGAAGGGAAGAAGGAAGGAAAGAATAAGAAAAAAATGAAGTAGGGAAGAAGGAAGGAAAGGAGAGAAGAAGGGAAGGAAGGTAGGCAGGTGATCTCAGGAATTTGGGAGAAAATTGATACAGCTCAAATTCACAGTAATGCCAAGATACGAAAGGAAGAATAATGAGAGGGAAATTTTATAGGAAACTGATGTTGAAAGTTGGTTTCAATATTTGCCTAACAGACGGAATAGTCTGGAGGGTAAGAAAATGGACACAACAGCCAGACTTTCTGGGTGGTTGGATTTCTGACTCCATAGCTTATTAGCAAGTTACTTAACCTCTCTGTAAACTGGCATAATAATAGTACCTATCATAAAAGTTTGCTGTGAGAAGTGAAAGTGTTATTATATATAAAATGCTCAGAATAGTGCTCAGCACATATTTAGTGTTAAATAGGCTTTGTTACAAGGAGTCTCTGAAAAGGGGGTGAGGGGCAGAGTAGAAGAATGATTACAAAGAAAGGGATAACCACAATCTTTATTTGAGGATATATTTAGTAAATTAAATTATATGGAAATTTATGTTGGAATATTGGTTGGAATGGCATATGGATTAGTCTGGAGAGACGAGATTTTTACATTTTTGAATGTTCCTGTTCATAAAAATCTTATGTCTCTTTATTTAGTTCGACTTTAATACCTTACAATAAAACTTTACAATTTTCTACATAACGATCTTCCACATTTTTTGTTAGATTTATTCCTAGGTTTTATATCCTTTTGTTGCTGTTACATTCTTTTATTGCCATTGTGAATTGTATCTCTTTTTATAATATCATTTTTTTTTGTTTTGGGCTGGTAATTAAAATGCAATTGGTCTTTGAATATTACTTTTCGTTCCGTCAAATTTGCTAAACTCACATTAATTACAGTAATTTATGTACAGATTTGTTTTTTATGTAGACAATCATATCATCTGCTAATAATTATAGTTTTACTTCTTTTCTAATTGCTTCACATTTCTTTCTCATGTTATTGTGCTAGTTATGCCTTCCAATGAATAGATGTAGCAAACACCTCTTTTATGTATCTGATTGTAACGAAGATTCACCTTTGGAATGTTTGTTGTAGGTTTTACGGATGCTGTTTATACATCATCTGTTTATTTTATTTAAATAAAATATAGGGAATTTTATTTTATTCATTGTTTGTGGGTAATGCTATCCCTTTACATTTCTTTTTGGAATGCATATAGTAACTCAGTATTTTTTGACTGATGGCTGACTGCCTCTAACTTTTTAATTAAATTATATTTGATTATTTTGAATGAATTTGATTTTTAATTGCTTTATTTCAATTTTGAATATTAATCATGACATTTCAGAGGTGGTAATAGAAATAATAATGATAATGATAATTATGACAGACGATGACCTTCATTTATTGATTTTCTGTTATATGCAAAGTATGGTGGATGGTTTCATTTTGTTGCATGATTTATTCCTAATTTTTTTCAATGATCTCCAAGTGAGACTCAGCAAAGTAAAATACCTTTAGTCTAAGTCCCAAGTAGTAAGTGAAGTTATCTTGATATGAATTCAGCATGGTATAATTGTAATAACTTGTGCTGGTTACAGAATGCAACACTTTCTCACTTGATAATTATGACATCCTTTACGCACTACAGATATCAATTTTGTTTACTATTCTATCTGAAAGCATATAACACCTCAGCCCATAAGCACTCCTGATTTTATTTTGTGTATTCTCCAAAAGATTATATTTGTCACAATTGTTCTTTCTTCTTTTCCATAGCCATTGTCCTCAATATATGATTTTGCAGTTTTAGCTGGGCATTCCTGGTAAAATAGTTGCTGAAAGAAACGGCATTGAAAGTGGAAAGTACACTAGACAGCAGACACGTCTAAGGAAAAAAGTAAGATGTGTTTTCAGTATGGAGATCTAGGACATAAGTGAATGCATTGTGTAGATAACAAAAAATGCACCATTTTGCTCAGCTGATAGAAGACAAAATAATAGAGATGGTTTTAGAAGACAAATAGAAGACAAAATAATAGAGAACACCCACAAGTGTTCCAGATGGACTGCCAAGTCCATGACCAGATGATGTCAGACTGATAACTAGAGTAACCAGATTGACTCCATTTGTCATAGAGATGGTGAGGCAAAACAGAAGCCTGACTTGAACTTGGAGAAAAAAAGATTTGCCAGAACCATGAAGATGTAAGGTTCTGAGCAGATATAACATCACATATGGGTTCATTGTTTAGACCAGAGTGTGTGTGAAAAACCAGCCAAGCTCCAGAGAATGACCACTGCCATTTAGTCAAGTCTTCTGTTTTAAGACTTAGACTCATTCAGTATGTTTGCTTGACAGCTACCCCTGATTCATCAGAATCCCTGCTGGACATTGTGAGCTTTGAGGGAGGGTCTGACTCTGAAAGATGCTTCCTCTCCCTGGGCCCATTCTGGGCTTCCTCTACGAAGACTAGAGACAGGTTTCCTATGATCACAACAGGATCATGCACTGGAGTCCTCTGAAATGTAAACCAGAATCAGAGCCTGCATCCTGCTGAGTTGTCATGTGACTGATTATTAACAACAGTGTTCACAGTCTTATGAAACAAGTCTGAGGATAACTTTTTTTTTTTTTTTTGGTGGTTGTTTTGTTTTAGAGAGAGTCTTGCTGTGTCATCTAGGCTGGAGTGCAGTGGCATGATCATAGCTCACTGTAACCTTGAACTCCTAGGCTCAAGGAATCCTCCTCATCAGCCTCCTAAGTAGTTAGGACTACAAATGCGTGCCACCATCTCCAGCCAATTTTCTAAAAAAATTTTGTAGAGAAGAGGTCTCACTTCATTGCCCAGGCTTGTCTAAGCTCCTGGCCTCAAGTAATCCTCTGGCCTTGACCACCAAAAGCACTGGGATTATAGGCGTGAAGCACCACGCCTGGCTAAAGATAACTATTAAAGGAGAAATGTGTACTCTGTCTTCTCTGATGATCCCCATGGCTAAAACAAAGCAATTTAAAAATAAATCTTATTCGAAAGGAAAGTGTAAATTTCTTTTTTTAGAAAAGATGGATATTACAACCTAAGTCAAGGAAATATCTCAATTCACATTCAAGTGTTTAATCATAGAGGTGAAGAAAAGCTGAATTGTTATTCTTTCTACACAGAAACAAGTTGGGTCTATTTCTTCCAAGTCAAACCAGCTAGCATGTAAACAACTCTGGAGCACTTTAAATAAAGTTAAACATTAAATTGCAAAACCAAGTAACATTTTCTGACTTGGATAATTCAAGGTCAGAAACATTTCCTGTGATATGTGAATCCCAAAGTTGATCATTATTTATCCCAGGGTCCAGAGTCCTTCAGAAATGACTCAGGGAAAAATCTTTTACCTAGAAAGGTGAAATTAACACTACTCCACATGATAATGGGCTTAAATTTTCCATACTTAAATTCTTAAAGTGCAGATAGAAGAAATCTGGTTTTTTTTCTTTTATCTTATAAAGAATATAATAAAACTTACCTGAAAGCATTGTGAGGATGACATGTAATAAATGTGCAGTAAATGGTAGCTCTGACTCCCCCTCCCCAGGACCCGGGTTCCTCCTTCTGAATTCTTGATCTGTGATATATCCTACCAGGCTCCACGTCTCAGCCAGGGTGTTGAGAGGTAGTTTACGCACTCTCCTCTCACAATACAGTTCAAATAGATATAAAGAGTCAAACTCAGAATCTAAAGGAAATCTCCTCAGGGCCATAAAGTAAGAAGGGATTTAAAGTCAAAGTGAAGAGTATGAGCTAAGGCCAGGAAAGTCATTAAAACACAGAACAATGTTTAAATTTCCATGGCTGATTCTAATGCCCATATAAAGAAAGGAGTCTGGATTATGAACCCAGGGCATTCAGAGAGCTGGAAATAAACTACAGAAAGCTAGGATTCTGAAGACTTTGCCTCATCTATGAGACAAGGACAAGCGGACTATACACACATTTGGAAAGCAGTGACAGTGCTTTTGACTTCCTGGGTGTTAGCGCAAGAGTTAACCACAATTAATTGAGAGAGTTTGGCTTTCACTGTGCACATGTAGGTATGCCAAATTTATGTCACTCATTTTCCAAAGTGGTTATAGAATGGCCATAAATGCTACATGATAGCATGTGTGCAAATTTGGAAATAATACAAAGCATTATTGATTACAGTTTGTGAATACTCATACAAATAGCAAGAATAAACAGAAATGGAGAAATCATATTATATTTATGTCAGGCTTGTTTTGTTTGGTTTGGTTTGCTGAGAAGAGGACAAGGACCCAGGGAAAGAGAAAGCAACAGAATGAATGAACTTCAAGTTCATCCATAATATTACAATTCACATATTTCAAAGAAGAAAAATATTAACAAAATTTCAAATAAGGGGGAAAAACAAAAATAGCAAAGGAAAAACCACAAAAAATACTGAACTCTTTAATTATAATTTTATCTCTTTTTAACCTTTTCAAAAAAGACTAAAGACATTGAAGACACCACAAAGCAAAGCAAAATAACTATATGCAAGTGTCTGAACCAGAGGACACCTATGAGGTCCTGAGGAGACGCTCTTAAGGGGAAGGTGGAGAAGCTTACATCAGCCAAAAAGCAGGAAGAACTGCAGAGGGGGTTGGGCTGGATTTCTGAATGCTTCTTCAAAGCCTATTTAGCAAGAAGCCCTTCTGAGTCAACTTTGTAGTTTGATGACTTTTATTAATGATTAGCAACTTAAGCCCTAGGGTGGCAAAGAATCCTCATCTCTCTACTCCAAAAAGTCCAAGGGAGCAAGCTTGGAGGAAATGCTGGGTTCAACTTGAAGCCCTTCCACAGACATTAAGTCGGTAAGTCACTTCTCTTGGTGTTGAGATGAAGACCTCCAAGACTCTTTTCTGTATAACAACTGACAATTTTTATATACTCCCCAACCCCAAGTTTCCTCATATGATAAAAATTAAATTGAAAAATGTAAAAATCCGTATTAACAAGACTGACAAAAGTGAGGGAGAAGAGGCAGGAAGCCGAAGCTTTGTATCTGATTATCCATATGCTTTAAAACTAGCTAGTGGAGACAGTAGCAGCTATGGAAGATAATTCCAAGAAATAGGCACTCTTGTGAGGTGTTTAAAAGCAAAATGTTGCAGGTCAGACTGGCTTGTGAACAAATATCATCTCTTTCATTTACCAACTGGGTGACCTGGAGGAAGAGGGTCAGTAATATCTCCATCTGGGGTTGATGTAGACTTGGCTGGTGCAGTAGTTTATAAGAGTGACTATAATAATTATTTCTATTATACCAATGGCTAGGGTGGCTTTGGTCCAAGAAAGCATCTGGAGAAATGCTGCATCAAGATCCAGTGAGTTGGTGTGAAATTTAACCAAGCTAAAATGGCTAGGAATAGAAGAGGAAATGGAGAGATGAGGCAATGGGACAGTCACCAGGGTCAGCAGAAGATGGTAGGTGAGCTGAAGGCAGTGGGAAGGAGGGAATCAGGGAGTCCTCAAGGCCAGAATGGAGAAGGTACAACTTTTTGTGGCAGCTGCAACTTCACAGATGTGTGGGAGGATGCTATTAGAACACTCCCTGCCTTTAAACTAATCATCTCTACTGAAAGCTGATCCTTAGTGTGGTTCTCTATGAACACTGCTTTGGACCAGAAACTTCTCAGAGTGCAATATATAGTTTCTGACCCAGATAAGCAGCACAGTTTTTTAGTGGAAAATAAAGAGAACTGTTAAAACAAAAGGGATTTACTTGGAGTAAAGCCAAGGTGTAGAAAGGCTACGAGACTGATTGGAAGGGCATATTTAAGAGATCATGAGACTGCATTTTCTGTGTTGTGCTACTTGAGCCTGTTCTTGGCTCACCAGTTGGTGCCTTGGAATTTTCCTCTAGATTACTTCTCTTTCCTCTAGTTACAGCCCCAGGTTGTGGGAAGGGTCAGCAGGGCTTGAATCCAGCGTTTTAAGTCAGTGAAATATTTTGAGGTTACCATGACAGTAGGTGTCTGTCATGGTGAGGTGGGTAGACCAGACTTGCTGGCAAGAGAAGATGTAACATACTGGTTCGCTTGGAGATAGGGTGTACAAGCTGTGTGCAGGTGGTAGACTGTCATGTGAAGCCTTAGATAGCTTTAAAAAGTATTAATATTTTCAAAAATCAGGAGACAAATGGGAATATCAGTATGAAATCAGGGGACCTTGACCTGTCTGTGGAGACTGGAGATCATACTGATGAATAGAGGCAGTGACAATGCAGATGCAGGGCTGGGTATGAAGGATGTCATCTTAGCAAGAGTAGCTATACTTTGCAGAGGAGGTCACATCATTGCAAAGGAAATCAGTGGGAAGTGAAGTCTGACTCATGTTTCAGGGTTTTCATGCCTGAAAAGCATTCATTGCTATATGTATATATACATATACTAATGTATATATACTATATGTATATAGTAATGAATGTAGTATACATACTACATATCTATTTCTATATGTTTATGTAAGTTTGTGTCTTTGTGTCTTTGTGGATGTAGATATGTAGTGTGTACACATACAAACAAGCCCCCCCACACACACACTTAGATGAACATTGTTTGATAAATTTCTTAAGTCCAGGAAGTTCATAAACAATAAATTAAGCCCAAATTTGTAGCTTAGACTTTTTTTTTTTTTTTTTTTTTTTGGTGTTAAAGCTCCTATTATGGCCAATTCCAAGCTACCATCATGACATTACTGAATTCAGAATTGGGGAGAGTTGCACAAAAATTCAGAGTTGCACAAAACAATGCAGTTTGACCCATCTTTGTCATTTGGTAAAATATCTCCCAGACAATCTTTGAATATAGAATCAGGGCAATTTCCCTAGAAACAGAAGACCTATTTTTAAAATGTCCTGGCCACACCATGGAATTAGAATGCCCAATGGCAAGATCTGAAGAGACATTAATACTACACTTATCATATGATCCAGGTATTCCACTTCTAAGTGTTTATCTAAGAGAAATGAAAGCACATGTCTATACAAAGACCTGTACATGAATTTTCGCTGCAGCTTTATTTGTAATGGCAAAAAACTGCAAACAACGCAATTTTTAATCAAAAGGTAAATAAATGGATGAACAAATTGTGATACAGCTATGGAGTGGAATATTACTCAGTAATTAGAAGGATTGAACTATTTTATATGTACGACAACATGGATAAATTTTAAAATAATTATACTGATTGAAATAAACCAGGAGAAAGGTGAGTACATATTTTATAATTCCTGATATGGTTTTGGCTGTGTCCCCACCCAGATCTCACCTTGAATTGTGGTCCCCATAAAAGTCAAGTGTCAAAGGTGGGGCCAGGTGGGGCCAGGAATCATCGGGGCAGTTTCCCCTATACTGTTCTCATGGTAGTGAAGAAGTCTCATGAGAGCTGAAGATTTTATAAATGGGAGTTCCCCTGCACAAGCTCTCTTGCTTGCTGCCATGTAAGATGTAGCTTTGCTGTTTCTTTGCCTTTTGCCATGAGTGTGAGACCTCCCCAGCCATGTGAAACTGTGAGTCCATTACACCTCTTTTTCTTTATAAATTACCCGGTCTTGGGAATGTCCTTATGTCCCTCCTCTCTTGGTGAAAATATACCTCTGAATAATAAAACTTCTACTATAAAGAGATACTAAGAAGTTATTCCTTAGTTTGCAACAATGACATCAGGCCAGTTCTGGTTAAGTACTAGTGCTTAGATATTTAGGAAGATTTAATTTATTAAGCTGACAAGTTTGGTTTATTAGTGGTAGAAGCAGTTACATATTTTGAGACGTTTTCTTTAAGAGAGTCAAATTTAATAATATGAGCAGTAAACATAGCACAAATATTACAATTCTACATATAGTAACACATAAAAATCTCCTTGGGCATTGAAGATCCTAGTATTGTAATACAGTAATGGTTCTTTTTAGTTGTCTTATATGCAAAAAGGTCACAATCTCCATGTTAGTTATTTCTAGAAATCTGTAGACACATCATCAACCTATGGACAATAATAATATGAGATTTGAATGTTATCTTCTCATTATGCAAATTTGGTCCCCAATTATGTGACACACATCGATACAGTGAGTCAAATGAGGAAGCAGTATGGGTGTTGTCAAGGGCAGTAGAAGCCAGGTTCTCAGGTGCAGGTAGAAGATTCCAGAGGAGCATAGCTCTGAGGTGACCCACTGCTGTGGTAGCTCCAGTGATGATGACAATGAAGTACAGCTTTTATTTACTGGGTGTCTGGCAATGTTCTAGGTATATGCAATCTGTTTCAGCTGACAGCATTTTTTTGATGAAGATGTTATTGTTATTAACAACAGATGAGGAAACTGAAACACACAAATGTGCTCCTAGTGGCACTTGGCACAGTAAATCATGAACCTGAGTTTGAACTTGGGAATACTTAACTTCAAAGTCATTGCTCATAAGCTGGCACACCGAGAGCACTCTAGATCCTAATAAATAAACAATTCCAAACCTTAGGTGCAGTATGCCTGTTGTGTTGAGCCAAGAGGGGATAATGAACTTCCCTGTCCCCAGCCAGATGGAATGGGCCAGCTTTTGCTTCCTTGGTGCCCCGGTTTAAATATTTCAAAGGGAAGTCCCTTTCTTTCAACTGATGCATGTGAATTACATGTCTCCCTGATAGGTGGAAACCATTCACCTGGAGAGGAGAAACACAATGGCCACCAAGACAGAGTTGAGTCCCAAAGCAAGGGAGAGTAAGAATGCACAAGATATGCAAGTGGATGAGGTACTGATCCCCAGGAAAGGTAAATTCGACCTCAAATGCTTGGTTTTAGGATTTTACAGTGAATTATTTTTGTCAATGTATTACTATAAAAATGAATTTGTGATTTTTACGTTCTTTAATTCTTTTTACAAATCCAGTGAAATTAACATATTTTGCAAATATGAAGGAAATAAATATTACTAAAAAGAAGCATTTTATTTTTGACAGTTACCTTTCAATCTTTATCTATCGAATCTTTACGTTCTTGATAATTGCTACTGAATTGTCTACACATAGGATTGTGTGTCCTGCTTGTGATTGCATGTAATATTTTAAATGTAACTGTATTGCTTAATTTAAAAAAGAAAAACCAATTATAGATACTTCAAAAAACAAGAAATAAAAAGGTTTTCATCAGCTTAATTCGACTATAATTTAATTTTATTGCCTTCATTTTGCATAGTTCTACACTTTATGTATTGTGTTGTATATTTTTTAACTTGACAGCATATACTTTTCCATATTGATTTATTAGATTCATAAAGTGTGAATCTCTTTGTGAATCTTATAAAGCAATATGGATTCTTAAAGGATACGTATTATATTCCAACATAGCCAATAGATGAAGTATTATTTAGCTGAAAAACCTTCTTGTGACTGGATATTTAATTTGTGGAATTTTCTTTTGTTACTCGGCTATTATATCTATATATGAACTATATATGTTACTTAGGTTATTAGATGCATATGAACTGTGTATGTAAGTTATTATATGTATGATGATAAATGAACATTATTTAACACAACACTAGTCCACATTGGAATTATTTCTTCAGGGTTTATTCCCAAGAAATGAAAATTGTGAGGCAAACAGTTTACATATTTCATTTCCTTTGTTCACTGCAGAGACCTTAGTTTTTAATCCAAACAAAAATAAAATCACAGGGAGGATTTTGAGAAGAAGAGGAGGTGATTTTATTTATGGTATGATGAGGATACTCCAACTGCTGTATTGAGAATAGATTAGAAGCAAGGAACCAAGCTGAAGGTTACTGCAAAAATTCAGGCAGGAGATATTGATAGCCAGAACCACATGAAATTAGCTTTAGTCAAAAAATAACAGTGGCCCTTGTGAGAAGTTGTTGGATTCTATACACATTTGGAATATGAAGACAATACTACATTCCAGATCAAGGATTGCAAAGTGTTTGGAAGAATAAGATTTCTATCAACGGAGCTGGGAAAGACTCTGGGTAGAAGTTTTGAGGTGGTAGGGCTCAAGAGTTTAGTTTCGGACCTATTCAGTTTGATCTGTTAATCGGTTGATCAATTGAGTTTTAGTGGAACAAAACTCCCAATGTTATGCCTCAACTCCTACTTCTCTTCTAAACTTAAGAACTGTATATCCAACATGCTCAACACCTTCTCTTTGGTGCCTAAGAAGCATCTCTGTTTTAACATGTCCAGTAATAAGCTCTTGACCACCCCACCTTACAAACCTGCTCCTTCCAAAGACCTTTCTTCCTAGGAAAGTAGAACTTCATTCTTCTTGTTGTTTAGAACAACAAGCTCTCCAATTCCCCTTCTCCTTGCCTTCCACCCACCTGTAAAACTGAAACTCTCATTTGGTGTTTGTTCCACTCTGGGATTTATCTGGGGTCTGACCACATCTCAGCTACTGCCATGACCCTAATCCAAGATAGCTTCACTTCTCTTCTGAATTATTGCAATAGCTTCCTAACTGCACTTCCTCTCTATCATTTTGTTCTCATTTCTGCAGCCAAAGAGATCCTTTCAAAATGTAAGTCACATCATGTTCCACTTTTGCTGAAAACCCTCCAGTGGCCCCCGTCTCACTCAAAGTAAAAGCCAAAGTACCTGCAACGGCCCACATATCTTGAACAATTCAGGCCCCATTATCTAGCTTTCCTAACATCTCTTCTGGTACCCCTGGCTCACTCCATTCTGTCATAGTCCCCTCTTTTTGATTCTTTGAACATACCAGGCACTCTCCAACCAGCCCCAGGGCTGTTCTCTCTACTTGGTATGTTCTTTCCCCAGATGTCTGCATGACCACCTCTCTGGTATGTCATTGGGACGTCCCCCCTTTCTTGCTTTATTTTCTCTACAGCATTTATCAACTTCTAACACATTATTTGATTTACTGTTTGTGTTTCATATTTTGTGCTTCTCTCTGGAATGTGAGGTCCCCAAACACAGGGCTATTTGTGTGCTACGTTTGCTGCTACACTTCTAGGGCCCAGTATTGGAGGTGATTGATAAGTGTTTTGTTCAATGATTGACTGAAGATGTCAAATCTGGACTGGAGGACATGGTCTAGAACAGTGATCAATCCAGCTCCCTGCTATTTCCGTTGCATTGAATAGATGTATCCATGCAGGCATAGGGTGAACCGGACAATCCCAGGCTTGCACTGCTAAAGTAGTTGCATGGCAGGAAAGTAGACAGCTTCCAGGCAGGCTGGAGAAGATACAGAGCTACACATGCTCAATTTATTTACCCAGTCTCATTGATCGAAGTCCCTTTTCTTCCCATGCAGAAACAAGTGAAAGGGTTGGAGAGAGTTTCAAAGAGCTACTCTGCCTGAATTCCTAGTGTAAAAAGTCTGAGCCCAGATAAATACGGCTTCTTGGCTCATACATTTTATTTGCCCTTCAAATTAGACTGTTTGTTGTGTTCTGCCAGGGTACCTTCTACTCACTTAATATAATGCTGCAAGACTTTTAAAGAAGTTGAGTAGAGACCTAACCTTTGAAACTTTTATACCATTCAATCTCATCTAACTGATTTTTTTTCCTGGATTTTAACTTCTGAAGAGTTCTTTAATTTCAACCACAAATGCTGATTTCCCTATGTTTTACATTTTTTGGACAATTTAGCCAGGATATGGAAAAGAGAGAATGAGATTTCTACATTTAAGTTGCCATCTTTCCTAGCTGTACACATACAGATTATTTGAATGCTGTGCTCCTTTCTTTTTCCACTATTTTTCACTTTATTTTTTCATAGTTTGTGGGCATCAGTTTCTCTAATGAGAGAATCTTCCTAGGAGTTTAATCTCAAAAATTAAGTGAAAATATATCTTCAATGTTTTAAGATGTGAATGGAATACATCTATACCAATGGACAACTCTCTTCAAAGTGTAACTTACATTTCATTTACATACATAAAATTTATGCATATTATACATAACATATAGTGCATTATGTATAACAATACATGTCATATATAAATTATATGCTTTATATTTATATATAATTATACATACAAATTATATGTAATATATTATAAATTATATGCAGCAATTTAAATATGTGCACATATTCATATGTATATATTTTCCTTTCATATATATGTGTTACACACACACACACACACACACACACATATATGTATAAGCATTTACTTGTGAGTAAGTTCATCAACCGTAGAACACAATGACCTAGGAATGGGAGGGACAAAATTTTAGGATGAACAGAATCCCTGAGATCAAGTTAGGCTCTACAAAGCTGTGGTATAAAACGTCCTTTAGCTCAACTCAGTGATCTCCTCCTTTTGTATCTTTCTTTCCTAAAGCCAACAGAAGTGTCATTTAAGTAATGATTTAAATCTTTAGGTGATCAGATACTTTTTAAATCATATCTTGTGAAAAACTAATGCTAGCTCAATTTTAAAAAGCACTAATATGATGTCATAATATTTCCAGTTCCAAGTTTATGTTCTGCTCGTTATGGAATAGCCCTTGTCTTACATTTCTGCAACTTTACAACGATAGCACAAAATGTCATCATGAACATCACCATGGTAGCCATGGTCAACAGCACAAGCCCTCAATCCCAGTTCAATGGCTCCTCTGAGGGACTGCCTGTTGACTCATTTGGTAACCTAAATAAAGCCCCAGAGAGTCTTTCTGCAAAGGTAAGCAACACAAGATATAAATTTGTGCTTTTCTTTTTGCTGTTTGTTTGCTTGGATAATTATTTTTCTAGAGTATGTATGTTTAAAAACTTTAATGGAGAAAATAGCGATTTGAAAGCAAGTAAAAGGTCTAAAGAAGCTTTTTAGGGTATGTGAGAATCTTTTTGTGTAAGGTTTACTACAGCATTCTCTGTTTCTCTAAGGCTCCTGTGTATGACTGGTCTCCTCAAATCCAAGGCATCATCTTTGGTGCTGTTGGTTATGGTGGCATACTGACAATGGCTCCCAGTGGATACTTGGCTGGAAGAGTAGGAACAAAGCGAGTGGTTGGCATTTCTTTGTTTGCAACTTCATTTCTCACTCTATGCATCCCTCTGGCTGCTGACTTTGGAATAGTCTTCCTCATTGTAACTCGAATAGTCCAGGGCCTAAGCCAGGTACCCAATATTTTATAAATCTGAGTTGGATATTAATTTTGACATGGCACCACACGTTAAGAACTCTAATCATTTTAATTTCAGTGCTCAGTAATTGGGGGTCAGTTTGCAATTTGGGAAAAGTGGGGCCCTCCACATGAACGAAGCAGACTCTGCAGCATTGCTTTATCAGGTAAGGTCATGTACTCCAAATGGGAACACTACAATCCAACATTCTACCACTGGGTTCCTTGACAGCTTTTCATTGCATGGTTCCTCATCATCTGCTCAATGTCAATGAAGTATTTTTAAATTAAAAAGACTGGTCCTTTGTCTATGACATGATTTTCAGTTATTTTCCCTAAGATGTCATTTGTGGCATGACTTTGCCTACACTATGACTTGGAGCATTTAAAAAATATTTTTATGTGGTCAAATTGATCATTTTTATGGCATTGGATTTTGAATCATAGATGGAAAGGTTATAAAAAAACTCCGTTCATGTTTTTTTTTTCTTCAGCTTGTATGGCTTTATCTTTATATATTAATTCCTGACATTTGGGAGTTTATACTATTATTTATTGGAAGGTAAAGATTCAACTTAATCTTCTTTGAAGTTGCTCTCAATTGTCCTGAGAACTTCTTTCTGATAATTATCTGCCTGGACACTGTGCTCTGAATGAATATTCTGGAGGAAGAAGTCTAAGTTATACGGGGGAAGTGTGGAAAATGGACAGTGTATGGTTAAGAAACAGGAGATTGCTACAGTGGGTGCTAGGTGAGAAAAAAAGGGTAACTCTCCTGGTAATTTATGAGTACCAAGAAGACAGGGACCCTTCAAGTCCAGAAAAAAAGCTATACACACACCCTGACTAACAGCACACTCTAAAACCCTCACAATTCTGGAGGATTAGTCTCTGCCATTTGCAACTTGGACTAAGAAAATTCACTTTGTTTATCACACTGAGGGATTATCTCAGAATACAGCACAAGAAAATCAAGAGATGGAAAGCATGAAAGAAAAGTTAAAAGACTTGGACTGAAGACAGTGATCTTATAGAAAGTAGCAACTCCCTTTCCTCTCACTTCTGAGTATATAGAGACCGAACAACCAGAACAGGTCAAATGACGGTACCTAGAAGAATCTCAGTAGCCTACAAAGGGTGCAGGTTCCAGAAGTTTTCTCATCTTTGGTGTTGAAGGACTGTTTCAGAGGCTCCAGGCGGGTGATCCTTTCCGGCCTCCCAACCTGGTTAGAGAGCATAGAGCCCATGGTTGTCTGAAGGCACCCAACAGAAAGCCACTGGAGAATCCCATCAGCAGGTGGAGTGAGCTGAACCTGCCTGCTTTCCTCAGTAGATCTTATAAAAACTGCCATTTCTGATTATCCCAGGGCTCCTCTGCAGGCTGTACTGGTGGATGGAATTACTCAGCTCATAAGGTTGGTGTAGGACTACTGCAGAAGGCACCTGCCTTTAGTGGAAGGGCTCAAGTATTGCCAGCCTCTAGGACATGGTGTACTGTATCTTCTAAGGGAGCCTAAAAAGGTGCACCTATTATAGATAGGAAACTTTGCAGCCACTTAAGGAGTTTAGTAACTTAAGGGACTGAGCAGACCAAACAGAACTGGTAGTTCATATCTAAGGCAGGTTTTAATAGGTGATAAGAAAAATTAACCCAAACACCTTTAAATCTAAAAATAATGCAATATCATACAGCAGTGAAAATGAAGAAACTGTAGCTGCATGAAACAACATAGATTAATCTCAGAAACACAAATGTTGTATGAATAAAGCACGTCTATCATGGAGGAAAATCCCTTGATACCTTGGTAGCCTAAGGTACACTACCAGACAAACTATCCCAGAGGTCATAGACCAGATAGGCTCACAGACCACATTAGGTGCTGTAATTGCAGTGTTACGTCAATTTAAAACACAGGGTAAAAAGTAAGGGGGAGGAGTGGAAATGGGATATGTTAACCCATGTAAGATAGAGTACAAGCAGGCAGAAGCATGACCTGAATCAAGTGTGCAGAATGTTCAAGTGTTCAAACATTCTTTCTCTGTCTTTCTGCTGTACCAGCCTTACCACTGATGGTGTGGTTCTGAGAACCAGAGTTGAGGTTCAAACAGGGGTGTCTAGAGGAAAGGCATCAGGGCCAATAACATGCATTTGCTGTATGGGAAAAACACAAGGATGAGTGCTGCTGGCCACAGGTCCATTCCCTAACGAACTAAGTGCCATGGCTTTGTGTTTCTTGAGCACGTGGAGACAGAATGGGTATCTCCAGTGGGTGCTGAATTAGGCCCGGACAAATATTGAGGCAGCAGTGCTGTGCTGTTAAACAGGCTTTTTAGGGGAGAAAGTAAGCTCATTTATAGTATTTATCAGTTTCTGTGCTCTAAAAACTCCCACCATAGCTGATTTCAAGATTCAGTCAAGTCACTGAATGAAGAGTTGGGAAGAGATGGCTACATTTGAATTTCACAAGCTTCAGTGCTTCCCTGATTGAGTGCCTCTAAACCTCCATGAATGTTCAGAGACTCATGTTTAAAATCATTGCCTGACTAATATTATTTGTCTCTTAGTCTTCATATCCCTTTATATCTATGTTCAAAGATAAACATGGTATTCTTAGTAAATTATTTATCTTTAATTTACATAGTTTATGAATTTTGTCTATCTCTCAAATTACTGACTTTGTTATAATCAATACCCAACACATCTTATGACATTTGAATAATCTCTTATAAGGTGAATTTATTTATTTTCTATGGTAGAAATGAATATTCTCATATAATACAGCAAACACATTACAGTGTCTTAGAAAAAGACATCCTGGATGATACAACTTTAATGAAGCCCAAAACATAAAAACAAAACAAATACACTTTAGTTATGAACGTATATACGATACAGCTCACACACAGGTTGATACATGTGATATCAACCTATGGTAGATGCGAATGTATGTATATGTATTTGTGTGTGTGTATTTAAGCATTAAATAAGTCAATGTAAATCAAGTATTAGCCATGAGCTGTTAGGCATCTGAATGGAGATTGGTTTATAGTTTGGAATTTGGTAGCGATATGAGAAAAAACAGGACATACTGAAAATTCCTCAGTATTTCAATAGAAATAGTATTTAAAACCCTGGTCCTGGACAAGACCACGTAGAGAAAGAACATAGATGGAGAAGAGGACAAAACCAAGGGAACAGCTGTGAGGCCTTCCAGCATTCAGGCCTTAGAAGAGAATGACAGGCCAGCAAAAGTTCTGAGAAACTTCCCATGAGGCAGTGGGAAAACAAGGTAGGTGTGTGTGACAGATGCCGCAAGACAACAGTCAGTCAGAGGTAAACGGCCAACTGTACCACACGCTGCTGGGCTTGAGCAAGTGGCCATGAGTCCAGCAGGATGGAAGTCACAAAAAATCTTAACAAGAACCATGTCAGTGTTTTGAGAGTGAAAATGGAGGTGTGTTGGGAATCGGCTGAGAAAAGAACAAGAAGAAAGAGAATGGAGACAGCACAGCCTTTTGGGAAGTTTTGCCTTGAAGAGAGGCAGAGAAATGTCAAAGTGCATGGAGGGGGTTCTGAAGGGTTTGTTTTGTTTTTAGCATGAGCCACAGGAAGCTATATTTGCATGTGGATGGGAAAGATTCAAGAGTTGAAGAGGGAAGTGAGGATGCAGGGAGAGAATGCATACTCTTAGGAGTCCAAGCCTGGGGTAGATTGGAGGAGACGGGGTCCAGAGGATAAGAAGGGACCTGGCTTTGGATGGATGAAATGCAAGAACCTGTTCCCCATTATAGTCAAAGCAAAGGCAGAGAGTTCAAGGAAAAGATGCAAATTTGGTAGACTTAGTGGTAGAAAAAGGTGCTGTTTTCCATCTCCATGTATCTGTGGCCTGGGGTCAGGCAGTCTCATTTCCAACACCAACTTCCCATTATTAACAATGTGACCTTTGGCAAGTTATTTAAGTTTTCTCTCTATTTACTCAATTATAAATCTGACTACTAGTGCTTAAATGAGGCAACACAAGTAAATAAGAGACTTTTTTTTATTATTTTTTTTTAATGTTATGAGGTGGGAAAAGATCTTCTAAACTAAAGAATAAATGTAGCGGTCATTATAGAGGAGAATCAGAGATCCGGCTTCATAAAAACTTACAGCTGAATTACAAAACACAACATTAAAAAGGTTAAAGATGGGAGGATAATTGCAGCCAGCATACAGACAAAGGATCATTCACAATACATAAAGATTCTGTAAATTAAGGGAAAATTAAACAAGCAAAAGAAACAAAGATAAGAAGATTATGAACAGACAGTTCACAGAAGAAATAAAAAATGATAGCTAAAGATAGAAAAAATTGTGCAACTTTACTATGAAAAAGGAAATTAAAATGGGGTACTCTTTATTATTTATTCTTTTTTTTGGAAGTAAGGTCTCCCTTTGCCACCCAGGCTAGAGTGCAGTGGCATGATCTCAGCTCACTGCAGCCTTGAACTCCTAGGCTCTAGTGATTCTCCTGCATCAGATTCCTGAATAGCTAAAACTACAGTCAGACACCACCATGCTTGGATAATTTTTTACTTTTTGTTTTTTGTAGAGACAGGATATTACTTATTGCCCAGGCTGGACTTGAACTCCTGGCCTCAACTGATCTTCCCACCTCAGCCTCCCAAAGTGCTGGGATTACAGGCATCAGCCACCACTCCCAGCTCTCTTTTTCATTAATATTGGAAAAATAATTTTTTTTTTCCTGAGACGGAGTCTCACTCTGTCGCCCAGGCTGGAGTGCAGTGGCGCGATCTCGGCTCACTGCAACCTCCGCCTCCTGGGTTCAAGCGATTCCCCTGCCTCAGCCTCCCGAGTACCTGGGATTACAGGCATCCCCCACAACACCCAGCTAAGTTTTTGTATTTTTAGTAGAGGCAGGATTTCACCATGTTGGCCAGGCTGGTCTCGAACTCCTGACCTCCTGATTTGCCTGCCTCGGCCTCCCAAAGTGCTGGGATTACAAGCGTGAGCCACTGCACCGGGCCAGAAAGGCAATTTTTAAAAACTTTGATATACCTAATGTAAATGACGAGTTAATGGGTGCAGCACACCAACATGGCACATGTATGCATATGTAACAAACCTGCACTTTGTGCACATATACCCTAGAACTTAAAGTATAATAAATAAAAAATAAAATGTAAAAATGAAAAAAAAAAAAACCTTTTATAGGCATGATGGCTCATGCCTATAATCCAGTGCTTTGGGAGGCCAAGATGGAAGGATTACTTGAGGTCAGGAGTTTGAGGCCAGCCTGAGTAACATAGCAAGATTCCCATCTCTATAAAGAATTTTTTTAAGTTAGCCAAGTGTGGTGACATGCACCTGTCTTTCCATTACTTGGAGGTTGAGGTGGAAGGATTGCTTGAGCGTGGGAGTTTGAGATTACAGTAATCTGTGATTGCACCATGTAATAAATCTCCAGCCTGAGTGACAGAGCAAGACCCTGTCTCAAACAACAACAACAAAAAACAAGAAACAACAACAAGGAAAAACCTTTGAGGATATTAAATGCTGTCAAAGAGACGAGGAAAAAAAAACAACAAGATTTTTGGCAATTTAATTTGGTACACCCTTCTAGTAAGGTATTTTGTCAGTATTTACCAAAATTTAAAATGCTCATAGCCTTTGATCTAGACTTTGACCTAGCAAGTCCACTTCTGATATTCTATTGCACAGAAATAAATTATGTCTATGTTCAGAGTAACTACGTAGAATCTACAATGACATAAAAATGCTTACCAGACTAATTGTTGAATAAAAAGTGAAGTCCCAAAACAATAGAAACATTATGATCCTGTTTTTTTAAAAATGATAATACTTATACACATATATAGTATTTGACAGCTTAATATTAATGTTCATCTGGAAAATAAAAAATACAATCACCTGGAAATGTTTGAAAAAGTGATAAAAAGGGAACATGCCCTACCATATTAGAACATTCTGAAAAGCTATACAAGTTAAAAGAGTTATTAGCACATTTATAGAAAAATCTATCTTTCTGCCTACATACTACATAAATGCATTTATCAGGAGGATGACTATGTGTAGATATATATTATTTATGTGTACAGAAAAGAAAAGGTATGCAATTACGTATTATATAATACATTGTTACTAATGGTTAATTTTAGAGAGAAGAATGAATGGCTGGGAAGGCAGATGAGAGTAACTTTGGCTCCTTATAGTAGTTTACTTTTACAATAAGCATATATAACTTGTGTAATTACAAGAACTTGAAAGGAAGTATGACAGTCATCTGCTATGTTATAGGGAACTGCCAGAAAAATGTGCTCTAAGGAGAACATATGAAATTATATGTTCTTAAATCATAAATTTGAAGTTTGTGCATTCTAATATGCTCGTCTCCTTATGGTTTAGTGCTACTGCTCTATAATATGTCATCTATCAATCTGTATGTGTTTGCCAGGAAGAAGTCTAGAGTCCCACAGCTTACTTTCTGTCTCTTTGCAGGAATGTTACTGGGATGCTTTTCTGCCATCCTCATAGGTGGCTTCATTAGTGAAACCCTTGGGTGGCCTTTTGTCTTCTATATCTTTGGTAAGCTACTATCTCCCAGTTCTCAGACTTTCATATGCAGAAAGATTCTCCTCAGTAAGTATATTTGTGTATAGTTTTCCAGACGAAATGAGTCAAGACAGATAAATCCTAGAAAACAAAATATCTTAATCTAAGGGAATAATTAGCCAATGCCATAAAAAAATTGGAAGTTCTCCTGCCTATAAAGTGCTATTAACCTACCATATTGTATTATTATCACACGGTAATCAGGCATACTCTGCTGCCATTGCAGGCAGTAGGGGATAGGCTTGCAGTTCAGTGGTAAGACACGGAAGGAAGAAATCCAGAGAGTTAGGTGCTGCTCTCGGTTTTGTCTCAGATTAAGCATAGGAGCAAAGCATCCTGAGTGAGGCTCAAGTTTCTTAGAGAGGAGAAAACACGAAACACCAAGAGGATGAATTTTGCCAACCTCAGCATTTGTCCCAAAGCCTTCCATTTAGTTATTAGAAATCAAGAAAGAACTGCTCCCTCCATAACTTCCACTTCAGTAGCTTTTACATTCTACTTTCAAAGCTTTCATTAGTTTGCATTTATTCGTTTATACATTTATCTCCCCTTCTGGGCAGTGAGCTCTTTGAGGGCAGAGATAGAGTCCTGTTGGTTCTTGGGACTGTACAGTGTCCAGGGAACAAAGATGTTAGTTACCATGGAAACATTAATCATGAGAAAACTGGGGGGATATATTAATATCAGACAAGAATGGCTTCAGAACAAGGAATATTACCAATTCACAAGAAGACATAATAATCTGAAATGTACATACACCTAATGACAGAGCTTCACAATACATGAAACAAAAACTGATCGAAGAGTAAGGAGAAATTGACAAATCCACAATTAAAGATGGAGGCCTCAATATTCTTCTCTCAATAATCAATAGAATAAGAACACAGATTAAGTACATTTTATTCAACAACAGTAGAGTACTTACTCTTTTCAAGTGTGCTTCAAACATTCACCAGGATAGACAATTTATGGCCTACAAAAATGAGATTGAACAAATTTAAATGAGTTAAAATGATAGAAAATATTTTCTTTGAACATAATAGAATTAAACTAGAAATAGTAACAGAAAGCCTCTGGAAATACCGCAAATATTTAAAAAGTTAGCAACATACTTCCAATGAGTTAAAGAAAAAGACACAAGGGAAAGTTTTTAATTGAATTGAATGAAAATGAAAAATCAATATCTCAAATTTTGTAGGATGTAATTAAAACAATGCTTAGAGAGAAACTTTTAACATTAAATGTTTATATTAGAAAAGATGGTTCTCAAATTAATGATCTAAGCTTATGTCTTAAAATAACTAGAAAAAGAAGATTTAAGTAAACCTAAATCAAACTGAAGGAAGAAAATAACAAAAGTACATGTATAAATTAATGGATTTAAACCAAAAAAGAAGTTGTGTTCAATCTAAAATTGGTTATTTGAAAAGACCAATAGCATTGACTAATCTTTAGCCAGATGGAGAGAGAGAGAGAAAGAGAGAGAAACAAAGAGAGAGAGAGAGAAATGAAAGAAAAATAACCAATATCAAGAATGAAAAAGAGGACTTTAATGTAGGCAGGGGAAAATCATTGGTGAAGACTGAAGACGGTGCCTGCACTCACAGAGAATCAGAGATAGTACCCATTTTCATAAGACAGACTGAAAAAATCATAATTCATGGGTCATTGGATGGAATACTCATAAATGTTATTCCTCAGTAGTGAGAAATTATTAGCCTTAGAGGGAGTACTGCTGTGGATCTCTTTAACAAATGGTGATGGCAAGACCTAAAAGGGGCAAACTATTTCCACATAACTTAATCATACCCCAAAACAAAGCTTAAACAGATTTATAGGAATACAAAACTCTCTGGCACCCAGCAGGATATAATTCATAATGTCTGGCTCCAACCATAGATTACCAGACGTGAAGAAAAGGAGAAAAATACAACTTATAAGGAAGAGAATAATGAACTGATCAAAACTAACCCAGAGCTGACAGAGATTTTAGAATTAGTAAACAAGGGCATTGAAATAGTTACTATAGCTATATTATAGCATAAGTCTGTATGTTCAGAAAGTTAAGTGGAGGCATAGTAAATATAAAGAAGACCCAATAAAACTTATAGAGATGAAAAGTACAATATCTGAGATGAAAAATGCACTGAATGGAGTTAATGACAGATTAGATACAATAAAATGAAAGATTAATGAACTTAAAAACAGCAATATAAATCATTCAAAATGCACGACACAGAGAAAATTATATTAAAATGAGAACATTAGTAAGTTGTGGAGTGTCCAAAATAGAGGAGTAGGATGGGAGAACAACAACAACATTTCTCAAAAATATTTGAAGAAACAATGGCCAAAAATTTTCCAAATTGGATGAAAACTATAAATTCACAGATCCAAAAAGGTCAATGAACCTCAAGCACAAGAAACATGAAGAAAACTACATCAAGTTACATTCTAATCAAATGACTCAAAACCAGAAATAGAAAGAAAATCTTAGAGTAGCCAAAGCTAAAAGATGTGTTATAGAGAGAGGAGCAAAGATAATGCTGAATGCAGCATTCCTTCCTGTTAGAAGCAGTGCAAGAGAGAAGGCAGTGGAACAACATCTTTAAAGTAGTGCAAGAAAACAAACCAAAAAAAAAAAAAAAGAAAAGAAAAAAATCTGTCAACCTAGAATTCTAGACCCAATGAAAAAAACTGTTTCAAAAACAAATGCAAAATAGAGATATTTTCAGATGTAGAAAAACTGAAATAATTAGAAATGTCAATTAAAGAGAACAGTACCATTTTCAATGGCATAAAATATATTCAACATAGGGATAAAACCTGCCAAGAGATGTGAGGGCTGTGCACTGAAAACTACATTTTTATGGAAATGCAAAGATTCTAGAATAGCCAAACACCTTTGAAAATAAACTACAAAGTTGTAGGACTAACATTACCTGATGTCAAGACATATTATAAAGTTATAGTCTTTAAGACAGTGTGGTACTGGCATAAAGACTGGCAAATAGATCAGTGGAACAAAATAGAATCATAGACTCATGATTCTATTTACTTCATATAAAGTAAACTGAACTGATCTCTGAGAAAAGTTCAATATATAAAGGATAGTCTCTTTAACAGAAAGTGCTCAAAAATTGGATATCCACATGCAAAAAAAATGAACTTCCATCCATACCTTGGATCATATATAAAAACTAAACCAAAATGAATCCCAGACCTAAATATAAAACCTGAAATTATCCTTCTAGAAGAAGACATAGGAGATAATCTTTCTTATTTAAGCAATGATTTCCTAAATATGACACCAAAAGCATGATTCATAAAATTAATTGATAAATTGGATTTCATCAAAGTTAAAAATGTATCCTCATCAAAAAGCATTGTTAGGATAATAAAAAGACAAGCTGATCCCAGGAGAAAATAATTGCAAAACACATGTATAATAAGGACTTTTATTCAGAATGAGTAAATAATTCTCAAAACTCAATAATAAAAAAACCAAAAACAAATTGGGCAAAAACCCTTCACCAAAAAAAGATAGATAGAGGGAAAATAGGCACATGAAAAGATGCTCAACTCATCCTCAGTTATTTAAGAAATACAAATAAAAACCATGAGGTATCTCTACATACCTATCAGAATGGCTAATATTAAAAATATTGAGATATCAAGTATAGTGCCACTTCTAGGCTCTGTAATTTCCACACACACACAAATAAACAGGAAATGTAAAATGGGCGAATTGTTTAAGAAATGGAAAAGGGATATAATGAACATGAGCTTTTCCTAGAACTTATGTCAGAAAATATCCCAACTAAAAGAAATTCACCCAAAAAGCAGAAAACAGCCCATTTACCAAATGTACCCTGTGCCTACAGGAGGTGTTGGCTGTGTCTGCTGCCTTCTCTGGTTTATTGTGATTTATGATGACCCCACTTCCTATCCATGGATAAGCACCTCAGAAAAAGAATACATCACATCCTCCTTGAAACAGCAGGTACATACAAAGACACCAACACTTTCCTGAGACCTTGTATCTGAATTTTCTTGAGACCTTATATCTGTATTTTTAAGGGTGACTAAGTGTGTGAGCATCTCTTGGATTTGCCATTCTGACAGTAAATTTGTTTTCAGGTCAGGTCTTCTCAGCAGCCTCTTCCCATCAAAGCTGTGCTCAGATCTCTACCCATTTGGTCCATATGTTTAGGCTGTTTCAGCCATCAATGGTTAGTTAGCACAATGGTTGTATACATACCAACTTACATCAGCTCTGTGTACCATATTAACATCAGAGACGTGAGTATGTTTCCTTCCCTTCCTTTCTCCTGCTTGCATGGCTGACCAATTACTCTGCCCTCACTAATCATTCCACTTAGAGAAATGTATTTCTTATTACCAAAAATAATCTAATATTTAATATTCATGCCAGTAGCTTTTTTGCGGTATGATTTAAGAGGTTACTGATTTTCCTAAGAAAGTATGATTTCAGAGCGTCAGTATTATTAGTAGTAATTTTTCAACAAAAGTTGTGGTCTCACTGCCTTTATTATGGTAATTTACTCAATCTTTTCTCTTTAGAATGGACTTCTATCTGCCCTTCCTTTTATTGTTGCCTGGGTCATAGGCATAGTGGGAGGCTATCTAGCAGATTTCCTTCTAACCAAAAATTTTAGACTCATCACTGTGAGGAAAATTGCCACAATTTTAGGTAAGAACAGAGCCTGAGGGTCAGATAATTCGCATAGCATACAACAGCCAAAGAGTGCATCTCACTGTTTAATTTGTTTGTTCTTCATTCCCTAGGAAATCTTCCTGCTTCAGCACTCATTGTGTCTCTGCCCTACCTCAATTCCAGCTATATCACAGCAACTGCCTTGCTGACGCTCTCATGTGCATTAAGCACATTGTGTCAGTCAGGGATTTATATCAATGTCTTAGATATTGCTCCAAGGTAGGACTCTGTTCCCCACTCTCAGTTTCACATTTTCTTTAAAAGATTTAGCTTTCAGCTTTCTGGGATCCCCAAATTTAGGAAATGAATAAACCATAGGGAAGGACCACAGATAGACCTGTGGCCATTTTTTTCAGGGATGTTGAGGGAGGGGTATTGATTTGTCTTCATCCCTCTCCTTGTATATACATAGTGCAAGTCCTTTTTGATATAATTGTCTAATTATAACTAAATATAATTGTAAAATGTAATTGAGTTATAGATTCATTCATAGATCAGGGCTGAAGGATACTGTCAAACATCTCTGGATCTAGACTGGAACATTCCTGTCACCCACAGGCATTCCAGTTTTCTCATGGGAGCATCAAGGGGATTTTCGAGCATGGCACCTGTCATTGTACCCACTGTCAGTGGATTTCTTCTTAGTCAGGTACAATTTTTTTGTCATGAAGGACTCCAAAAATGCTCTGCTAAATCCATTTATAAAGGTAATAGCATGTATTCAAATATTGAAAAATAAAGTTAAATTGTGGGTAATTTGTCATTAAGATGAACCTGGTAAAGAAAAATATAGGATCATTTCTTTGGTGACCTAAAACCTGGTTCATTCTCAAGAAAGGAACTAAATATCGATTGCTATCTTTGAAACTGAAACCACACAGTTGCATAGGTGTCTTGGGATAATGATTCCACGCATAACTGCCAACCTGCTATGTTTCTGGCAATACTTTTAATTTGTATCCAGTATCTACAAGGAAGTTAAGTTTATGAAACACAAACAAACCCTTTAAAGAGTGATCAAAGAACATGAACAGATTCTTTTCAAAAGAAGACATATACGTTCTTTTTTTGAGAATTGTCTATTCATGTCTTTAGCCCACTTTTTGATGGGACTGTTTATTTTTGTCTTGCTAACTTATTTGAGCTTGTTGTAAATTCTGGATATTAGTCCTTTGTCAGACATATAGATTGTGAAAATTTTCCCCCAGTCTGTGGGTTGTCTGTTAATTCTGCTCACTGTTCCTTTTGCTGTGCAAAAGCTCTTTAGTTTAATTAAGTCCCAGCTATTTATTTTTGTTTTTATCGCATTTGCTTTTGGGTTCTTGGTCATGAAATCCTTGCCTAAGCCAATGTCTAGAAGGGTTTTTCTGATGTTATCTTCTAGAATTTTTATAGTTTCAGGTCTTAGATTTAAGTCCTTGATCCATCTTGAGCTGATTTTTGTATAAGGTGAGAGATGAGAATCCAGTTTCATTCTCCTACATGTGGCTTGCCAATTATCCCAGCACCATTTGTTGAATAGGATGTTCCTTCCCCACCAGATGTCCAACAAAGATATGAAAAAATGCTCAGCATCACTAATGAGCAGGGAAATGCAAATCAAAACCACAGTGCAATATTACCTTACTCCTGCAAGGTTGTCCATAATAAAAAAATCAAAAAATAATAGATGTTGGCCTGGATGTGGTGAACAGGGAACACTTCTACACTGTTGGTAGGAATGTAAACTAGTACAACCAGCATGGAAAACAGTGTGGATATTCCTTAAAAAACTAAAAGTAGAACTATTGTTTGATCCAGCCATCCCACTACTGGGTATCTACCCAGAGAAAAGAAGTCATTATACAAAAAAGATAGTTGCACACACGTTTATGGCAGCACAATTCACAATTGCAAAAATATACAACCAACCCAAATGCCCACCAATCAATGAGTGGATAAAGAAACTGTGGTGTATACATAAATATATGATATATATATATGATGGAATACTACTCAGCCATAAAAAGGAATGGATTAATGGCATTCACAGCAATCTGATGGGATTGGAGATTATTATTCTAAGTGAAGTAACTCAGGAATGGAAAACCAAACATCACACATTCTCACTTATAAGTGGGAACTAAACTATGAGGATGCGAAGGCATAAGAGTGACACAATGGACTCTGAGGACTCAGGGTGAAGGTGTGGGAAGAGGATAAGGGTTAAAAGACTACAAATCAGGTTCAGTGTATACTGATTGGGTGATGGGTGCACCAAAATCTCACATATCACCACTAAAGAACTTACTCATGTAACCAAATATCACCTGTTCCCCAAAAACCTATGGAAATAAAAAAATTTAAAAAACAATAATAAAATAAAATAAAAATTTTAAAAAAGAAGACATATATGCAGCCAACAAAGGTATGAAAAAAGCTAAATATCACTGATCATTAGAGACATGCAAATCAAAACCAAAATGAGATCATCTCACAGCAGTCAGAATATCTATTATTAAAAAGACAAAAAATAAAAAATGCTGGAGAGGTTACAGAGGAAAGGGAACACTTACACACTGTTGGTGGGAGTGTAAATCAGTTCAACCATTGCGGAAAGCAGTGTGGCGATTCCTCAAAGAGCTAAAAACAGATCTTCCATTCTACCCAGCAATTCCATTACTGGATATATACCCAAAAGAATGTAAATTGTTTTACCATAAAGACACATGAACACTTACGTTCTTTGCAGCACTATTCACAATAGAAAAGACATGGAATCAACATAAATGGCCATCAATGACAGATTGGATAAAGAAAATATGGTACATATACACCATCAAATACTATGCAGAATGAGATCATATCTTTTGCAGGAAAATGGATGGTGCTGGAGGCCATTATCCTTAGCAAACTAACGCAGGAACAGAAAACCAAATACCACATGTTCTCACTTATAAGTAAAAGACAAAGGATGAGAATTCATGGACACAAGGAGGGGAACAACAGACACTGGATCTTACTTGAGAGTGAAGGGTGGGAGGAGGGAAAGAGTCAGAAAAAAAAAAAAAAAAAACTACTGGAGACTAGGCTTAGTACCTGGGTGATGAATTATCTGTACAACAACCCCCCATTACATGAGTTTACCTATATAACACACCTGCATATGTGCCTCTGAACGTAAAAGTTTTTCTTTTTTTTTTTTAGAAAAGAATATTTCCGGCCGGGCGCAGTGGCTCACGCTTGTAATCCTAGCACTTTGGGAGGCCGAGGCGGGTGGATCACGAGGTCAGGAGATCAAGACCATCCTGGTCAACACGATGAAACCCCGTCTCTACTAAAAATACAAAAAAATTATCCAGACATGGTGGTGCGCACCTGTAGTCCCAGCTACTCAGGAGGCTGAGGCAGGAGAATTGCTTGAACCCGCGAGGTGGAGACTGCAGTGAGCCCAGATTGCGCCACTGCACTCCAGCCGGGGCAACAAAGTGAGACTCTGTCTCAAAAAAAAAAAAAAAAAGAAAGAAAAGAAAAGAATATTTCCATTACCCAGATGGTTATTTTGTGCTCCTTTCCAGTCAGTACCCCTCCTAGTTGTAACTATTACCTTGACTTCTGTTTTCATAGATTATATTTTCCCATTCTTGCGTTTCATAGAAATGGAATCATACAGTACATACCCTAGCTTCTTTCGTCCATCATGTGTTTGAGATTCATCCGGTGGATGTTATAATAGTTTGTTCTTTTATATTGCTGTGTAGTGTCTCATTGTGTGGCTAATCACAATTTATCTATTGTACTCTTATGAACATTTGACTTGTTTCCAGTTTTTGGCTATTATCAATAAGGCTGCTATGAACATTGTTTTCTTTTCACTAGAATAACAGTGTTTTGGTTTCATTGCATTCATTATGGTTGCTTTTCATTAAAGGCAAGTAATTCTGGTTATCTATTTCAAATAGTGATAAAATAGTTCCTTTTAAAATTTAATTGATTTAAAAAGCAAAATTTCTAGAAAATTATAAATAATTATACATTTAAAAATTTTCATTTGCATAATCATGCCAAAAAGGCGATAATGAAAGCAAACATTAAGTGTGTGATGTATGTATAGGTATTTCATATGCACTAAACTCATTTAACTATTGATTCTCACATAAATTGTGAAAATGAAATGTTATTATTTTCATTTCCTAACAATTAAGCTGAAAATCTGTTAGCATAAGTCTTTCCACATTGAGGATGAACAATCAGAATTCTTCAAACTTAAACATGTATAGCTCAAAAGCCCATAATCTTCTCACAATTCCAGCACAACATAAGAAGAATCTTGAAAGGATTCTCAGCATAGCTTACATAGTCAAGATTCATGCAAAAGAGAACATGTACGGCACTTGGATAAATAGTGACAAATGCATTTATCTAGGTTAACCACAAAGTTCCCCAAATACCCTTTATGAAGAACACTCTGAATGTATTTTGAAATCCTTTCCATTTAACTATCGAGTCACTTTCAGGAAATGAATTTCTACATGGAAACACAGCAGTGAATGTTGTCATCTGAACTATTAATATAATGTTTCATAGAAAAATATGAAAGGGGTAATACAGACTTGGGATTTTGTGTCTCCAGGACCCTGAGTTTGGGTGGAGGAATGTCTTCTTTTTGCTGTTTGCCATTAACCTGTCAGGACTAATCTTCTACCTCATATTTGGAGAAGCAGATGTCCAAGACTGGGCTAAAGAGAGAAAACTCACTCGTTTGTGAAGGTAAAGGATAATGATTTTATGTATGGTTATAGCCATAGAAGCAGCTGAAGTTTTAAATTCTATGTCATTTTCCTTTCTTAGTTATCCCACCTTGGATGGAAAAGTCATTAGGCACCGTGTGGCATAAAATAGAAGGCTTCTGCGATGAAAATATCAGTGAAAAGAATTTTGTTTCCTGTGGCTCTTTTCAATTATAAGACCAGTTCGTTATTTTGTTCAGACCTTTTTTTGAGATGAATGTAAGATGAATAAAAATTCAAATAAAATGATAACTAAGAATGCAGTTGTCATCTTCATAGAATTAACAATGGATTAAGAGGGCTTGCTGTATGTTAGATTACAGTACTGGATACAAGAAACAATGTTTTAAAACTTTTAATCCAGGGTGACAACCTCACTAGGGCAATGATTTTTCCTGTTTGTGGAAATTAATACTACTTTCTATTTATTGGGTTGGGTATTGTCCATGTGCTCTTCCCTGTATGTCCTCCATTTATCTCCATGCTGCTCAGGCTCCAAGAGGCTGACCCATATGGATTGTATCCTGTACTCCCTTGTCCACTGGCTTCTGCTAGATTTTTGAGGGAGATAGGTAGAGTCAGTGGGTGTTTATCTCTGACAGTCTCTCTTTTGGGGTGTGCAGAAGGCTGAGCTTTCTATTGCAGTTCACAGCTCCAGGAAGGCAGCCGTTTCCATATGTTCTAATAACTTCCCTCTTCCTTGTCCAGTCTTTTTTATTTGCCTTTATTTGGCAAGCTCTAGGGTTCTCCAGAATCCCTTGTGGTTTCCCTACCACCTGCCTAATCCTGTGTAAATTCTCGTTTTCAACAATGCTCACAAATTACCCAGTGTAAGTCTGTCATTTTTCTTCTTCTGGGATCCAAATAAGTCAGTGGTTCAATTACTTATAAATCTCAAATATGAATGAATTTGTATTTTTGTAAAATGATAATGTGTAGGTGTTGGTGGGGGACCATGGTCTGGATTGACCCCTGTTTTGATTTCTACCGTGTAGAATAAAGATTAGAGGCATCGAGTCATTTCATATAGAGGCAATGTGATAGACAATAGTTCTGAGTGAAAAATCAAGGGAAAGATTTAGAGGGCCAAGCTTGAATAAACACAGCACTTACTGAGATCTTGTTATGTTCCAGAATCTGGAATCTTGGGACACTGGAGTAAAGGAGGCAGTCATTCTCCATCCTAATGTGGAGGACAGACACAATAATTGATAGCACTACACTGTTTTAGGTACAATAACAGAGGAACATGTAGGGCATCATGAAAGACCAGATGAGGAGTTCTGATTCCAAGTGGCAGTAAAATCTTATCAAGTGGTAAGATATTTTACACTGGATGGTGGTAAAATCTTATCAAGTGGTAAGATACTTTACACTGGAGCCCAACTTGCACAAAAGAATAAAATCAAGAAGCAGGATGGATTCTGAAGGGAATCACTTGCCTGCATAATCAGTTAGGAAAGGAAAGAAAGTGGATTTAGGGAAGTGGGAGTGGTCAGAGTAAGGAGGTCTTGTTTGCTGTGTTAGGGAGTTCAAGGTATAACCTATAAGCAGTATGATAGAAATCATAGCAAAACTGACATGGGCAGATTTTCTCTCTAGACAGAACACTCTGACCTAATTTCAGAATCAAGAAGACTAGTTAAATGACCATCTGTGCAGTGGCCTACACAGCAGTGTTGAGGACTGAACTCACCTCAGCAGTGGTAAGGGCAGAAAAAGCTGAGATGAAGACAAGAAGAATGTTTATAAGATAGAACTGAAAGATCATGGTATTTGACTAGATGCAGGAGAAGAAAGGTGTTAAGGAGTCCTGGGTCTCTAACCTGACAGACTGAATAGAGAGTGGTCTGAACAACTAAACCAGGGAATGTAGCAAGATGAGACCTTTTCAAGGGGGAAGATCATGATTTGACTTTGGGACATGTTGAGTTAATGGTAATAGTGGGATAATCATGTGGACATGTGTATTAGCTTCCTAGGGCTGCTCTAACAAAGTGCCACCAACTAAGTTTCTCAAAGTAATTTATTGTCTTACAGCTCTAGAAGTCCAAAATCAAGGTGCTGGCAGGGCTGGTTCCTTTTAAAGGCTATAAGGAAGAATGTGTTCTGTGCCTTTTTTATTCTTTTAGCTTCTAGTAGTCTCAGGCATTTTTTGGCTTGTAGATGACCTTCTCCCTGAGTCCTCACGTCATCTCTTCTTGGTACACATCTGTCTTTGTGTCCAAATGTTCTGTTTTTATAAGGACATCAGTCATATTGCATCAGGGCCTACTCTAATGACATCATCTTAACTTGACCATCTGCAAAGGCCCTATTTTCAAATACAGTCACATTCACAGATACTGAGTATTATGACTTCAACATCTTTTGGGGGAACATAATTCAAGTCATAACAGCAAGCTCAACAAGGGGCCAGATCATTAATCTGAAACTTATAGAAACTATGAGAGTGAAATGGAGAAGAAGATAAAGGAGAAAAATGCAGATGTTCAGTACTGAAGACCTGAGTTTAGACCAAATGGCTCAAGAAGAGCCTGTTGATGGAAAATCACAAGCCAAGACAGAATGCCAACATCTAAGGAGGGCCAAAAAAAACAAATGCCCACACATAACAGAATAACAGGAGAGTAGAACTCTCACTGAAAACTCATGGGCATGGCCTTTTAAGAAAGACTGCTGATGAGCAGTAACAAGTGTAGTGAAGAAGCTCAAGCAGATGAGGTCAGAAAAGGAACTTAGTCACCTTGTGATTGGAATTCTTAGTAGCTTTTTCAGGGTACGTTTAGCAGAGAGATGAGTGTACAGGTCAGTTTGCAGTTGGTGAGTGAGGGTAGAGAAAGTAAGAGAACTATTTTCACATTGATAAAGGGAGATAGGCATATAGCAGAGAGGGATATTTCATTAGTTGGTATTTCACCATCAGAATGTAGAATCCTGAAGGTAGGAGGGCACTTAAGGGTCAGCCATCAAGGTCTGAGTCAACATCGTGAGAAAGTTCTCCTCTCGAAGTGTGGGTCTCACCTCATTGCTGTTCTAACAAACGGCAAAGGACTGTTCCTCTTTTGCTCTTCATATGTGCTCACCTTCATCACATTTCAAATTCTGCATTTTGAGTTGTTTGTCCAGAAGTGACCAGTTTCTTCTATTAAAGATCCAGTTACCTGGCCTCCCTGCTTGAGCACACATATGACCAGAGATGCACCAACTTAGGATGAATTTCTGCTTGGTATTCTTTTCTGTATTCTTGCTTTTATCCATACACTCCAATCTCCCTTGTGACCTCATGTTAAAAAATTCATTACTAAGCATATACACAGCCTCTAGTACTATGTCTTTCGTTTTTAGTGTGAATTTTTAAATAGGTATAATTCACATGATACTGAGAGTGAACTGTTTAAAGGTAAAATCAGTGAGCTCTTTTATTAAGATAGGAAATTTTTAGGTGATATTCAAAGACAATGACATGAATTGTGAAACCTTTGTTTCCCCAGGCAACATCAACCTCGGACAGGGATGGGGTAATGATTCACATTTATAGGGGGAAGAATTGTCTTTGTGTGACTTCAGTCACAGTTTGCTTCTATCAAATCTTCAGTCTCCAATGAAGCTCAAATATTTCTGGGAATCCTAACGAAGGACTTGTTTTTATGAGTTTTGTGCTGCCGTTGCAATGTCAAGATTGTGTGTCAAGTCAACATGAAGTTTCAAACCACTACCAATATGTTCACGTGACTTACTCTTTTCCATTATTTGGATATCCCATTACACAGGCACAGTGGATGATTTAAGTATTCCAGGAAGCTGTTTCTATACCAAGGTAGCTAGCAATAATGTGACTATGCCCATTATCAACCCAAGCCACATAAATGTATCCCAAATTTTAGTCCAGCAAAATACATTCCCACTGCAGCCTTCCCTTCACCATATCAAAAAATGCCAAGAGCAATTTCATTAACGTAGTAACAATAGGATGGAGATAGTAATTTTAAACAATTGTGGTTAAAATAGCTTACTTCTAGAAATTTTCAAAAATATGAGACTATATGAACATGTTACTAGTGCCCTCTTCCCCGCCAGGACTTTAGAAATGGTCCATGCAAATGAAAGATCTTTAACCTTGTCAATGAGCTGAAACTCGTGATGTTTCAAGGCTGAGCCATGCTTTTTTGAGCCCTCAGTGTCACTACTTAATAAATATCTGGTGAACTAAATTGAAGTACTGGCATCTTCCAAATGTCTCACTCCAATTCACTGCATGAGTTTCCAAGCAGAACTGCTTTGTCTACAATGTCTTGGAGAGGTTTTTGGTAAAGCCAATCCTTTAGTTCTTACCCACCAGCCACTCTCTTCCGTGAGATTCTAGAGTCTGAACGTACACTCACTTTTACTCTTCCATTAATTGCGTCTCTTTTCTATTTACCGAACCATTGTTACCAGATCGCTAATTCTGACATTGTGTGCCTGACTCCATTATTGCTTTGGATAAGTTTCTTAGGGATTTTCCTCATTCCCAGGGACTCTCTAGTCACTAATGAAGAAGTTCCTAGTGACTCCAACTCTACTAGACTTCTCTATACGCCAGGCATGTATAGATGTTATTGAATATTAGCAATGAAAACAGCTTAGGTTCAGTCATTAACTATATGTTGAGCATATGTGCAGAAGTGCAGAAATAAAACAATCTAGAGGTTCTTTTCCATCAAAAATTAAAAATAGTTGCATTCAGTCATTATAGCAAACACTCAATATTCCACCCATATCCCGTAAGTTCTCTTTACCATTTTGCTGCATACCAGCTCCTGATGAGTTTTCATTCCCAACACCTGGAACCTGTTTTTTCTGTTAGAGGGCTCCCTCAGGCTGCAGGAGCTGGTTTTGCCTGCCAACCTGGATGTGCCTGGGAATTTGTGCCTGCCTGGGAATAGTTCTTAGTCAAAGCATCACTACACAGATATAAATGCTCCATCTCCCTTTGCTTCTGCTTGGCAAGCAAGGTCCACACTATCTCCCAAATCCCCTAAGAATTGAACTGGACCCTACTTTACATCCTTTCCAGATCTACTTATGCTCTCCTTAGTCAAGTTTTCCTGGAAAGATATCCTAATAAATCATTTTTACAGGAATCCTCATCTCAGGGTCTGCTTCTAAAGAATCTGACCTAAACCAGTTGTTTCCACAAGAAGACCTAGGATGCAGATTCTTATAATAACTTCCAGAGTTGTATCACTGACAAGCCAGGTGGCCCAGGGACCCCCTTGATGTTTGTAAAAGCATTGGTGATAATCTGGGCCTGCTGTAGCATTACAATTGCTGATTCTGTCCTGTTGTACATTGGAATGAAAGATGGGATACAGGTGTAAGGGAAGGTACTGGCTTGGTCAATACCTCTAGTGTTTGAGAAATGTGTGGAAATGGCAATTAGAACAACTTTGAAGTTGGCTGTTTGATGGTGGTCATGATCACCGATGTACTTAAGATGGCCAGTTACATCAGAGTATGGTGTGAAAGTCAGAAAATCTCCCTGGCAGCATTTAAAGATATCCTGATCTCCAATAGCAGAGGGAGCAATGTTCCAATAGCAATGTTCTTAAGATGGGACTCAGGATTCGATTGTCAGAGTAGCAGAAAACGCAAAGACAAACACTCGACTTTACGCTAAAGTCAAGTCCTGGGAAGTCTCATGCTAAAGTCAAGGCCTGAAATTTACTCTGAAATTTATTGGTATCTTTATCCCAGTACCCCATGCTGGGGGATGGCAACATCCCTTTTCCTGAAGATCCCCATGCAGAAAACACAGCTGATACAAATACCTTGCAAGACAATACTTGCTTAGTCAAATTCTATCCTCACGTTCTCTAATACCTTAACAAATAGTAAACCTGAATACTTGACAAATAGCTAGGTCAGGTCTTAGGATGATCCAAATAGTGTAGTACTGGCCCTGCTAAAGTGGAAGGGACAAGAAGGGCATGCCTAGAATATGAGACCAGGGTACTGGGGGCAGAAGGTAAGTCCAGAAAAGGAGATCTTGTTAATATGAGGGCACAGTGCTGTGACTCAGGATTTAATATCATTGAAGCTTACATGAAAATGCTCAAAAACAGTTCACTCCTGCTGAATTAGTAATTCAGATACAATACCACATCCCAGGTGGAATAGCAGACAGTAATGCCATTTGTAAAGACATAGAAGATGCTAGAGTAATGATCTCTGTTGTATTCCCATTCAACTCACCAATGTAGCCCCAGAATAAATAGATTGTGGCAGATGGTGGAGGACCACCACAGATGGGATCCAGTGGTAGTCTTAATTGTATATGGTGTGCCAGATGGAATGCATCAACAGAGGCTCTGTTACTTCTTATACAGGTATTGATATGGCGAGTGTGTTCTTTGGAAGTGCCATTGGAAAGGAGGATTATAAGTAGTTTGCATTAACCTGGGATAGACAATAGTACTTCTTTCACAGTTTTGTCAAGGAATATGTTAACTCGCCAGCTTCTTTGACAACATAATCTGAAAGGATCTTGATTATCTGCAACATCACATTGTTTCACTATAAGCATGCAATTACGTTAACTAGAGCTGAATAGCAAGAAGGAACAAGGACTCTGGATGCCCTGTAAAAATATATACACTCCCAAGGGAGGGGAGAGAAAACCTACAAAGTGTCAGGAACTAGTCATGTAAGTGAAGTTTTCAGGGCTCCAGTAATCTTGAATATGCCAGAGTATCATCTCCAAGGTAAAGGACAAGTTATATCTTGAAACTGCTACCACTAAGAAAGAATCACGAAACTTGGCAAAACAAAAAAAAAAGGTGTAAACCTCGTCAAGTTTTAGAGGGAATATATATCACACATCTAATAAGACAGTACGCTAACGCTTACTTGCCCCAGCCTGAAAGTCCATCCTCAAAACACTCTTCCCTGTCCTTACAACCAGGGGACTGGGTCTGGATGGCAGACTCCTCCGCCCCTCTCCAACCTAAGTGGTTGGGCCCTCACCAGGTTTTCCAAGCTCCTCCCACAGAGGTAAAGCTAACATCCTTTCCACACTGGACACACCATTCCCAACTAAAAAGAGCACCAGATCCACATTCAGGAATTTCCTCGCCCCCAAAATATTCTTCCTCCCTCACAGGACCAACCTCACTGCACTTAACAAAAATTCCCGAAGTTGCCAATCCAGAAGGCCCTAGTCCATTACACCCTCCACCTCCAATTGTAAATCTTTTATCTCACATCTTGTTTCAGATACCTCCTGATATTTCCTCCCCAGGTCCCTGAATAGTCAACTCCAATTTCTCACATTAATCCGGGGGCCTTTGGAATATTCACTCCTTTTCAAATCTCCTTTTTCTCCTTTCGTCTTCTTTGTCTGTGGGGTACTCTTAAGTCCCCACCCCCAACCTCTGGCAGTCAGGCCCCTGTCGTCAACCTCACACATTGCCTCTTAAATCAGTCACACACCCCTCTTTCTTCCAACTGTTAAATTTGTTAGTCCACAAAAATCCAGCAGTTCACTACCCTTTCTGTTAACCTAACTACATAACCCTGGTCCAAAATAAACCTGCATCTTACCCACTCAGCCAGACCATTCCTGAAACCTGTTTATACTCTTTCTCAGCTAAATACCTTTCCCTCCAAACTATCAAATCCACCCACATCATCACACACAGAGTTGTCACCGTCCCTCACCTCATAACCTCTAAACTAAACATGTTACAAGCCCGATTCCATAAAACACCTCTTACCAACCCCTCCCCTCTCTGCTGGCCCAGCTTTTCATGTATCCAACCCAAGGGTGCTCCCTGGAAAAAAATGCACACATAATTTCTGTATCTATATATTTCTGTCCCATCGGGGCCACAATGGCTATGAATTAACTAAAACCCATTTCTCTCTCTCTCTCCAAAACCAAACAGCCTTCACCTTCTCCCCCACCAACATTCCCTATCAGACCCTCACAGGGGCTTCCCTTGCTAATAGCTATTCAGCCGGGAGAAACAAAATTTTGGAACAAAAAGTTTGTCCAGGATTCAACCCCCATCTACTTGTAGCTCGCTACATTCACCTACAACTTTTGCCTCTCAACCCCCGGTCTTTTCTTTCCGTATGGCACAAACTCTTAGCTTTGCTTGCCAGCAATTTGGTCAAGAACGTACACCCTGGTTACAATCTCCAAACATTAGCATTTTGCCAAACAACCAGACCATCCAGGTTCCTTTGGTAGCTTCCGTCTCATCTTCCTCCACACTCACTAAGTGGACTCTACATCTCATTCCTCTGGTAACAGGATTAAGCATCTCTGATGCACTTGGCACTGGAATAGCAAGTATATCAACCTCAACTTCCCTATATTTAAAAAAAAAACAAACCTCTATAGTACCTTAGAGGACATGCATACTTCCATTATAAGCCTCCAAAGGCAGATAAACTCTTTTGTGGGAGTCATTCTCCAAAGCCAAAGGGTCCTAGACCTGCTAACCACTGAAAAGGTGGGCACATGTGTATATCTCCAAGAAGAATGCTTTTTAATGTTAATGAATCTGGCATTGTTCGCGACGAAGCCCATGGGCTCCACAACAGGGCTACAGAAATCCAACATCAAGCCACTAACTCTTGGTAGCACAGGTCATCCTTCCTAAAGTGTATGCCTTGGGTAACCCCTTTCTTAGGGCCCCTAATCTTCCTCCTCCAAATACGAACAATTGGTCCATGTGTACTCACCTCCATATCCTGCTTTATCTCCCGAAGGCTGAACTCCCTTGTCCAGGCAACCACCCAGACACCCACTGATGCCATCCTTCTCCTCCACCAAGTTTGGTATCAGTGCCTCCAGGAAAACAACTCCGAAGTCAGACACCCACTACTGCAAAACCCCAACCCTGATAACAGAGCCCCTATTCAGCAAGAAGCAGCCAGATAGTCAACAACACCCCTTTTCCTTTTACATTAAAGTAGAAGGCAAGAATGTTAGTCCACACTACAGCACTTTGTAAGCCTCCCCCACCGCCATTTCTCAGACCTTGGAAAGTGAAACATTCCACAGGGGTTTGGGCCATAAGAAACAGCCTGCCTCTTATATTCTGCTGGGAGAAAGTGCAAAAGTGCAAGGAACACTACATTCAGCCAGAACAAGGGCTAGAACGGCCTCATCCTGGGAACACGTAATCAACATTTTCCCAGGCAGCAGGCCATGCCCGCGCCAGATCCCTCCTGCCCTGACCTATAAATTGCCCCAGCCTTTAAGCAGCAGTGGGCCCTGGCGTTAAGCTGGTCTCCCGCCTCTGTAAGTCTAATGCTGGACATAAAGCCTGCATTTGCTGTTAAGCCACTCTCTCTCTCTCTCTCTCTCTCTCTCTCTGTCTTTCTTTAACCCTTGCCTTCCCTTCAAAACCTGACACCCTGGAGCCAACCACTGATGGGTACGGGCATATAAATACTCTAACTTCTGTACCTTTGGTTAGGACAAATCTGAGGTGCAGAATACACTGTTCCCACTGCTCTCTTGTAGCATTAGTCCAAAATTACCTTCCTCCAGACTTGGCTTGTTTTCGTACCCTTGTTTGGTCTCCTTTCTTTCCCTGCCCACTTCCCAACCTCCTTACTATTTTTGTTGTTGGTTTTTTTCCCTGAAAATATGATTATATCACTTTAACATTAATCTTCATCTCAGGATCTGTTTCTGGGGAAGGCAGCATTTTATTTTGGCAATACTATTAGTATTATTTTCATGTTAACGTAGGCATGCTACAATAAAGCAAAAAAGTGTATTCATTGGGAACAAAGATAGCCAACAAAAGAGAAATATGTGAGACTATAAAATCAAAGGAATTTTGAGAATAACCCTAATCCTAAATTTGAATTAGAAATATAAGGAAAATATTATAATTTCTTTAAAAAAATACCTTTTTCAAGTTCTTCCACTGAAAACTTCGAAAAGCAGCGAAACCCAGGAACAATGAGCACTTAGTGTGCAGAGTGTGGTCTCTAAACGTTACTTCCTGCTGAAAGGACCCCGCACTTCCTGAGAAAGCCCAGATCTGAGAATAGAAAATATATAAGAGGAAGCTGGAAAGTTTTTTGTGTGTTGGAAGACAAGGAAGCTATTCAAGACCACAAGAGTCATATCATAATGACATGGAAACCAGCTTGAAGGGACTCCCACTGGCCAAAGAAGGAAGAACTGTAGCATCAAAAAGGAATAAGAACTGCAATAGATTGCAAAACATCAAATAAAATCCATGAGGTCATAATAGTACTTGGTCATTTTTGCTAAGACACTAAGTTATTCCAGAACTTTATCAAGTGACTATGGTAACTTTCCTATTAAATCTGTATTCCCAGCTTACCAAATGTTTGATAAAGTAAATTTCCTTTTTTATAAAAATATTCTAGCTCGTAAATGAAGGAGACATGATAGAATTAGAAAATCACCATTTCATAACTTCTAAGCAAATGATGGATCTAGGCAACATTTACTAACTGTAGTTAAAAGCCATAGGTGAAAGGTTGATGAAAACTTTGTTAATGAGTAAGTCAGGCTAAGAATATCTGAAACTACTGATTAATCTTACCACCCCTAAAAGTGAGACAACCTGCTATTATGTGCCTCCCAACAGGGTGCGATAGTACCCTGTATCATCCCATATCCCAGTGAAGTGTTTTTGTGCTGAATCTAACCAAGCCTCTGTATATACCTCACAGTTTGCGGAATGTAAGGAAATACAAAAATACATCAAATGATCCTAAAAGGGAACTATTAGCCAAACCAATTATGAGAGACATTCTGCAAGGGATCCTGTTTTATTGTTGTTGTTTTTAAGTAATGGCAAATGTAAACTGGGAGAGGGGATTCTTATAAAATAAGAGACATAAGAGCCTTAACAATTAAGCACCATTATGTGGATCCTATTCAAATCCTTTCTTAAATCAAGCAAATATAAAGGACACAACTTTGAAGTAATTGGGAAAATTGTCATAATGGTTGGATATTAGGTGATGTTAAGGGATTATTGTTTATTTACTAGATGTGCTGATAGCATGTTAGTTATATTTTTTAAAGTTCTAATGAATTAGATAGCCATGCTGAATGTTTTACAGAAGAAATGACATAATGCCTGAGATTTGCTTTAAAATGCTACAAAAAACAACCATTGAATGTTGCTGATAACATTCAAATGACTAAATGAAAACTCAAATGGCCAAATATTGATAATTATTGAAGTGGGTGAATATGTACACAGTTATCTTAAACTCATCTACTTTTTTGTATGCTTAAACATTTCCATAATAAGATGATAAATTTTAAAACTTAATACATAAAACACAGAATCCAAAAGAAACAATTTCAAAGAATCTCACAGATCAGCAGAAAGCTTTGGGGCCAGCAAACAGAAAGATGGTTCTCCTTCAGGGAATCAGTACCAGAACTGCCATATTGATGGCAGATGGGAGTGTTATTATTTAACACATGGACATTGAACAACTGCTGACCTAGGGGTTTCAATCACTAAAAGGGCTCCTCTTTCAGAAAATGCCAGAAATTGCCAAGCATGAAACAGAACAGACAGTACAAAAATTCTGCAACATACAGAAGAGGACCAGCAGAATCTGGACTTCTGAAAAAGAAAAAATCCAACTCAATAACAACATCAAAGTCTCCTGGGAAAAGGGGTTAAAGATTTACAACATTTCTTTAGAGGAAAAAAATAACTGGTTCAATTTACAGAGCATCCGCTATGTGCCAAACATTTAATGAGCACTTTAAAAACATGATTAAAAAAATTAAAAATATTTGTTAAGCATGAAATAAATTATCTATAATGCAAAATCCCTGATTTTCGTGCTTGGATATGTTTAAGTCATTAATAGATTACCTTCGAAGAGTTCTACATTAAAAGTATTAGGGGACAGGCATGGTGGCTCACACCTGTCATTCCAACACTCGGGAGGCCAAGGCACGAGGATTGCTTGAGGCAAGAAGTTTGAAATCAGTCTGGGCAACACAGCAAGACCTTGTCTCTACCAATTAGCTGGGTACAGTGTTGCATACCTGTAATCCCAGCTACTCGGGGCTGAAGTGGAAGGATCCCTTGAGCTCAGGAGTTCAAGTCGCACTGAGCTATAATTGCACCATAGCACTCCAGCCCGGGTGACAGAGTGAGATCCTGTCTCTCTATTTTTTTTTTTAATGTTTCTGGATATTACTATAACCAAGTGGCTGAACCAGAACCTACAGTAATTGCAGGAAGAGCCATGAGAGAAGCCACACCTTCCAGAGGACATGCCTCAATAAAATGTACCTCTTTCTGAGTATGCCGAATGTCAGACAGATGGACCGTTTAGAGAAGAGTGTGGAGGAGACAGGGTGAGGGAAGGAGGGGAAGGAAGGAAGGAAGGAGGGAGAAGGAAGAAGGGAAAGAGAAGGAAGAAAGAAAAAAGGGAGAAAAGGAAGAAGAAAGGAAGGGAATTAAGAGTAAAAATTTAATAGGGCATTTATGGGGCATTTAGAAAGCCACAACATTCCTGTGAGAACAGCATTGAATACCCAGAGCCATCTTTAATAGAGAAATCTTGAGAGCACTTATGACAGCCAAGCTTTATCTCCTGGGCAGGGAGAGAGACTAAGGGTGTCTGCTTATTATGCCATGAACTTACTGGCAGATTCCCAGATTTCTGGTCCACTGGATGATTTTGACCCACACACCTTCCAACCTTCCATGAAGCTTTAAGGAAAAGGTAAAAGTAAAGTTAAAAATTAAGCTTTTAACTTTGACACAGCGATGTCAAAAGATTTGGTGAATGATTTATGGGGCTAAACTTGGTAATCCCAGAAAGTCAATATTGTGTAAAGTTGAGAGAAAAGTCTTCACAGAGGAAGAAGAAATCACTTTTTGTTCCGAATCAGGTTAGTCTCACTCTTATAAGGGGCTCATTAAATGAAATGAACAATCAGTTGATTCCCCAGAGGGCCATAAGGGGGCATTCCCTGGCAAAGATATTATTGAAAGTACTTAGCAATAGGGGAAAATTTGGGGAGGGGTGGAATATGCCCTATCTTCTGAGGCTTTTCACAAGAGAAAAAAGAACATATTTTTAGCAATCAGTGTGAGGTTCACAGGGACACAAGAAAACAGAAGTGTGTGTTGTACAGTGTATGATGCTTGTATAGCTGTGGTGTGCTGTGTCTGTAATGTGTGTGGCACACTGTGTGTGCCTGGTGCCTATGTGCCTATGGTTTGTGTGTGCATGTGGTTATGTGTGTGGTGTTTTTAGTTTGTACTTCCATTTTGCAGATGCAGTATTGTAACGTGTTTATAAGTTTGGTTTGCTATGTGTCTGGAGTGTATGTGTGCAGAACATAAGGGGAGTTTGTACCATGTGTTTATGTTGTATGTATGTATGTGATGCATACGTATGGGTGGTTTGTGTGCGCGCTTGGTGTGTATGTATATATGTATTGAAATAAACAGCAGGCCCAGAAGAGGTTCCAGTGTGTGATAATGATGGTTGGCAAATTGCTTATTCAAAAATACTTTACAAATCCAATCTCAGGACTTAGGTATCTTTGGGGCACTAGGTATCATATAATCTGATATGGTAAAATCCTGAGGTCTAAGCTGCCCAGCACATATTGGTGCTGAATTCTGATGGTAAGGGGTTGCCTGATAGGAGACGGCTCCACTCTGATTCATCCACAGTACTTCCTGCCATAAAACTTTGCAGCAGTGGCTGCTCTATCCACGGAAATTGAAGATATGGACAGTGGAAGTATTACGAATGATTAGCCTCTGCTTGAGTTGGTGGTATCAGTAAGCAGATAGTATCTTTCAGCTCTATTAAGATACAAGGGGAAAAAAGGAATTTGTTTTACCTTTTCTTACTCCTTTTCTGACATTCTTCCTTTCTTTTTGTACTGCCAAGTTTCTGACCTATAGCAATCTCCTTCTGCCTGAAAGGCTTCTTTTAATGTTCCTTGTAGAGCAGGTCTACTGGCAATGAATTCTTTCCATTTCTCACTTTGGAGGAATATTATCATGGATTTAGAAATCTGGATTGGCAGGGTTATTTGTTTGTTCTCTGCAGTTTTCAGGTCTTCCATATATTTTTAATCAACCAAAGCAATCACAAAAGTAAAATAAATATCAAGGGAAGCACATAATGGAGGTGAATGGGCACTGCTGTGATGGAGCAAGTTATCCTTGGAAGCAGTTTTAAATCAGAGAGGAGAACTGGGTAGTGTTTGGTCAGTTGCCTCTCTACATGATGCTGACATCAACGTGTTTTGCGCTCACAGTGGGTGGAGGCCAAACCCTTTAGCAAGAAGAGAAGCAACTTCAGTCGTGTATGCAAATGGATAACCAGTTGCCTCGCAAAAAAGGTAGCACTTTATTCTGTTCCATTAAATAGGCTTTCTGCTTCTTAAATATTACATCATAGATTCCATGTGGAGGAATATTTTTGTGAAATACATATGGGGTCTTAAAAATGTTCAGGAAAGAAGGTAGAAGAAACCAGTCCTACTATGGTTTCCCACCAGAAAAGCCCTAAATAAAAAGATTCTATATACTCTGGTGGCTCACACTTTATTTTCATTTTTGTACACTTGTCAGTTTATCATTTAGTGGAAAATATCAGAAAAATCTGGGCTATTTTGGTTCCATCTCCAAGAGAAGGAGAGATACATCTGTAAGAGGAAGTAAGGCAGGATGAATGTTCTTGAGTCCCTGCATTCGTGGACATCAACAGCTGAATGACAACAATAGAGGATTACTGCTATTGGCTAAGTGTTGTGTCAATGTCATAGGGGACAAAATCTCAGAAAAGGAGATGAACAATAGATTGTATACTTTTTCAACTTATGTAAAAGTTACTGTATATTAAATTTTATATTTCTTCTTGTATCAACTTTGATATTTAATTATTTTGATTGTTTAAGTTGTCCATTTAATTTGCATTCAAAGTTTATATATATATATATGTATATACTTTTTTTTCTAATATCATTCATTTCTGCCCTTATGCATTTAATTCCTTTTAGACTCTTTGGGTTTGTTCCTTTGTTCAGTTTCCAATTTTTTAAATTCTTTCTTTTTTGATAAATATATTAACAGATTCACATTTTGCTCTCTCCATGAGTTTGATATGCAGTATTCTTACTATTACTCAATCCCAAACACTTTAGAAATACCCCGGTGGTCTTCTTTTTAACTTAAAACTTGTTTAGATATAATTCATGGACTTTCTGGAGCAATGTGGAGGAGAGAAATGAGTAAAACTCAAAAGGGTACCCCTAAATGGCCAAGACAATGAGCCCTTCTCTGACGTGGTGACAGTGACTTTGCCTTTACCATGTTGAGACTTTTTTCTCTCCTGCAGGGGTGTTTACAAAGTTTCTGATGGCTTTCTAGATCCATTCACTTCCCTAAGATAATGAGTTTAGGCTGCAAATCAAAGGAAGGGTTGACTGATTATTAAATTTCTCAGGAGTATTCTTTTACCCCCTTCTATTCAGCTCTTAAGTTCATATGGCACAAATTATTTTGGCAGTCCACTGACAAGGTAAAGGGACAATGTGTTCATCCTCCATTGACCATGTAAGTCTTTGACATCTAAGTATTTTAGGAGAGGGTCTCCTAGTATATACTATCACATTGCTAGGACCTTTGTATTTGATTCTTGTTGTCCCCATATCATGGAAGGCCCAAAATTCCAAGATCAAAAGTCCACAGTGAAACATCTGACTTCAATGCTCAACTTATGTTTTGAGGCCCCCATCTTCACTAAGCCCTTGGCCTGAATATTTCATCTTTCCTCTTAGATCACCCATGCTTTTAATAAAATGTTTTATTTTAAGCATATTTTTATCTAATATTCTTATCTTTTAACAATGGAAGCTCAGGCTAGTCCAGAAAACTAGCCGACTATTTGTTGGGTACTAATGCTTTTATTCATTTAACAGTTTACCTAAAGAGTATTCCACAATTTTCGGCAGAGATTTTTCCTCAGCATTTTTATAGCTGCAAATGACTTTGGTACGGATGGATATATTATAATTTATTTAAATGGTCACTGATTTATAAACATCTAATTTGTTTACAGTCTTTTACTAGTTCAAATGATTCTATAAGAATGTTGCAAAATGATATAAAATTCAATTCGATAGGATGATATAAAATATTTATACATCTAATAAAATAGCTTCCAACATATAAAGCAAAATAGTCCTATGAAAATTATAAAGATACCAAATCCTAAATAAAATATTAACAGAACAAAACAAGTCTAAGAATTTATAAAACCATTAAAAAAGCAACCACCACACTAAGTCAGGTTTATCCTCAAAATGAAAGAGTAACTTAATGTTAGAAAATGTATACATGTCACTCCACACAAATTAATTGAAAGAGGAAAACTGTATGATTATCTCAATAGATATACAAAAATCTATTTATTTATGATGTTAATATTTATTTGTAATAAAAAACTCTTAGTTAACTATGAATGTGCAGTAGACAGAACTCCAAGATGGCCCCCAAGCTCCCTGGCCCCTGTTGTATTTTTGGGTGGAAAAATGATCACAGAGGATACAGCCCAGAGCCCAGAGCCCAGAGCCCAGCCAAGAGCCACAAGAATTATCTCCAGGCCTCATAAAAATTCCAACATTGGCCTGGCTGAACTTCAGAACCTTTATGGATCGATGACTCCTTTTCGCTTCTATTTTCCCGCCTTGGAACTGGAATGTCTATAGCTTTATCCCACGCCTGTTCCACCATTACGTGGTAAAAGTGTTAGGGGCATATAACTCTTCTCTTTAGTTTCACAAGCCCACAGAGAGAAATTGTGCCCAAGGATGGATTAATCATAGGCGCCTCTTCCACACCTGATTTAGATGATGAGAATTTGGACTGTGCTATGAGATTTTGATGAGGTTTTGAACTTGAGCTGATAAGGTAATAAAACGAAGACTTTGGGAAGCTTGAAATGGGTGAATATATTTTGCATGTGAAATGAACATGAGTCTTTAAGAGCCAGATGGTGGACTGCAGTAGGCAGAATTCTACATTTACTTTCAAGATTCCCAGTCCCTGGTGTATACACACTTTCTCCCAGTTATTTAAGCAAACATTAAGCTAGGTGCTGCTTCAAGGGGTTTTGCAGATGTCATTATGGTCCCAAATCAGTTAATCTTAAATAGGGAAATTATGCAGTTAGGAGAGATCTAATCACATGAGCCCTTTAAATCTGGTTGTACTGGTCAAAGACAGAGTAGTTAGATTCAAAGAACGAGAGAGATTCAACATAAAGTAGATTCCCATTGCTGATTTTGGAGATGGAGGGGGCCATACTGATTAATTTTGCTGTTTTTGAACTTCATAAAACTAGATTCCTGTAATATATACTGTCTGGTGTCTAGCTTCTTTAACTGAACGTATTTTTGTTGAAATTCATCCAGATTTATCCAAATTGTTGTGTATAAGTAGTTCCTTCCTTTTATTTCTGAGTAATATGCATTGTATTAAAATACCATGATATGTCCATTCTTTCCAAACATTCTGCTATTTTGAATAAAGCTGCTATAAACATTTCTGTACATGTTGTTTTGTAGACATACACCTATATTTCTCTTGGAAAAAAAAAATGCCATTTGTTGAAAAAGACTTTACTTTCCTCCAATGAATTGCATTAGTACATTTATTTTTTAAAAGTTAACCATATATACGTATCTGTTTCCAGACTCCCTACTTTCTTCCATCAATGAACTTGTTTGGCTGTACACCTACTGATTACTCTAGCTTATATCAATAAGAAATTACATTTTTTTAAATGCCATTTTTCTCCACATTGGGCATATATGAGTGTTTCAACCAGTGTATTTTTAAAATGTTGGAAAAGGAATAGTTTTCTTGACAGAAAATGTCTTTGTTGTTATGAAGGGGACTTATATCCAAGAGTAACACAGGGTGTTTATAAAAGGTCTTTTAAAAAATAGACATGAGCCAAAGAACTTTAAAGATTGGCTTAATTTTCTTGGAATTTCTAGTTGGCGTTATAATTTAAGGAGAATATGGTACTATTATATCAGTCTCACATCTTCCTATTATATAATAATTATCAAAGGTCATTAAGTACAATAAAATTTTAAATTAATATTTAGGGGTCCAAATTTCTGAATGTCCCTCATATACTTAAAGTATGCTTTTATCTCAGCTGTGTCAACAATTGAGACTTTCTGTTTTACTTTGTAGTTCCAGGTTTCTGTTCCTTTCGCTATGGATTGTCTTTCCTTGTGCACTGTTGTAATGTTATAACAACAGCACAGCGCACATGCCTGAACCTCACAATGGTAGTCATGGTGAATAGCACAGATCCACATGGTTTGCCCAACACCTCCACAAAGAAGCTCCTGGATAATATAAAGGTATATCAATAATTTTCTCCACAGTCAAATGTTTAAAAGCCTGTCTTGCTAACTAATTTGTGTAGAGATGGAATTGTATTGATATGATAATATAATTGAAAAAGAAGCTCAAGTCTTCATCTACCTTGCCAGGAGTGACCTAAATAAAATGCTCCATGATTAAAGTATGCCTCAATACTTCTGAAGGGCTCGTTGTGTAAATCCTTCTATGTGAGGGAGAATAAAACCCTAGAGTTAGGGTTTCTTTACAATCTAGAAATTTGGACAAGAGAAAAAAAAAAGGAAAGCATTTTAAACCAGAAGTGGTAGGTGAAGACACATTACGTTTTTTAAGTTTTTGACATGCAGGATATTTAAATGTTTCATTAATTTCATTTCTGGAAGATAATCAGTTGTTATCTGCCAGAAGATGTAGATGCAGGAAAAAATAAAAACAAGATAGGTAATGTCAGTAAAAAGATGGAAACTATAAAAAGAGTTAAGAAAGAAAAACTAGAAATCAAGGAAACTATATCAAAGAATGCTTTTGAGGGGCTCGTCAGTAGACTCCACACCACTGAGGACAGAATTAGTGAACATGAACATAGATCAATAGAAACTTCTGAAGTTGAAATGCAAAGAGAAAGAGAATGAAAAAAAAATTAGCAGGTCATTCCCAAATTGTAGACAGTATCAAATGGTGTAACATGTATATGACCAGAATGCTAGAGAGAATAAGAAACAAGAAATATTTTTTTTAAAAAATGGCTGAGAACTTTCCATAATTAACGACAGACATCAAACCACAGATCCAAGAAGCTCAGAGAACACCTAACAAGATAAATAGCAAAAAGAAAAACAAAGAAAAGCCACCTAGGCATACCATATTTGAATTTCAGAAGACCAAGACAAAAAGAACATTTCAATAAAACCAGAGGAAGAAAATACCTACAGAGGAACAAGTATAAGAATTACAGCAGACTTCTCATCAGAAACCATGCAAACAAGGAGAGAAAAGTGAACTTTTTAATGTGTTGAAAGAAAGAAAACCCCTGCCAACCTAGAATTCTGTATTCAATAAAATTATTGACCAAATTGAAAGACTATAAAATTTCAAGCTGTAGCTGTAACTTGAAAAAGCCTTTATTGTCTTTCAATTTTTGTCCTTCAATTTTCCCTCCATATATATGAATTTACTGTCAGCAGGCTTATCATAAAAGAAATGTTAAAAGATGGTAGATTTTAATCCAACTATATTGATAATCACTTTAAATGTGAATGTTCTAAACACACCAGTTAAAAGACAGAAATTGTTAGAATTGATAACAAATAAAGATCCTCAAATATTCTATCTACAAGAAATCCTGTTAAAATATAAAGACTCAGATAGGTTAGAAGTAAAGGGATGAAGAAAGATGTAAACTATGCAACCATGAGAACACAAATAAAAAGAAAACTGAAGTAGCTATATTAATTTTAGACAAAGCAGAGTTTATAGCAATGAAGATAACCAGAGATAAAGAGGGCATTACCCAATGATAAAAAGAGTGAATTCTCCAAAAACAAATGATTCTAAACATGATCCCTAACAACAAATGATCCCTAACAACAGAGCAGCAAAATATAGGAGGCAAAAACTGAGAACTCAAAGGAAGAATAGAAAAATACACACTTGGTAACTGTTTTCTATTCGTTAAATCTGTTCTTTGCTAATTTTTTTTTTGTTCACATTTTGCCTTCTCTGGGTTTAACTGAGCATTTTATATGATTGAATTTTATCTCCCCTCTTGATATATCATTTATACTTGAAAAAAAAACTGTTTTAATAGCTTCCATAGGTTTTATAATATACATTTGTAACAATATAAATCTACACCCAAATAACACTACACTATTTCACGTATCATGAAGGCATCTTGTAACAGAATATTTCCAATTCCTCTCTCCCATCTCCGTGACTACTGTTATTCATTTTATGTATCTATATGTTATAAACACTCAAAACATTCCTTCAACAAAAGTTATCTTTTAGATCAATTCAAAATAAAATATTTTCCACTTTCATTTATTCTTTTCTAATGGTCTTACTTCTTAAATGTAAATCCACATTTTTTAGCTATATCACTTTTCTTCTGCCTGAAGAATTTCTTTTAACATTTTTGTGTGTTGTGCTTTTGTTGTTGCATATAAGAAATCTTCACATAACCCAAGGTCAAAAAATTTTCTATGTTTTAGAAGTTTTATAATTTTTCATTTTACAGTTAAATCTGTGATTTATTTTGAATTACTTTTTGTATATGTTGCATTAAAGATTTTTTTTTTACATGTGGATATACAATTTTTTTCCAGCCCAATTTGTTGAGAAATCTTTTCTTTCTCCATTGAATTACCTCTGAATGTTCATTGAAAATTAGTAGTTGGAGGTGTAACACTACGTACTGGAATTTTAAGACTTACACAGTTATAGTAATAAAGACAGCATAGAATTAGTGTAAAGACAGAAAATAAATCAATGAAATATAACAGAGAGACTGACACACATATGAACAACGGATTTTTTAAGATATGCAAAAGAACAAACATAAAACTGGACTTCATCAGAATTTAAAATACTGTTAAGATAATGAAAAAACAAGCCAGTGACAGGGGCACATGTTTGCAAATCATATCTTATAAAGAACTTCTATCAACACCCAATTAAAAAACACAACCCAATACAAAAAATGGGAAAAAGATGTGAACAGCTATCTCACCAGTGGGGATACACAGAGGAAAAATACTCACATGAAAAGATGCTCTATATCGTTTGACATTGGAGACAAACATCAACTACAAAGATAAATTACTGCACACTGATTCAAATGGTTAAAATTGTAATGATTGCAAATACAAAATGTGTGCAGGAATGTGGAGGAACTAGAACTCTCCTACAGTCCTGATGGGAATGAAATGTGGTGCAACCACTTTGGAATACATTTTGCCATTTCATAAAAAAATTAAGCATACACCTACCATATGAGACAGTCATTCCACTGTTAGTTATTTACTGAAGAGAAATAAAAACATATGTCCAATCAGAGACTTATACATAAATGTTCTATAAACATTTTTGTCTAGCTTTATTTCAATAGCCAAAAAACTGGAAATAACCTAAATGTCCATTAGTAGGTGAATTAATGAACAAACTATGGCACATCCATAAAATATAGTACTACTTAGCAGTATAAATAGAATGAACTACTGACATAAAGAACAACATAGATAAAACTTAAGATAATTATGCCAAGTGAAATTAGCTAGACAATAAAAAAGAGTACATACGACAGGACTCTCTTAATATAAAACTTCTAGGTGGTGATAGCTTCACAAGTATATATATAGATACAGTTTATTATGTCAATTATCTATTTTATATAAAATCTATTTTATATAAAGTCTATTTTATATAAAATTGTTTTGAGTTGTATTCTTAAATATTTATGGTATTCCAGTGCTTTGGTTTAAATACTGAGAACCTCATATTCTAGAGAAATGGCTACTCATGGGAGTTGTATTTTGGAGACTTCACTATGGCTTTAAAAGAGGAAGGAGCTCTTGAGCTATGGAGCTTGAAAGATTTCTCTAGCACATGCATCAGCCTGCCACCCCATGAAACCTTTTGCCCTCCCATGAAATCTCCTGTCACAATTCAGTTTACTGCTACATAAGGTACTACATTTAAAAATGAAGAAATAGAATATATAATTATTCTAAATAGAAAAACACACCAGAAAATTATTCCACAAAGCAGATCTAAGTTGTAGTCTAACATTACAAAATAACCTAAAAATTAGTAAAACAAGAACTCAAAGTAGACATGGCCAGACCACAAGAGGCTATGCTTGAAGAGCAGATGAATGAAAAAAGGAAATTGACAGGAAAGGATTATGGAAAAGTCAGAAAGAACATTTTAGAAAAAAAGATGAAATAACAAGAAAAACAAGGAAGAACAGACACACACAGATATTTTACCACAGTAAGAAACACTGATTATAGAAAAGAAGATGAAAAAGAAGGTAGATGAGGAATATTCTGTAGTCAGTCTTCCCTCTTCCATCAAAGTCAAGGAGACTGTGTCATTATTCTTTTTAAAGTGTACCAACCTGACAGAAATTCTACCATAACTTTAAAGTATATATTCTTTTATTACTAATGGTATTACACATTTGTATATTTCTGTGACCTATGGTTATTGTTCATTTCCATTTTGTTCTCTTATAAATTATCTAGTGATACCCTTGATACATTTTCCTTACTTAGGTATTATACATCTCTTATTCATTTATATGACCCATACAAATGTGTATATATATTTATTTCTAAGATTTACATAGAGTCATTTATACATTTATATGTGGAGTACTTTGTTCAATGGCAACTAGTTAATGCATTGATTAGAAAAATATAAACTGAGGATTTATCTTTCTGGTGTGAGTAGTTTCAGTCTGAGCTCAAGGGATTTAAACCAATTCTGGTGAACTTTTTTTATTTTCTACATTCTGCTGTGGAGAGTGATGGCTTTAAGCCATAAGAAAAACTATCCAAGATTTTAAGTGATCTGTTCACATGCACAGGGAGAGTTGAACAAATGCCTGCTGGCCCACCTGATATGGGTAAGGGTGAGTATTGACTTCCTTGGTGCTTCCTGTGATTAAAAACAAGAAAAACAAAACAAAACCTGAGTGAGCACTCTGCTTCATCTTCTGTATAGCTTTCTTCCCCTCAGTGGAAAAGATCTGGAACTTCCCTGGCACCCAGGCTACTATACAGATGTGTCTCACTCGTTATTATTTGGTATTCTCAGAGAGTCACTCCTACCAGATTTCTCCATGGAAGTCCTTTTCCATCCAAGAGAAATATACACTCTAGAGGCCACAGCTATAGGGTGACAGGGACTTGAAAAGGAGAGAAAAAAAGAGGAATGGAGGGATAAGATAATAGTGATGACAACAAACATATGGGTTCCTACCTATTTTATTTAATATTGAACCAAAAATAACACCCAGCACATTCACCGTTTATTCAGGAAACTCTTTGTTGCTTAATATGTTTCTCTTAATTATGCAACTAACAGAGAAAGTTTAGAAAATGCCACTATCTTAGACACTTCCAAATAAACTTTATCCTGTCCTCCCCTACTACCATTAAGATTTCTTCCTGTTCAGTGGGTCCAAAAACATGTGCAACCTCCTTTTTCATAGTCTCAACAATAAATTGAATATTAAGATTTTCTTTTATCATTCTTTAATAATGTAAAAAGAAACTATAGAAGGCCCTCTAACCTAGGAATGGACCAACAAATGCATTCTGGAAAAAATATGCCACATCAGAACCAAGTGAAAGAAGAGAAATGGCCTTTTTGTTTTCACTGTTCCATGCAGTTGTTTTTACAGCTCAGACATAACTCTTCATGGTTTTATCTTCTCTCTATCATGACTTTTCTCTCTGGGAGCAATATGTATGTGGGGAAAAGTGGTTTTGTGAATGAGCTTAAATTAATGGAGGAGTTAGAGAAAGTGAACAGGCAAGAGGAAATTCACAACTGCAGTATACTATGAAGTACAGGAAATTATTTAAATGTATGTATGCTGTGCAGGAGGAGTTTACATGCAGTTTAGCAACATTCAAGAAACAAGCATTAAATGTCTATGCTGTGAGAGGTACTGGAGGGAGGTACAGATGGTGTCCTTGGCTGTGGGGATTTTACTCCAATGATAAAATGTAAATATGTACAGAAAATGGTGTGATTAAGGAATAAAGAAGGTCGTGTGATAAAGAATACTAATAAGAAGGGAGCTACTTTACATGAGGTGAGCCAGAAGAACAGTTTCCCTGAATCCCTAAATGTCACAGTAAATTTCTGATACGCAGAGTGATTCGACGTGTCCCCGCTTGTCTTTTAGAACCCTGTGTATAACTGGAGCCCAGATATCCAGGGAATCATCTTGAGTTCCACCTTCTATGGTTTCGTCATCATCCAAGTTCCTGTTGGATACTTCTCTGGAATATACTCTACAAAGAAAATGATTGGCTTTGCATTATGCCTCAGCTCTGTGTTAAGCCTACTCATCCCACCAGCAGCTGGAATTGGAGTAGCTTGGGTCATTGTATGTCGAGCAGTTCAGGGAGCAGCCCAGGTATTAAAATAATGCTAAAACCAAACAGAGTTTAAATTCACAGGAAGTATTAGAGATTAAATGTCAAAACTTTCTCATTTCAGGGGATAGTTGGAACAGCCCAGTTTGAAATATATGTCAAATGGGCTCCTCCCCTGGAACGAGGCCGACTTACTTCTATGAGTACATCAGGTAAAGAGTTAGAGACTAGAACATTTGAATCCTATTTTCATCTCATTGTATTATGTTCTTCCCTAGAGCCATAAGAAACATGTGTTTTGAATGGTCAAGGGCTTTGGAAATCATCTATTTCAGCATTCTTGCTGTGAAGATGAGAGAATTGTATAGAATGGAGAAGAGGCATCCTTATCTCAACAGAGAAAAAGAGAGAAAAGAAAATATTTTTATTATTTTCTTCTGATATTTGTGTTATGATGCACAAATTTGTTTCACAGGAAATTGTTCATTGCTACAGCGAGACTACATTATCTGTACTTTCAGATGCCTGCATTAATTAGGGATGTTCTTTGTACCTACTGATTAGGGTTTTTGCTGGGACCCTTTATTGTCCTACTTGTGACTGGAGTTATCTGTGAATCTCTGGGCTGGCCCATGGTCTTCTATATTTTTGGTGAGTCTCCTTCTGTAAAATCCTAGTTATTATTCAGAATCTAAGAAAAATTTAAACATTAAAACCCAATATAAAGTAATAATTCATATAAAGTTAAAATTAAAAATCATGAACTCCACTGAGTGAAAGAGAGAAGTCAACATTCATTAAGTTCCTACCACAAGCAAGGTATTATGATGCTTAAAACTATACATGTATTTTTGTCCATAACTTTTGTAATTCTATAATGTAGGTGCTATAGATGCATATGCTTTTATATGAAACTCTCCAGGAAAAGGATGATCAGAATAAATAAGTTTACAGATTTCAGAAATATATTACTTTTTATACTTAACATTCAAAGCATGATGTGGAGCACTACCCCATAATCAAACACATTAATTTCTACAGTAAAAAACGAAATCTGTGCAAACTAGAACACACAAAAACTATAAAGCAATAAGGTTTACAAATAAGTGATAAAATCACTTTTGGCTCTCTGATCTTGATTTCAGGTTTGTGAATAAGAAAATGTGGATAGGTTCTATTATGCCCATTTGATATGTGAGGAAATTTCAAAAGGCTTAGGTAACTTGATCAAAGTCATATACTTAAGGCAAAATTAGAAGAATTTATTTACAAAATGATCACTTAAAAAGGTAAGTATGAGATGTGGTGGAATCCCAGGAATAGTCCAGTTACCTGGGGCTAGTGATACAGGAGCTTGTAACATCTAGCATCCCCAGGTCCAAAGGCATCAAGCAAGGAAGTAGTTATCAGAATCCATTAGGAGAGCTCTATAGAGCAGGATGCCTCCTGATTTTTCATAAAAGGACACATAGATTGAGACAATCACAGGACAGAGGTAACCAGGGTTTGAAAAAGCACCTTGATTTCACTCAATTCTCTCCCTCTCATCTCTGCCTGGAATTTCTGTTGGCCAAATCTAGGTAGAAGCAGAGGACATGGGGGCCTACTGATGTTCATTCAAATCAGCCATCTGTAGCCAAAGCAAGGTGAAGAAGGATGAGGAGTACATCTAGGGAGACAAACAGAAGATATCCAATACATACAGTGAGCAGATGGCAGAGGCCTAATCTGAAAACACAATTTCTATCCTCAAAATTCCATTGCTGTTAATGACTGTGTTAGTCTTCAGTAGTAGACAACGGTCAGTATAGTGATGGAACATCAGCCCCTTATCAGGAAAGGGGCTGAAAAAACTGAGAATGTCTAGCCTGAGGAAGAGAAAACTTGAGAAAACATACCTTGTAGGACTTTCATATAAATAAAATGCAGATCTGTTTTGAATTACAAAACTAACCCAAATATGCAGAAATTATAGGGAAGCGGGGGAGCAGGGGAGAGGTTTCAGCTCCATATAAGGAAAACTTTGGAATAACAAATGCTGCCCAACATTGCTGATCAAGGGTTGAATTACATCTAATATTTATGTTGTATTTCTGTGATAAGATCATGTACAGCAATGTATGCCACTTACAGTTATCATGGGTGGCTTCATGAAACTCAAACGAAGCTGTTACACAACTACACATTGTACTATGATAATAGCTTTACTGTGAAGTCCCTCACATGTTTCTACCTCATCACTAAGAATTGAGGAAAAGAGATTAGATGACAGCTGTTTAGGAATTTAGGTGTCTGCCTCCCACAACCCTTTTACTGGAAATTACATGATGTCCACATATGTCAAATGACGTGTTCATTAGTTGCAGAGGGAAAACTAAAACCAAGATTGTTTTAAAATTCCATTTGAATATTCTTGCCAATAAAGTTGAACAAATCTGAATAGATACTGTTTTAAAGAATAAGACAATAACTGTATTTAAGCAGCTGATAATTGCTGGAGATTACCAAATAGAGTAAATTGAGTCACAGACTTACATTTGCACTTAAAATGGCCTGGCCAGTTGGGTGCAGTGGATCATGCCTGTAATCCCAGCACTTTGGGATGCTGAGGTGGGTGGATCACCTACGGTCAGGAGTTTGAGACCAGTCTGGCCAACATGGTGAAACCCCGTCTCTACTAAAAATAGAAAAAATTAGCTGGGTGTGGTGGTGGCCGCCTGTAATCTCATCTACAGGGGAGGCTGAGGCAGGAGAATCACTTGAATCCAGGGGGCGGAGGTTGCAGTGAGCCGAGATCATGCCATTGCACTCCAGCCTGGGCAACAAGAGTGAAACTCTTGTCTCAAAAAAAAAAAAAAAAAAAAAAAATTGCCTGTCTATCCTGCTATATTTGTCTCCTAAAGACTATTTCAAACTTCTTAACTCTTCTCAAATCTCTAAAATGATTCCCTTTCCCTGTCCTCTATCTCAAGTAACTTCCCTTTGACCATTGAAATCATTGCATAATCTGTCTGTACCCATTGCCTACATTTCCTAGCATCTCACACTCTCCTTAACTCACATCTGACTAGTGTCTGTGCCATCAGACACAGCTGTTGCCAAGATCACTTATGGCTTCTGTCACAGCTGCCCTGAGGCCAGGCCAGAGGGCCTTTGCCCTGGATTCCACACTGTGGAGAGCCCATTCTAGCCCCTCTCTAGCTAGGCTCTCTTCATAGGGCAGGTGCCAAGACAGTAGGCTCTGTAGAGCTCATGACTCTGCTTCTAATCATTATACCTGGAATGTGTTGCTTAAATAGAACTAAGGCTATTGGTTATATTGGAAAAGACCAGCAGGGTTCTTCCCAATAGCCATTGAATTGGGGAGTGACCAAGGGAGGTAGGAGGCACTATTTGCACAATATATGAATGGTACACCACTGGGGAAGGCAAGGGTTTCCACATATATCCATTCAAAGTACCTAGGAAGGTGGGAATGGATCTGGGTAGGAATGGGTCAAGCTTCAGATTAGTCGCCAGAGATTTGTGTTCAGAATTCTAAATTTAAACATGACTCTTCAGGTCATTTTTTTCCCTTTGGCTTCTTTCAAAATTGTCTTTGATTTATTGAAGTTGAATATTATATTGTAACTGAAAATCAAGTTAGTTGCTTACCACATGTACAGTCCAATTAACAAGAGTGGGGTCTGGTACAAGAAAAGTGGATTTATTCCAAAGCTAACTTGGGGAAGGGACACACAATTTCTTGCTTTTAAATGTGCCATTTCACCTTTGGAGCTGAAGTGGCAAAAAAAAAAAAAAAAAAAAAAAAAAAAAGGTGAGCATTTTCATAAGGTAGGAGAGGAAATGAGCAAGGGCAGGGGTCCCCTTGCTACCAGGCAGTTATCTATTGCACAGTTGAGGTGGCACTTTCATGGACAGAAGTAGGTTGAAAAAGTGGCCAAAAAGGGCATGTTTTCCATATGCTCTCCTGGTGGAAGAAAGTTCCAAGGCCACTCCTGGAGAGTGGAAGTTCTGAGGCCACGCCCTAGAGATGAAAGTTCCCTGGCAATTTGGTCTGCAGATTGACTGTCAGCTCTGGAGGAGAGCTATAACTTGAAGCACATAGTTAGGAGAATTTTTCCTATAGGGAATGTCTGGTGAGGGGAGGAGGTGAAATGTTGTATTTGCATTTCTGAAGGGCTAAGTTGGAAATGAGAAGCAAGAGGAAAAGGGGAAAGGGGAAAAAAAGAGAAAATTTTTTTAAAAATAGTAATTCATTCCCTTTTTCTTAAAAAACTGGGGGTATTTGGTTACAACATGTCAGGTTATAACTTTTTTATTTATTTATTTATTCTTCTTGGCATTCTCTGGGCTTCTTATATCTGTGGTTTGAAGTTTATTATTAATTTTAAGAAATTCTCAGTAATTATTGCTTTAAATATTTTTTCTAATTTTTTTCTTTCCCCTCCCTCCCTTCTTCCCTCCCTCCCTTCTTCCCTTCCTTCCTTCCTCCCTCCCTCCCTCCCTTCCTTGCTTTTTCTTTCTTTCTTCCTTTCTTTCCCTTCCTTCCTTTTTTTCTCTTTCTCTCTTTCTCTATTTCTTTCTTTCTTCCGGTATGTTTCTTTACATGTATATTACACCTTGTGGTATTTTTTTGTTACATGTATATTACAGCTTTTATAATTGTCCTACAATTCTTAGATATTCCATTTTTTGTGTGTGTGTGTGTGAGATTGAGTCTTGCTTTTGTCACCCAGCCTGGAGTGCAATGGCACTATCTCAGCTCAGCGCAACCTCAACCTCCTGGATTTAAGTGATTCTCCTGCCTCAACCCCCTGAGTAGCTGGGATTACAGGGGCACATCACTACGCCCAGCTAATTCTTTTGTATTTTTAGAAGCAACAGGGTTTCACCATGTTGACCAGGCTGGTCATGATCTCCTGACCTCAGGTGATCTGCCCGCCTAGGCCTTCCAAAGTCTTGGGATTACAGGCATGAGCCACCACACCCAGACCATTCTGTCTTTTTAGTTCTTTTTTCTGTCTTTGCAATTCAGTTTTAGAAATTTCTGTAGCCATTTTATCAAGCTCACTGATTTTTTCTTGGTCATGTCTAGTCTACTGATGTATCAAAGGCATTCTTTATTTCTATTATAGTATTTTTATTTCCAGCACCCCAGCCTCCCCATCTAGGGGTGTAGTTTCTCCCTGAACAATATAATTCATGCTTCCAGGTAAACTACCACTCACTAACATTTATGTCCCACAAATAATTTCATCTTTCCAAGTCTCAGTTTGCTCATTTTGAAAAAGAGATAATAAACAGTATTATATGAATTTTCGGGGAGATGATTGAATAAAATAATTTCTTTTCTTTTTTATCCACCACAAAGTCAACTCCATAAAGGCAGGGATTTTTGTCTGTTTTATTCATTGCTGTATCCCCAGTACTTAAAATAGGTGCATGGTAAATAATCGGCACTTAATATTTGTTAAATGAATGCAAGTCTTCTGGAAGATTGACTGGTGAGCACTATATACTTCCTGTCCCAACAGAGAATTCCTCACAGTCAAGTTATTCATATAAAAATTCATATAAATAACTTGTCAAACTCTTACAGAACTCCAACAATCCCTGAAGTCTGGGCTATATCTCAGGAACATGGCTGAGGCTAAGCTGTCAAAACTGGGTCATAATAGCAGACATGGAGTCAACCTAAATGCCCATTAATGATAGACTGGATAAACAAAATGTGGTACATATATACCATTGAATACTATGCAGCCATAAAAAGAATGAGATCACGTCCTTTGCAGGGAAATGGATGGAGCTGGGGGGCCATTCTCCTTAGCAAACTAACACAGTAATAGAAAACTAAATACCGCATGTTCTCATTTATAAGTGGGAGCTAAATGATGAGAACACGTGAACACATAGAGGGGAACAACACACACTGAGGGGAACAACCTCTACCACTGGGTAGAGGGTGGGAAGAGGGAGAGGATCAGGAAAAATAACTAATGGATACTAGGCTTAATGCCTGGGTGATGAAATAATCTGTACAATAAACCCCCATGACACAAGTTTACCCATATAACTAACCTGCACATGTATCCCTGAACTTAAACATTATAAACACAAAAACAAAATAACTGGGCAATTGTCAAGCCCTGAGCAGGCTCAGCTGTGCCATATTCTTATGATGGAACACATGAGGAATTTGAAAAGATGAGGGCTTGAGGGCAGGCAGGCCCAGATGTCATGAGTGGAGGGAGCAGAGGATAGGAGATCAGGAAAGGGCATAGGCCTTACCCTATTTCTAGCAGGGAGAGGTCCCTGTGGACAAAAGGAGGACTATGAAAAACGTAAGACTTGTTGCAAAGTTTCAAAAAAGAAACAGGAGGTCCAGGTTCTCAGACTAATACATTGAAAAATGCGAATTTGGGAAAGAGATCCACTACAAACAGAAACTTCCAATTCTAACTTATCCTGCTTTGATAGGTGCTTGTGGCTGTGCTCTATGTCTTCTCTGGTTCATTCTGTTTTATGATGACCCCAAGGACCACCCATGTATAAGCATCAGTGAAAAGGAATACATCACATCCTCCCTGGTCCAGCAGGTAGAGCACAGTTCTCCATATTGGCATCTCTAAGATTCTACTCCAAACTAAACATGTTCCAGTTCGTTCTAATGTGCTAATTATTAATGAATTTCTTTCCAGGTCAGTTCAAGTAGACAATCTCTGCCTATCAAGGCTATGCTTAAATCGCTTCCAGTCTGGGCTATTTCCATTGGTAGTTTTACTTTTTTCTGGTCACATATCATCATGACACTATACACGCCACTGTTTATCAACTCCACGCTTCGTGTTAATATAAAAGAGGTAAGTATACTATTTGTTCTGTTTTTAACTTCATGAAAGACTCTGTGTACATTTTTCTATCTCTAATGACCCTAGTCTCAGCTCTTGCCAACTCCTCACACTGTCTGACTACTGCTCCTCACCTGGAAATTAACTGTTTCTGCTCTTTGTATGAACATTGCCCAAAACAGAAGGCACTGATGCAGACACAAGTGTCTGGCACTCCAGCAGCAGCATACATGCGTCTGTGTTTCCACACATTTCCCATCTCCCATTTACTGTGTGACTCCCTTTGTATATTACTTAAGGTTCAACACCACCATTCCCTACAGAGACTGGGGGCCTCCTATGAAAGTCACTTAGCCAGGCCCTGTCACTCTGCCAAGCTTTTCCCAATCCTCTCCAAGGTAAAGCAATGAGTCTGGGCTATGAAGCCAAGACTCAAGTCTTGCTTTGGAAGGACTGGCATACCCATTGCTCATCTGGCTCGGAGAATCACTGATACGGGCAAACTCCTATTATTCAAAACCATAATAATCAGACAAGACAAGACTCCTTTAGAAATGGAGTCTGTCTGGGCTTACCACTTGCCGCGTTCTGTAATGAACTTCCAGTAAACCAGCCTAGGGCCCAGCATAACAGTAAGGTCTTATAAACTCTCTCTGACTCAATTTTATACTTCATGAAACCCTGAAGTTGTTGCGAGGGTTAGTAGCAGCTGGTCCAGTGTAAGCACCATACGCATGTCCGTAATTATCATCTTTATCCTCTCTTATCATTTTCCCCAGGGTCAGTATTTCCCATTCCCGATGTAGTCTTCCTTCTCTATTATTCAGTGCTTTTATGTTTCATGATACTGAAATTGGGAGATTTGACAGGTTATGATAAATATTACTGACCTCAAAGCTATTTTTCTCTTTATTTTGGGTAATGTGATCCCAGCAGTAATTCTGGTATTGTATATTGATGGTTTCCTATATGAAAGTACTCATTTTAGATAATAAATTTTAGCATAGGGATTACTCTGTGTGTCAGTACTGCTTTACCCATCAAACTCACTCCAAGAATAATGTTTCCTCTTCAGAATGGGTTTCTGTCTTCCCTCCCCTATTTGTTTGCTTGGATCTGTGGTAACCTAGTAGGTCAGTTATCAGACTTCTTCCTGACCAGGAATATTCTCAGCGTAATTGCTGTCCGGAAACTCTTCACAGCAGCAGGTAAGCAACAGCCAGAACATTTAAGCACTTGGGAGATACTTCTCCCCTGTCTTTAGGATGCACCTAACTATGTTGTCTGAATCACTCCCCAGGATTTCTCCTTCCTGCAATCTTTGGTGTATGCCTGCCTCACCTGAGTTCCAGCTTCTACGGCATTGTCATTTTCCTAATACTTGTTAGTGCAACAGGCAGCTTTTGCTTGGGTGGAGTACTTATAAATGGCTTGGATATCGCTCCCAGGTAAGATTTGTTTATACACTTTTTTTAAACCTTTAACAAATAAATGTTGTACATATTTATTGTGTATAACATGATGATTTAAAATACGGATACTTTGTGGAATGGCTAAAATCGAGCAAAGTAACATATGCATTACCTCACACACTTAGCATTTTTGTGTGTGTGTGGGAACACAAAATTTACTCTTAGGAATTTTCAAGAATATAATCTGTTGTTTTATACTATAGTCACTTTGTTATGCAATAGATCTCTTAAGCTTATTCCTCATATATAAATAAAATTTGGTATCTTTTGGCTAACATCTCACTCCCAGTGCCTAGTAATCACTATTCTACTCTACTTCTGAGTCCAATTTTGTAAGATTCCACATGTAACTAAGATCATGCAGTGTTTGCCTTTCTGTGTCTGACTTATTTCACTTAAATTAATGTCCTCCAAGTTCATTCAAGTTGTCACAAATGACTTGATATCCTTCATTTTTAGGCTGAATAGTATCCCATTGTGTATGTTATCACATGTTTGTTATCCCGTTCATCTGCTGATGGACACTTAGGTTAATCCTATATCTTGGCTATTGTGAATAATGCTGCAATGAACATGGTAGTGCAGTTATCTCTTTAGACATTCTCACTTCATTTCCTTTGGATAGACACTCAGGAGTGAAATTGCTGGATCATATAGTGGTTCTACTTTTAATTTTTTGAGGAACATCCATACTGTTTTCCATAACTGCTGTACTAATTTATATACCCACCAATGGTATGCAAATTTCCCCTTTTTTCCACATCCCCACCAACACTTATCTTTTGTATTTTTTATAACAGACACTCAAATGGGTGTAGAGGGATATCTCATTGTGGTTTTAATTTGAATTTCCCTGATGATTAATGGTGTTGGGCATTCTTTTCATACGCCTGTTGATAGTATATCTTTGTTTTTTGAGAAATGACTATTCAGGTCCTTTGCCCATTTTTTAATTGGGTTGTTTTCTTGTTATAGAGTTTGAGTTCCTAGTATTCTTTGGATATTAACCACTTATTATACGTATAGTCTGCAAATATTTTCTCCTATTCTTCAGGTTGTCTCTTCACTCTGTTGATTGTTTCTTTTCCTGTGCAGAAGCTGTTTAGTTTGATATAATCCCATTTGTCTGTCTTTGCTTTCAGTACTTGTGCTTTTGTGATCCTAACCAAAAAAATCATTGCCCAGGTCAAAGTCATAGAGCTTGTCCCCTGTGTCTTCTACTAGTAGTTTTACAGTTTCAGGTCTTATGTTTAAGTCTTTAATCCATTTTGAGTTGATTTTTATATATGGCATGAGATGAGTCTAATTCCATTCTTCTGTATGTGGATACCCGGTTGTTCCAACAGCATTTATTGAAGAGATCATCCTTCTTCCATGGTGTGTTCTTGGCACCTCTGTCAAAATTCAATTCATCCTAAATGTTGGATTTATTTCTGGACTCTCTATTCTGCTCCATTGGTCTATGTATCTATTTTCATTCTAGTATCATGTCATTTTGATTATTAAAACTTTGAAGTATATTTTCAAGTCAGATAGTGTGATGCCTCCAGTTTTGTTATTTTGGCTTAAGATTACTTTGGTTATTTAGGACCTTTTGTATTTCCATAGAAATTGTAAGATTGTTTTTCTATTTCTGCGAAAAATGTCATTGGAATTTTGATAAGGATTGCATTGAATCTTTAGATTGCTTTGAATTGCACAGACATTTTAACATTAATTCTTCCTATCCATAAACACAGGATATCTTTACATTTGTTTGTGTCTTCTTCAATATCTTCCACTAACGTTTTAGTTTTCATTGTGGTCTTTCACCTATTCAGTTAAACTTATTTTAAGAATTTTTTTCTTGTAACTATTATATATGGGATTGTTTCATTGATTGTGTGTGTGTGTGTGTGTGTGTGTGTGTGTGTGTGTGGATAGTTCATTGTAACTAGGGAGAGTTTTTAAAAATCTTTTTCTTTCTTAAATCCAAGCTCTCAAAAGCATTTTTAAAAGTCACTAGTTTTTGTATAAATTTAAGGTGTGCAAATACAATTTTGTTAAGTGGGTATATTATGTAGTGGTGAAGTCTGGGTTTTTAGGGTAACCATTACCTGAATAATGTACATCGTACATATTAAGTAATTTTTTAACCCTCACCCTCCTCCCACTCTTCCAAGTCTCTAATATCTGTTATTCTACACTCTGTCAATGTGTATAAGTTATTTAGTTCTTACTTTATAACTGAGAACTTGCAGTGTTTGGTTTTCTGTTTCTGAGTTGTTTTACTTAAGACAAGAGCCTCTATTTCCATCGATGTTGCTGAAAAAGACATTATTTCATTCTTTTTTATGGCAGAGTAGTATTCCATTGTGCATATGTGTCACATTTTCCTCAACCAATCATCTGTTGATGGACACTTAAGTTGATATCTTTGCTATTGTGAGTAATATTGCAATAAACACATGAGTGCAGATATCTTTTTGATACAATAATATCTTTTCCTTTGAGTAGACACCCAGTAGCAGAATTGCAGGATCTAATGGTAGCTCTATTTGCAGTTCTTTGAGAAATCTCCATACTGTTTTCCATAGAGGTTGTACTAATTTACATTTCCACTAACAGTGTATAAGCATTGCTTTTTCTGTGCATCCTCATCAACATCTGTTGTTTTTTGACTTGAATAATAATAATTCTGACTGGCATCAGATGCTATCTCATCATGGTTTTAGTTTGCACTACTCTGAGGATTAGTGATATTGAAAGTTTTTTTATATGCTCATTGTCCATTTGTATGTCTTCTTTTGAAAATGGCTACTTATGTCCTTTTTCCACTTTTTTAATGTGGTTATTTATATTTTGTTGTTGTTAAGTTGGAGTTCCTTGTTAATTGTGAATTTTTTAAAAAAACATTCTTTTTATTTCAATGGCTTTTGGGATACAAGTGGTTTTTGGTTACATGGATGAATTGACAGTGGTGATGTCTAAGATTTTACTGTATCCATCATAGGAATAGTGTACATTGTACGCAATATGTGGTTTTTTTATCCCTTGCCCCTCCTCCCATTTTCCCCCCTCTGAGTCTCCGCAGTTCATTATATCACTCTGTATGCCTTTGTATACCCATAGCTTAGCTCCTACTTATAAGTGAAAACATATGGCATTTGGTGGCAAACATATGAAAAAATGCTCCACATCACTAATTATCAGGGAAATGCATATCATAACCACAATGTGATACCACCTTACTCCTGCAAGAATGGCCATAATTAAAAAACAAAATAATAATAGATGTTGGCGTGGGTGTGGTGAAAAGGGAACATCTTTACACTGTTGGTGGGAATGTAAACTAGTACAACCACTATGGAAGACAGTGTGGAGATTCCCTAAAGAACTAGAAGTAGAAATACCATTTGATCCAGCAATCCCACTACTGGGTATCTACCCAAAGGAAAATAAGTCATTATATGAAAAAGACACTTGCACATGCATGTTTATAGCAGCACAATTTGCAACTGCAGAAATATGGAACCAGCCTAAATCCCCATCAAACAATAAGTAGATAATGAAAATGTGGTTTTATATATATGTATTATGGAATACTACTCAGCCATAAAAACAAACAAAATAATGCCATTCGCAGTAACCTGGATTCATTTGCTGCAGTTTCACTGCTTTTATAGCTCATTTCATGCTGGAATTGGTTTGAGCTTCCAGGATTGGCCAATCATAGTTGCTTGTAAACCAGGCTTCTGGTTTCCTTGCCTGAGTACTGGAAACAATTTTGGAGGTCACTAGCTCTGGGCCTATGAGAGTAAACCAGGTGAACAAAGCCCTTCAATTTTTTATTAACCCCAAACCAGTTCCCATTACCAAAACATATCGCCTTCTGAATTTCTCAATGAAACTTACATATTTTCTAATTCTACTGGGTTTCACTCTAAATATAATCCCATTTTATTAATATCATCGTATCCTTTACTGCTAATGCCAACCTTTCTGACTCTGTGGTGACACTGGAAAGTTGCCTATATTCATATACTTTTTCTAACATCTTAATGGAATTTGAGAAGTAGGAATTTGCAAAATGAGCAATCATCTCTCTTAAATTTCATCTGATTAGGTTGGCATTTCCTGCAGTATTTGTACTACTTTACATTTGTGTATTATTATTTCATGTATAGATATTTTGGATTTATTAAAGCGTGTTCAACCTTAAGCGGAATGCTAGGAGGACTAATTGCTTCCACTTTGACTGGATTGATCCTTAGGCAGGTAAGAAACATACAGACATGTAGTAACTTCTCCAATATTAATTGTATAGAGAAAGATTATACACAGGAAAGATTGCAGAGAAGATGCCAGAAGGAGATGACTTATGAGTTTTTGCATCATATGAAAATAAACTTGGTCAAATCAGGCATCTCTCCAAATCTACAAATAATACAATTTCTATCTCATTATTTGTCAATTAGATATGTAGAGAACTCTTTAGTAATTGGCCATTGCTACAGAAGTGGACTTCTGTTATTTTTAATAATGAATATGTGGATTGATCAGCACAGGTATTTGACTGGCTGAGTGGTAATATAAGTAACAAGATACACTTTTCTCAAAGAAAGAATGAAAAATCACAAGTAAATACAGTTAAAGATTGACCAAAGTTTGACTATGAAGGCAGACTTCTGTTTTTGCAAGTGTCACGGACAAAGTTAGCTGAAATTTTCCTGTTAAGGACACTTAAAATGCCCTATCAAATTGTAACAGTTATTTTAAATGCATGACTCATCTGCAAAAAACGTAAAGCAAAAGAACACTTCAGAGATTAAAAATGAAAGAATAGTTTGACTCCAGAGAGGTAAATGACCACTGAAGCCACTGGCTGCCTTGGGTCTTTGCCTATCCTGGGTAATCTATGTCTTCAGTTATAATGAACAAGCAGAAGATAAGAGATAATATCCTAAAGCCACTCAAATAAGAAGAGTCAGAATGGAAATGCTGGCATAAATCTGTACTCACAAAGGACTACACCTTCCTACCACTAGCACCATGTGGATCACATATAAACTTTATTTGGAGGAATGCTTTCAACAAAAGGAATGGTAGTGTGTAGATAATTCCTCCAAATGCTCCTTATCCCAAAGTTGGGACAGGGAGAGATGGTCTGCATCCACTATGGCCACATTTCCCATAAAGAGGAATCTTCCACCACCACAATGTCTCTATTTATGGTATTAGAAAAGAAGAAAACACCACTAGAACCGTAGAAGCTCCCTGGTCAGAGAAGTGGCCTCATTAGAAACGGGGAGCACCAGGTGGCCATGGTCTGTTTCCTCCCTCTGAGCATAGTGCCTTTATTCTTCCATTTAGTTCACTCAGGTGTGCAGAGCTGACTTCCAAAAGTTGTTAGTGGAGCTAATTTCTCTGCAAACATCCAAGATGTGGAAGGAAATATGACTCCAGAACTGTTCAAAGTTGTCTCTGCCTAGTAAGTTAACTTAGACAGTGCCTCAGCTTTAAAAGGAGAGAAAAACTGAATACTCTTCTAAGCATTTGAAATTTGAGTGAATCAAATATTTGGTGACCAGAAGGCAAGCCTGGGAAGTCAATTATTGCAGCTGCAATAACTTTTCTGGTTCTCTTCTTGGGCATTTCCCCACTTCTTTGAAGTTAGATGTATTCCTGTAAGTTATTTTGGCCAATGAAATATGAGAGGAAGTGATACATGTGAATTCTGAGAAGAAGCATTAGAAACCAAGAGGCCATTCTTTCCCTTTGATGCAACAACTAGTATTATTCAGAAGGATGACTGCAAGGCTACTAACCAGGATCCAGAAATCCAGGTTATATGGAGCATAACTCCTAGCCAACCCATTATGTACCTTTTGTGTAAACAAAAAACCAAATTTCTGTCATTGAAAGCCACTAAGACTTGAGGGTATTGGTTACTATACTATAACCTACTCTATTCTTGACCTGTCAGGATCTATCCAGAATGAATGCCAGGAAGAAAAAATGGTAAAAATACAGAATATATGGCATGAGATGGGGTAATCCAGTCAGAAAACCCAACATATGACTAACTGGAGTCCCAGAAGATGAAGAGAGAAAACAGGGCAGAGGCTATGTATGAAGAGAAAATGATTGTTTTCTAGTTTTCCAGAAATACAGAAATTCACACCTTTAAGAAGCCTAGTAATCACAAGTAGGATGAAAAAGAAACCAGAAATTGCAGAAAAGCAAAGACAAAAAGAATGTCATATAAGCAATCAGAGGAATCAGAAAGATTGCCTCCAAATGAGCAACAGATAGACTGGTCTCTGACTTCTCAAACTCAAGAAAGGAAGACAGAACACAATAAAATTATATCTTCAGTCTGCTTAGTGAAAATAACTACCAACTTAAATTTGTAAACAGTGAAAATATTTGCCAAAAGAAAGACAACATGTTTCAAGCCAACAAAAACAGGGAATTCAATTCACTAATGGACGTTTAAAAGTGTTTTTAGGTTTAAAGAAAGAAAATTAGAGATGCAGGAAAAAAATGAAGATCAGCAAAAGTGGTAAATAAGCGGACAAATCCACTTATTCACCTATTTGTTTTATTGGGTAAACAAAAGTAATGCCCTGTGGAGTTTAAAAAACACTATATACAAAGTATAAAATAAACAATAATAAGAGTAAATAAGTCAAGAGAAGATAAATGGAGCAAAGTGTTTGAAAGAGTTCATGCTGTCTTGCCAGAGGATAAAAGTACTAAGAGTTTGATACATGAAGAAAACATGTTGTAATTTCTAATCTAATAATTAAAAAAACAGAAAAAGTACATCAATTTCAAAGTAATAAAGACAAAAATGAAATAATAAAAATACCTTATCTAAAAGAAGGCAAAAAAAGGAGAGAAAAAGCAACATAGAACAAGAGGTGCAAATATAAAACAATCAAAATAATTTGGTAAACTAGATGTGCCAGCAGCTACTTTAAATAAGCTAAAAGCTCTAACTAAAAGCAAAAGGCGGCCATATTGGATTAAGAAATGAAGCTTAACTCTGTGCTGCTTTCATACAAATATATAATAAAATAAAAAGCAACAGAAAAGTTGAAATTAACAGAGAAAACATTCTACGCAATTTTTAGCTAAAAACCTGCTGAGGCTATGTTGATCTCAGAGGACACCTTAAGGCAAAAAGTATTACTAGAAATGACGACAATCACTTCATAAAGATATATGATTCAATTCACTGAGAAATATGTATACACCTATTTCTATGTGTATGTATATATACATACATATATATGTATATTTGCTGTGAGAATTTTGTGTGTATAAATATGTATACACACAAAAACACACATATATATATACACACACATATATACACATACACACACACACAACATGGAACATTTCTCTCTCAGATTGGAGTATAAAAAAATGCCTGCTGTCACTATTTATTAATACTAAACTTTTTACTATGTCCTAATGAATGAAATAAGACACAGAAATATGAAAAAAAGAAGAAATATCATTAACATTTTTATAGGTAGCATTCAAAAAAAAAATCAGAAGACTAACACTACTTATAAGTTATTAGAATTAATAAGTAGGTTTTGGAATTTGTAGAGTAAATCTATAAATATACATTGTTTTCTAAATACCTGAATAAAGAGTGTGAAAATAAAAATTTTAAAAAGGATACTATTTTCAACACCATAATAAAAATCGTATATCTAAGAATAAATTTAATGAATTACTCATATGATCTCCACAAAGAAACCCATAAGAGAGAGACTTGAAAGAAATTTTTTAAAAACTAAGCAAATGGAGGGAGATGCCATTTTTATATACTAAAAGACTCAAAATTATAAAATATCTTCTCATTCCCCTGAATGAGCTGTAGATTCAATGAAATCCCAATCAAAACCCTAAGTTACTTTGTGGACACTGAAAAGACTTTTACATAATTGACATGTGTTCACAAAGGGCCAAGAATAACTAAGAGAGTCTTGAAGAAGACAAACTGGAATATTTGTTCTACCTAATATTAAGATACATTACAAAGCTATGAAAATAAATACCTTATGGTATTGGCACAAGTAGACCAATAGAACTGAAGAAAGAGTGTAGAAAGATCCCACATATATGGACATTTAATTTATGACAGAACAGTGCCACCTTTGTCATAAAGAAAGGGCTTATAAAATGGTACTGGGCTTAAAGAATATCATTATGAAGAAAAATAAAATTTAACTTATCTCAACATACAAAAATATGAAGTAGAGGTGTATTGCACATCTCAAAATTGTAGGCAAAATATAAACTTTCTAGAATATAATTCAGAGGAATATTTTCATGATCTGATAGAATTATTTCTTAAAAAGGGCACTAAAAGTACTAACATAAAGAACAAGACAATAAATTTGACTGCATTAAAATTAAGAACTTCTGTTCCTCAAAATATACCAACAATAGAATAAGTAACCATCAAGTTTGAAAAGATATTTGCAACACATACAACTAACCAAGGGCTTTTAATAAAAATACATAGTTACTACAAATCAATAAGAAAATGAGAAGAAAAAAAAAAAGATGTAAGTAGGCACTTTACAAGGTGAAATCCAAATAGCTAATAAATATAGTAAAAGACAAATTGAAAACCACAACTTGCTCACACTACACGCCCACTAGATTGGTGGTCTATAATACCAAGGGTAAGTAATGATGTGCTGAAAAGCAAAATTAATAACAAATGCTGGAATTGTAAATTAGTACAACACTTCTGAGCACAGATATTACCTAGTAAAGCTTAGGTTATGCAATCTTTATGATTCAGTAATTTCACTCCAAGATAAATGAATCTATACACATTGAGGAACATATACAAAAAAAAAAGTTTATACTATGAGGTTACCAGATTTTGAAAAAAAAAGAAAAAACCCAAGAAGATGAAGACTGCCCAGTTAGATCTGACTTTCAGATAAACAAGAAATAATACAGGACTTTGCTTCATTACCAAAACGCATGGGACATACTTGTACTACCAAGTTACTCATTGTTTATCTGAAATTCAAATTTAATCAAACATCCTATTTTTCTCACAATCCTCTCATAGCAGCATTGTTTAAAATAGTCCCAAAGTTCTTCAAAAATGATGAGAACAGGCCAGGTGCGGTGGCTCACACCTGTAATCCCAGCACTTTGGGAGGCTGAAGCGGGTGGATCACCTAAGGTCAGGAGTTTGAGACCAGCCTGGACAACATGGTGAAACCCCATCTCTACTAAAAATACAAAAAATTAGCCAGACCTGGTGGCACATGCCTGTAATCCCAGCTACCTGGGAGGCTGAGGCAGGAGAATTGCTTGAACCTGGGAGGCAGAGGTTGCAGTGAGCTGAGATTGAGCCACTGCACTCCAGCCTGGGCTACAGAGTGAGACTCTGTCTCAAATAAATTAAATTAAATTTAATTTAATTTAAATAAATAAAATAGTCCCATTGAGGCAACAGTCAAAAATTGTCAGCAACACAGGATGCAAGAGGACAATGGCATAAGAAAACTATTTTTAAGGATACAAGACCATATAATGCCTCACACTTTAGGGGAAATAAATAAACTATTTAGAGAATTAAAAAAAAAAAAAAAAAACAGGAGATGTAATCAGAAAATGAGTGGAAAATAATAGTATCAATTATCTTGATTATATTTTCGTTATCTTAAAATTAAGGATAAAAGAAAAGAAAAAAAAAAAAGAAAGACTATCCATAATAATCAATAATAAAAAGTTTTTAAGAAATGCCAAAACAGGGCCAGGTACAGTGGGTCATGCCTGTAATCCCAACACTTTGGGAGGCCGAGGTTGGTGGATTGCTTGAGCCCAGGAGTTCAAGACCAGCCTGGACAACATGGCAAAACCTCATCTCTACAAAAAAAAAAAAAAAAAATAAAACATTAACTGCACATGGTGGCACGTGCCTGTAGTCCCAGCTAGGAGGCTGAGGTGGGAAGATCACCTGAGTCTGGGAGTTTGAGGCTGCAGTGAACCATGATTGTGCCATTGAGCTCTAGGCTACAACACAGAGTGAGACCCTGTTTCAAAAAAAAAAAAAAAAAAAAAAGAAGAAGAAAGAAAAGAAGAGAAAAAAATAAATGCCAAAATACAAACTGTTTGTTTGCATAGGGATGGGTATGGAGAAGGAAGATAGGACCAAAAGGAAATGAGAGCCTGCCAAATATTAGCCCTATTATGAAAAAGATAAATGTTGATAAAATGTATACGTCTCTTTCAATTTATATAGTTCAATATGTATCTACTATAAATAGATACATTTAGCTATGTATTCTTAAATCTCTCTAGCTATATCTTTTGATCTACCTATCAAGATAGCTATTTCAACTTGAGCATGCATCGGAAGAATAATGTTTAAAGAGTAATACAGATAACTTTCATAAACCAGTAGAAGAAAACTCATTCTCTTCAAAATGAATCCAAAACTTAAAAAAAATAAAGCACTGCAATAGAAAATACGAAATAATATGGGAGCAATAAATCTTAACAAAATAATAGTGACGATAGATGAAAGTATGTTAAATTTGCCAATTAAAATACGAAGACATTCTTTATCTATATAGGCTTATATGATACAATAATATGTCGGTTACATAAGATACCTTGAAAAGATGCAGAAAACTTTGAAATAATAGATCAGATTGAAAAAAATCAGTTAATTTTGAACTATAAGAAACTAGTAAACTTAATATCTGATGAAAATAGAATTTTAAACAACATGTATACAGTAGAAAGATAAAACTGATTATTTTTATAGAGTAAAATGATTACTTTTTTGGCTATGTATAAGTGTGTTTTTCCATATTTGTTAAGTGATTGAGTCTACGTTATTTTTAACATTACATTTTAAATGTTACAAAACAAAAAAACAAGAGCAATAATTTACAATTACTTTGAATTTTAATTCCTTAGGATCCAGAATCCGCCTGGTTTAAAACCTTCATCCTGATGGCAGCCATTAATGTGACTGGCCTAATTTTCTACCTTATAGTTGCTAAAGCAGAAATTCAGGACTGGGCTAAAGAAAGACAACACACACGTCTCTGAAGGTGAGAAGTGATCAGATTAAGGACAATTTTTGAAACTGGGAATTCAGGAGAGAGAGGAATTAAGGATGACTCCTCAGATGGGGAGGAATAAGCGGCAGGTTTAGAGAAGAGGAGACCATGTTAAGCCTGAGAATATTAGACATCCTGATGGAAATGGCTGTGGGACTCTGTGGGATGCTAAGGCTGGAGATATAAATTTGGGAGGCTGGGACTCTTTAACATCAAAAGATGAGGATGAAAAAGAGAAGTTTGCAAAAAAGACTGGGAAGGGCCTTCAACGAAGTAGGAAGAACAGTTGTAAAATGGAGACTCGAAGTGAAAAAGATTGGGAGCAAGGACCTTTGGCAAGTGCTATAATATCAAGACATTAAATTATATAAGGTCTAATAATTTACAAATGGATTAGGCAAGAGGAACTTTAAAGGTAACCCTGACTAAAATGATTTTCAAATGAATGATGGAGACAAACAGTCCATTAAGGTGTGTTCAAGGTATGATACTGTGCTTTGCTTATGTCAACTCTATCAGTGGTAAATAAATGGTAGGAGAAATGTCTCTTTGTAGAATAATTTTGGCTAATGCATAAATAAGAATTGATAGATGTGGAATATCCTTATTTTGCAACCCTCAATAAATTAAGAGATCCAGGTGTTGAATTTCAATGATCATTAGTATCACAAAAAGACAGGCATGAAGACATTGTACACCTTCTGATGAAAGAACACACCACCACTAATGTGTTGCTAAGAAAATCAAGCTGAATCTCATCAAACCTTGGATACAGCTACCATTTTGGAAGAAGTACAGAAAATAGAGAATATGTTCGACACAATCCGAGTGTATCATTAGCAAATCTAAACTGTAGGAGATTTTATAGGTCAAAAGGCTCAGGTTCTTTAATAAATAAATTACATATAAAGAAAAATAGGGAGGCTGAGGCGGGTGGATCATGAGGTCAGGAGTTCAAGACCAGCCTGGCCAAGATGGTGAAACCCCGTCTCTACTAAAAATACAAAAATTAGCCAGGCGTGGTGGCAGGCACCTGTAATCTCAGCTATTCAGGAGGCTGAGGCAGGAGAATCTCTTGCACTTGGGAGGCAGAGGTTGCAATGAGCCAAGATCACTGCACTTTAGCCTAGGCGACAAAGCAAGACTCCGTCTGAAAAAAACAAAAATGGGGGTAGAAATGGATGCTCTAGATTAGAAAGAACTTAAATGACAAAACAAATATTTAAATATTGGCAAAATGAAACACTATGAAAGTATACATGTGAGTGATAAGTCTATAAAGAAATACAGACAAATAGATTATTATAAATGTCAAAGAAGTTGTTACTTTTAGGGGCAGGGAGGGAGCATTTGAAGAACTTCAGGAATCCTGGCAACATTCTATTTTTCATGTCCAGGCTAGTGATTACAAACACTTATCCTATAATAATTCATTGAGCCAAATATTTGTGCAATTTTCTGTGTCTCTGTGTTTTATTTTATAGTATGAAAAGAGAGATCAAGAGAGAGAGAATATGGGCTGAGGAAACTGAGACCGTCAGGATAGGCATTCCTATAAAGGAAATCAGAGAAGAGGTGTGGTAGCTGTAGAGGGATGGAGAACCAAGGAGCGTTTTGTTTGTTTTTTGTTTGTTTCCGAGAAGATAGATGCCATAGCATATAAGGTGATGGTATAATTCAGTAATGAGGTTCCACAGTATAGGAGATAAGGCACAATGACAGAATTAAAAAGTACTTGACTCATCTGGAAAGGATGTAATTCAAGCACCACAACTTGGGTTGGCCTTGGGCAGAAACCTAGAGCTTATCCACAGTGGCAGAGAGAACGCAGTGTTGTGTATGTGATGAGTTAGTATGTAGGTTGGCATCTCATCTGTGCAATAAGCAATGAGGTTCTCAGTTAAGAGAGAGGGGCTGAGAGACAAGGAAATGAGGAAAACACATATTGGTAAAGAAGGTAAAATTATCATTATGAGCAGCTGATATGGTTATCTACTTAGAAAATCCAAGTGGGTTGACTGGAAAACTATATAAACAATAATGAATTCAGTAAGTATCCTGGAAAATTTATTGATAAATATTATATTAATATTAATAAATAAATTTTTCACCTTAAACAAAAATAGCCAGTTAACAAATTTATTGGAAGAAATGATCCAAATGATGTTTGAAGAAATTTTTTTTAAAAAAATAGGATCTCACTGTGTTGCCCAGGCTGGAGTACAGTGGCACAATCATAATTTACTGTAGCCTCAATCCCCTGGGTTCAAGTAATCCTCGTGCCTCAGCCTCCCTGGTAGCTGGGACTATAGGCATGCAACACTACACCCAGCTAAAGGAGGAAAATTGATAGTGTCACTCAAAAATGAAATTTAGTCAGTATTAAATTGATCCAGTATTGCAAGTACTAAAAATTTCCATAATAGTGTACTCACAAAAATTTACCAAGATGCAAGCATAACTCAAGATTGTTGATTTAGAAATGGCAAAAATCTGGATATGGAATTAAGCATGTTTGTCAATGCAGCCTTAGTTAATACATTTTGTTTAAGTGAATGGAATATAACCAGTAATTTAAAAATACAAAAGCTTATCTGAATATTTTAATGTAGAAATGTCTGAGATTGTCCTTACAAATAAGCATATAACAGCACTAGAAAATATCCCATAGACATTAGCAAAGGTTTATCCTCTATTTCCAAGGCACAGAGTGTGGCACAGCTATGAGAACAATCACTTTACTTTATTCAGAATCCATAAATCTTATTTGTTTTTTATATATTTGACCTATTAAATTTGAAAGTTATACCAAAGTTTTCCATTATTACTTCTATCCATTTTTCTTTTTATGTCTGCTTTGGCAGTTACTATTGAGTACTGTATTCTGATGTTACAATTTCAAAAAGATTTTGATGAGTATATCTTAATTTGAAATTTACTTTTGACTTTATAAATTTATGAATCCTTCCCATTTCATAATTTTTACTTTTAATTTACTTTCTGATATTGATATGACAACCTTAAATTGTGGGTGTGGGTGTGTGCTTATTTTAGATTCCCTGGAATACTTTTGCATTGCCTTTAAATTCCACCTTCCTGAGTCATTTTATTTAATGTTTTTCTTACAGAAGGTATATAGCTGGGTTCAATTATTTCACCCACTTTGAGAGCCGTCTCCTTTGTATAGATGACTTCAGTCCAACTGCGTTTATTGTCATTACAAATATACTTCATTTTCTAGCATCTTATTTTCTATTCCCTTGAAAAAATCCTCCTTATCTTTTTGGTCCTTCTCCTCCTCCTGCCTCCTTGCCGGCCTCTAGTAATTTAGATTTGTAGAATATTCTAAATTTTGATTGTGCTTATGCTCTCTAACTCTTCTTTGAAAATGTATTCATTTTTTCCATTTACATGCTATATTCTTTTTCTGCTTTTTTTCTCCTTCCAAAATATCAAACACATTCAATGTTTCTAATTATTTTTCTTTGGTTCAGGCTAATTCTACGTAAGCCTGTAATTCCCCAAAGATGATGTGGGTAGAATTTCCTCCATTCTCCTTTCTGTTTATCTGGTTGCCCTTGGCATCTTTCCATCAGGCTGGCAGTGGAGGTTTTAAATTCTCATTTTAGATATTAGGCTAAATGGCAGAGGGGCTCTGGGAACACCAGTATGAATAGTGCCATAGTGCAGGAGGTATTCTGGGCCTTGCTGTTTGTGTTGCTGTGCTGATGGTTGTTTCTTCAACAACCTGTATCCTCAGGGCTGTCAGTCATTCAGCAGCACACAGACATTTTGTTTGTGGAATCAGCAGTATTTTACCTGCCATTCTCAAACTGACACATTGCTGCAAAGCTGGTTACCTTACAACTTTGCCTTGTAATTTTAGAGGTTGGAAGAAAATAAGAAAAGGCAGAATCATGGCCTTGCGTTTCTCCTGTAGCCTAGAAGCCATTGCCAATGTGCCTGGCGCACCAGGATTGCAAAGGTCCATTGATTCCCAGATGCCCTGCCTCCTACCCAGCCTTACCCAGGAGGAAGTCGCTTCACAGTCCTGGAACTGCTGTTTCCACCTCTGTCTTCCCTCTGAATGTACCGAGATCGTGAGTTTAGTAGACAGCTGTGAGCTGATTTCCAATGTCACCCTTTTTTTTGGCCCTCAGTATTCTGAATTTATTATAGCTAATAGTCCTTGTTGATTTGGGTATGAGGTAGTTCTCTAGGTTTTGTAATGTTCTATTTTTGTTTCTTTAAATTTATTTCAGTGGATCCCAGGGACAATAGATGAATAAGGGGCATACATTTTGCTTGTGGTAGTTCCTTTACAGCAGGGCTTCTCAATCTCTTTTGTGTAATAAACCACAACTCAGAAAATAATGTGGAGGATTCTAAAGGAGACTAATTATGTTGAAATAGTTATCAAGATACTAAAAAGCATGTTTATGATAACATGATTATTATTAGTGCTTTAGTTTTAAAATAATATTGAACAAAACAAAGTATTTTGAGATATTAGTAATCATTGTCTGAATAAAAGTTCTCTGAAAAGAAATTTAGAGGAAAGAGGCTATCCCAGCGAACAGTTTGTGAACTAGGGAGAGACAGATTTAAGGTGCAGCCTAAAGAACAAAAAGAGAGTTTATCATTTATAGAGAAAGTTCCCTCCCAGGTTCCCACTCAGGTCCACTTAGGCACATGCATGATTCAGATTTGCTTGGTTCTGAGAGGTTGACACTTGCTGAATTCTGATTTGTCAACACAGGCCACAGTCTATTTGTTGGTTCAGGCATATAAACAGGAACAAGCAGCTATGAACTAAGCTATTAATTTAGAAGGTGTGTGGGTCTTGTAAAAACTCAAAGTGCATGTGTGACCTCTAGTCAACAAATGACTGCCTTGCTCTATTTTGATTTTAAGCCCATTTAGCCAATCAGCATCCAACTTGAAGGATTTGTTCTTTCATGGTTCACAATTGTAATGTCATAGGAAAATACCTGTGATTTTTATTGATATTTAAGTCCTCAGTATGACCACTGTTGTGATGTATTGCCTACATTCATAATGGAAGGAAATGTTAAATTTTAGTCAAATGTTAAGGAAATAAAAATGTAATTTTTCTCTATGTAAATGCATAGATCCTAGATTAAGAATCCTTGCTATCTAGTATTCATTCAGACAGTAAATAAACGTATTTAAGCACTTTTGTAGGTGCTGGGATAGAGCAGTGAGCAACATCGTCAGGACTTCAGTGCCTAAAAGAGCTTCACGTTTTGATAGGGGGAAACAAATAGCTATATTTAAACAGGATAATTCCATGCACTGATATACTAAAAAGAACATGAAATAGGGTAACATGATAGAGCATCTTCAGGAGGGCTGTTTTTGCTGGAGGTCAGTGATTCCAAGGATGAACAATAATGTGCCTCTTTCGCATCACTGAAGTCTCAACACAAATGTCACCTACTGGGCAAAATTTGTTCTCACTTGAACCCTGGGACAGGTTCTATCCCAGCACCTGTAAAAGTGCTTAAATGCTTTTCTTTACTGTCTGAATGAGTATCAGAAAGCAGGGATTCTTAGTCTAGGGTCTGTGAATTTACATACTCTGGGAAAGAGTATTCCAAGCATAAAAAATAACCAAGAAAAGTAATCTGGGATGGGAGTGAGCTCAGTATTCCTAAGAGCGAGAATGAAGGGCAGCGTGGTTGGAATCTTGTGAGTAAAGAGAGATAAACTGTGTAGGTGGTTGAGGTTAAGTGGTTAATGTAGTGCTTCCAGGTCATGGCAAAAGCTTGGTTTGCATCCAGTTCTATCTATAATCAAATCCGTTGGATACTTTTGAGACGAGTCACTTTCCTGATCAATGATTTATAAAGATCATTTTTGCCACCTTCTAGGGAAAGGACTTTAGGAAAACAAGAGTAGATGCAGGGAGACCAGGACAGAGGCTGTTTCAGAGGTTCAAGTGAGAGATGTTGGCCATGCAGACTATGATGTAGGCAGGGGATATGGTGAGAAGCAGCCAGATTCAGATGAGTTCTGGAGGTAGAGCAGGCCAGACAAGGCAGGGAGATTGTGAACTATGCAGAAAGAGAAGAAACAAAGATAGGACCTAGATTTTGGCTTTATCAACTGAAGAGTGTTTATTACTGAGATTGGAAGTGTTGACAAGGAGGAGGATGGCGTAGGATTTTGTCCACATTAAATTGAAATGTTTCAGAGATCAAAAGGAAGGCTCTGGTTTTATAGCAAAGGTTCCTGCTCAGGTTCTCATCCAGTTCCTCTATGCAAATGAAGGATGTTGGGTCAGCATGATCCTGATGGGGGTCTTTTGCAGACAGTTGTTAAAACAGGCTAGAATAATTTCAAAGGGGAGTCAAATGTATACCCCAAATATGTGGAAGATCATTAACACTTGTAAATAGAGCACAGGAGGGATCCTATCCTGAGGGAAGCTGGCTGGAAAGATCTAGAAATTGGAAATTTCACCAGTCATTCCAGCCAGTAGGCTTTATGAAGATGTGCTTTTCAAAGATTTGAGGATCTTGGATGTTTCGAATGCAGCCTGACTGGAAGTATTTGCCCAGGTGCAGATGAAAGTGTTAGTGACAGCCCAAACACCATCTTGTGCAGTGAGAAGATAGTCTAAAGTAATGTGATTGTCTAGGACCACATGAGCAAGGGAGTCTCGGGATCTGTTATGCCCTTATTGCTCAGGCACTGGAGTGGGCAATTCTGTAAACAGTGCAAGAAAAGTTTCTCTTCATATATTCATTCCAGGCAGAACCTAGTCCAAACCAGGATCCCAAAAACCTTCCTAATCTAGCTCCTTCATTAGGGTCAGCCTTCCCAGGTAAAATACATCCTTGAGAGTGTCCACACTGTCATTTTTATAATCTGAGGGCTTGTCATCAGGGTAGCCATCAATTATTGATAGAGCTATTTTACACTTGGGATGCGATAATGATGCTTCTAGGGATTTTAATAATTGTGATGGGAGCAATGATTTGATCCAGAAAGCAAATGCCTGCATTTGTTCATGTCCTGAGACAGGGATAGGAAAATTCTTGACTATGGTAACTGGAGCCAAAAACATAGCCTTTGTGGGAACACAATTTCCTAAGAGGTCATGAAAATTCAAAGACCCATTTACAGGCGAGAGAGAGGAGAGAATGTGGTCAAACCAAGTGCTAGTCTTAGGTAATAACAGAGTGGATGATCAAACTGACAGACTTGGAAACCCGTGGGAAAGGTACTGGCTATCAGGATGTACCAGTATACTGAAGAAGGCACTACAAAGGTCAATAGCTAAAAAGTATTGGCCTAGTCAGGAACTACTGGGTGTTGAGGAATGACTATGTTATTGATAGCCCTAAGATACTGGAAAGATTGCTATCCTCTACTGTTGGGTTTACAGATGCAGACAATAGGAGTATTGTAAAGCCTGGTGCAAAGGACAAGTTTCTTTCATATAAGGCTGTCCATTATGGTCTATATACGAGCCTGGGCCTCAGATTCAGGGTGTATAGCTTAACACTGGGGAGGGGCTTATTATGGTTTACCTGAATCTTGATCAGAGGTGCTGAATGTGTGTGACCAACATCAGTATTGGATTGTGGCCTAAGACTCTCAGGCAGCTCCTGGAGAGCAGGATGGATAGCATTGTGAGGTTAACTACACAGATGGTAATTGGAGTAAAAGCTGTTTCTGTGGCAAAGTCTCCTGGTGAGGATAGCTCAAACATTATTTCCTCTCTTTGAGAGAAAGAAATACGGGTCTAGTAGGTTTCTAAGCCTCTTCCTAGGAGGTATAGAGAGGCCAATGGGACAATTGAAAAACAATGACTGCCAGTAAAGGGTCTTAGTTGGAAGGGGATAGGCAAAGATTTAGGGACCATGATAGGCTCAGCCCAGCCATCTGAATGAGTTCAGAACTACAGGAAGGGGACATTGAGAGCATGCCAAGGCTAAGGATAGATGGAGCAGCCCCAGTGTTGGCCAGTGCTCTAACTAGTTTGTCCCCAATTCTGATATATAATTCCTCTAGCCAGTTAATTTTAAGAAGGAGAAATCCCCTGAATGTCCCAGAGCATTCCTTGATTGGAGGAAGAGTGCCAGGGGACTTTATTGGGATTTAGTTTTAGCCAAATATTGGAGGAAATTAGGGTAAAATATCTACTGTATTCTACAGGCAGACAGCAAGAACTTGAAAACAATACACAGGGCTAATAACAGGTATACTTTAGTTTTACTTAGAAGCATAACATTTTCTCTCCACATTAATCATACAGAAAACCTCAGATTTTAGAACCTCTTGAGGCTAGGAAGTCAAACCAAGCTAGGATTTAGATTTTACTTACAATCTTAGAGTTCTTGGGCCTGCCAGGAACATTTACTCATTCACTGTAAGGCTGGTAACTCTTGAAGCCAAGTATTTATGTACATTCTTAAATATGACATTTCAGTTAAAACTTTGGTAATAAAACTAATGTTTCCAATTGTATACTATTTATAAAGAGGGAGAAAATTTTATTAAACTCAGATAAATGAAACCAGAATACTCACAGTTTCTGAGTTTTGAAAGAATCAAGTAGAGAGTAAAAGCAAATGCTTCCTCTTTTGTTCAAAAAAGAATATTTTACCAAATTAATGAAAACTATAGATAGCTGATGAAAGAAAATTTCCTTGAATATGAAAAACAAAACATATAAGTAAAGAACCAACAATGTTTTAAGTAAAAGTCATTAAAAATTATCCTTATCAGTTATTTAATTTCAGGTAATTTGTTTTGCTTGATCTTGATTAAGTTTCACGAAAAGCAATTCTGAACTAAAGCCAATTGAAAATGCTACCAAAGAATAATTTATTTTTATTATTTATTTTTTTTTTTAGTTTTGAGACAGGGTCTCCCTCTGTTACCCAGGTTGCAGTGCAGTGGCGAGATCATGGCTCACTGCAGCTTTGACCTCCCAGGGCTCACGCAATCCTCCCAGCTCAACCTCCCAAGTAGCTGGGACAATAGGCCTGCACCAACATGCCCAGTTAATTTTTTGTATTTTTTGTAGAGACAGGGTCTCACTTTGTTGCCCAGGCTGGTCTCAAACACCTGGGCTCAAGTGATCTTCCAGCCTCAGCTTGTGTTGGGATTACAGGTGTGAGCCACTGTGCCGAGCTCCAAAGAATTTAAAACATTAACTGTGAATGACAAAATCCCCAAACAGCCATGGTCAAAGATCTGATGGGAGTTTACAATTGACAAAGGAATCTGGGTATTTCTGTGGCATACTACCATTTAGCATAATAATGATAATCGTGAATGATAACACATACCATGACAAACCAGAATTTTAGGAATCTCATACAGTTTTGGAACATATTTTAATAACACATTTACACAACTATAAGTTAAAGAAAGTTGAACATTTCTTTTTTTGACAATGTTTCTCTATGATTTACAAGCCTAATTATTTACTATGTCTACAAGATCAAAAAGACTTAATTTAGGATTTTGATGCTGAGGAAACCCACCAAAGATATCAAAAGTTTCAAGGTACTTGAAACAGAATCATAGGTCATGATGAGATAATATTTATTCATCTAACTGGAGTGATAATCAATAGACTTCAAAAGCAACAGAGAAAGTTCCATGGATGTAAAAACCTTAATCCTTTTAAAGCTCAATTTTCCTAAGTAATCAAAAATCTAGTAAGGACAACATGAAGCATTGGAACTTATTTTGGTAAAACCCACAATTTTTGTTTCCTTGGTCAGTTACCTAAAAGGCAAAGAAAAAAACCTGCTGTAACATGATTGCTTCTCCTTACAGAAAACCTATTTAGATAACTTGGGTGTTAAACCTGACTTTAAAAAAGGGCACTTAAATTTAATCAGGCACAAGAAGAATGTTTCCAGGACTATGAAAGTATACTATATTATAGAGGAATGTAAACAAGAAAACTAGTACTTTGAGCAGAGGAATGTGTTGCTCTTAGAAACAGCATGGGATGTCCTGGTTACATGAAATAATTCAGGCATATCAAGAAAAGCCAAGCCAAAATAAGTTGTACAAGGGTAAAACACTGCTGTTCTAGACCTTCAAAATAAACTCTTTAGCATCAGTCCATAACAGCACGATTGTAACCAGAAGAAGTTACAGGAACTGATGAAAAGGTTGGAGAGTCATGACAACAGCCAAATAAGAGATATACCTTTTTCAGGGTCAAAAGAAGGAAGAACCTGAAATTAAAGAAACTAGACAGTTATCAGGAAGAAATGTGACAGGAATAGAAACTGTTTGTAGTTTAGAGGATGGCCGTTAAACAGATTTCATAATTAAAATCAAACCTTCTTGCAATTTTACTGAGAGCAAATTAATATTTTCAGAAAGCCTTGTTCTAACACAGGGGACCAAGTTTTTAAGTTCTGTGTCACTGTGTTTTTAACATCAAAGTTCAATCCCTAGAAAAACCCATAAAAGATTTGCTTCCAATCATAGGCAATCTGATCACAGAGAAAATTCCTTTTATAAACTGTGTTTTCATAAACCTTAAGACTTACTTAGACTATTTATGAAATGCTTGAAATTTCTGCTTTGTTCTATACTTCTTCTTTCTTAAATAACCACTCATTTTACTCTAAGACAAAAATTTACCAAACAAAATTCTTTCCTATATAGTTATTTTTTTCCTTTAAACTTCCTCACCAAAAATACATTGTATTCTCCTCATACAATTGGAGACAGAATTGTCTTTCTCTTCATTAGTAGTTTAATCACACACATTAATTACAATGTTAACTCTTAGCAACTCTAATTTCAGTGAAAACCTAGGAAGTAAGCAACTTTTAACTATCAATCACATACCAGTAATCCATGAATACACATTTTACCATGTCCAGATCATGGGTTTTCTAACAGAGCAACTCTTTAAACCAAATAATTTTATTCCTCTGAAATAAGAAGCCAAAAGCATCTGAGCCTCAACTCAGATTCAGCAACCAGAGTCTCAGCATGGTATTTTATCTGGAAATGATCCAGACATTCAATGAACATCCGTCATTTAATTTGGCTTAGCAAAACTCTAAGGGTATAGTTACCAAACCGATTTGAGAAACCTTCCCAAGGAAACATATTATAAAACATAACCATTATCAAAAGTTCATTTACAAACTTTTATCCGATGCACATCTACCCTAACCATTCATTCTTAATAATTATGCCTGGAAAATATCACGAGATATCAGACAAATCTAGCCATCATCTCAAGCTAAATTTTCTATCAACCAATTTTACATTACTGCCTGCCATCCAAGTGTCATAAAAGTAAGAATCTCAAAGTTAAATACATGCCTATTTTGTTGATAACTCAGAAAACACAGCCATGTCCATCAAACCAACCATTTTAGATTAGCCCCATTCATCAGAAGATTACTAAGTCACATGAACTTGGAAAATATTTGGCCTTATTTGCTTAATTTATGATTACTCATTTAGTTATAAGCCAATTTGGTACTGTAGACAACATACAAACAGACACATACAAACATATGCACAAAAATACAGGCAAAAACAAAGACTGTGTAGCTTTAATTTTAAAACTCTAGCCATGAATCAGGTAAAACTCATTAGTTTAAACGGACAGTTGGATTCAAATTGCATCTCTGTAAGTGGAACAGGTTGAAATTTATCTGTTCCACATGGCTGAAGCCCTTATCAAAATTTAGAGAAAATAGGGGGTAGGAAATGTACATCTCAAGCAAAGGGAAAACTCAAGCTTCTCCAAGAAGTTGTCTGGTTGTGTTACAGGCATACAAAAAATGAATGCTTAAGCAACACAAAATCACAGGAACACATGACAAGATTTGACAAGAAAACATGCAATGAAAACACGTAATGAGTCCAAGAGAAAATTTAGAAACTTTTCCAAATAACCAGGTGAACAAGTAAAAGAGGAAGGAAGGAATGAAAGATAAAGCAGAGGTGTTTAAAAAAAAAAAAAGAAAAGGTGCAGAAGACAGGCAGACCGACAGGAAAGGGGGCCCAGTGGAATAAAGTTTTTCCAGAGGATTTTTTGCAGTTTTAGTTCCAGTCTCGGAAGTGCTAATCTCACTTTACATTTAATTAAGGCACTGACTCAATTTGGAATTATTTTCTGTAAGAAAGGCAATGGTACCCTCTTGATTCTGTTTACAACTTTTAAAGTGCCAATTGATAAAGGCTTCCCATTGTCTCTGAGAGGTTCGCTTTTTCTTTGTGTGCACAGATAGTCACGTTTCAGAATTTCAAAAGAGTCCTATTTTGGCCAACAAAATTAGAGCTTATCGTGGGTAATTTTTGTTCAGAGACCTAGCCAATTACAACTCATTGTACCATAATTTTTGCTTATAAAACCAGCTGGAGTCCCAAGAAGCGGCTGATCAGCCGGGAAAAACTTACAACACGGGCTACCCATTGCACCGACGTGATGAAGTCATCCCTTCCAGTACCCATAGTGCCAGCATCCCCACAAAACCTTACAGATAGGCCAAGTCCTAACAAAACCCAGGGCCAGTTGGGAAAGTCTCCTCTAGAGTTGGATGGTCAGAGCCAGGCAACTTGAAAAGCCCCCAGCAAACCTGGAGCCAACAGGGAATGTCCTGTCGGGGGTCTGGATGGAGGAAACTGGTTGAAATTGGAAAGATCCCCCACTAAACCCGGGGCCAAAGGGAATGTCCCCTCTGGGGTCTGGATAGAGGGAATTACTAAGGCTAGGAAACTGTCCCCCTCCTCCGAACTGGGGCCACAGGTAATAAGTCCTCTCTGGAGTCCAGATGGAGGGGCCTACAGGGAAAGAACAGTCTCGGAGACTTCAACCAAAGCGTGGGAGGTCTGAATTTGAGAGGACTTACCCAACCGTTCTCTCCCCTCTGGCAACACTGAGAAGACAACTGAGTTCAAGGGGCTCTTGCAGGCACACACCACCGATGGTTTGTTTCAGGACAGGACTTCAAATCTCACTTTTGATGCCAAGAATGTGAACAAAAGTTTTCTGAATAGAAATTTGGAGGAAAGAGACTTTATTCTGGTGAACAGTTTGCAAACTGCGGAGAGGAAACCCAGGGTACAAAACGAAGGCGGATTCCAGAGAACGAAGGGAAGGCTCAGTTTTCTGTTTTGTTTTGTTTTTGAGACAGAGTCTTGCTCTGTTACCCAGGCTGGAGTACATTGATACCATCACAGCTCATTGCAGCCTTTAATTTCCGGGCTCAAGTGATCCTCCCACCTCAACCTCCTGAGTAGCTGGGACTATAGGCAAACGCCATCACGCCCTTCTAATTTTTTTTAAAAATATATTATTTAGATAGAAATGGGATCTTGTATGTTTCCCAGGCTGGTCACAAACTTTCAGCCTCAAGCAGTCCCCTATCTTGGTCTCTCAAAGGTTTGAGATTTAAGACTGAGCCACCACGCCAAGCCAGTCTGTTTTTATAGCAAAGATTCCCTCCTGCCCAGGTTTTGTTTTTTTGGAGACAGAGTCTTGATCTGTTGCTCAAGCTGGAGTGCAGTGGCAGGATCTCAGCTCACTGCAACCTTCGCCTGTTTCGCGAGTAGATGGCATTACAGGTGCCTGCCACCACGCCTGGCTAGTTTTTGTATTTTTAGTAGAGACAGGGATTTCACCATGTTGCCCAGACTGGTCTCGAACTCCTCACCTCAAGTGATTCACCTGCCTTGGCCTACCAAAGTGCTGGGATTATAGGCGTGAGTCATCGTGTCAGGCCCCACCTAGGTTTTTAATCAGGTTCATTTATGTATATAAAAGATTGAAACATGTTTAGTTGTGATTGGTGAGTGTAGATGATTTCTGATTGGTTGACAAAAGTGAGTTCTGGTTGGTCAATACAGCTGAACCCTGACTGATTGACTGAGGCTGCTGAGCTCTGATTGGTTGGTTCAGGCGAATGCTGGAAGTCCCAAATATAAAACGATGCAGGTTTTCAGGGAACTGAGAGTATTTGTGTGACTCCTACCTGGTCAGAAAATCGCTTCTTGGCTGTATTTTAAACTTAGGCCCAGTTAGCCATCTGGGATCCATCTTGAAGAACTGGCTTGAAGGATTCACAATTGTTCACTATATAAATAGATTTTTAACAGTAGATTTAGGTGAATGTGTTTGGGTCTGTAAAGAGAAATGGACTGTACAGTTCTATTCCTTGAAGGCAGAGACAGAGAATGAAGCCATGTGAGTAGTAGGAAATGTTCCCTCCACCTTTGCACCTGCAAGTGGACTCAGTCACTTCACAGACCTATTTCTCCTTCAGACATCATCACAGCCACATGGGCAATGGGCAGGAAAGAATTTCAGGACTGTGATAGTATTTTAACTTCCTGCAGGCCTTTAAAATTTTCTGTGTTAACCAATTAAAGTATTCAGTGGCTTTGGAGTCATCCAGAAGGTGTGAGCTCACACAGAGCCAAAAAGGAGAGAAAGAAGAGTGAATGTTTCCTTCTAGACAATTTATAGTCTAGTTCATTTGTAGACTTTTATTGCATGGCTTAAGTGAAGATTTGGGTTTGTTTTCCAAGTGTTTGAATTTTACCAACGTTGTTTTTTAAAAAATAATTTGCATTTTCCTCTCTGACTTAAGATACCAACTTTTAGTAAAAGAAATCTCTATATATTTATGTCTATTTCTGGACTTAATATTTAGTTTAATATCTGTTACTAGACCTATTATACAATATATTCAGTGGTCTAAATTTTAATATATGTAAATATCAGGCAGGTCAAAAAACACATCATTTTCACTTTTGAAAGTATTACTTTCTAGTATCAGCTGTTTATTCTTCCGGAAAAGTTTATAATCAGTGGACCATATTTAAAAATACCTATAGCAGTGTTTTCAGAGTTGCACTGAATTGCAACAAATTAACCGGGGAGAAGCTGGTAGTTATAAGAGTACTCAATATCAATATTCAATATCAATAGTACTCAATAATATTGATATAAGAGCATAATAAGACTGCCACTGCTGAACTTGGCTTAAGGTTTTCCTCAGTCGAGTATTAGTTTGCTTCCTGCATTCCCTATGCATTTCTTACAAAACTTAAAGTTGTTTTCTTATATTTTCTGAATTTGATTTTTATTCATTGTATTTCAGGAATGTTGGAAAGATATCATTTGAATATATTTAATTTTTTAACTGAAAAAACTATTGCTAAGCTATCTCGTTAGTATAGTTTTGAATAATAGATTCTTGTGTTTTGGAGTAGATGATCCTCTTCATCTGCAAATAAAAATAATAATGGGCTAATATTGGGATTCCTTTATTCTTTATGGCTTTAATTGCACAGCCTCTAGGCATATTCTTAAATAATAAATTGGCTGCTAATTTAAAATAGGCATTTAATTATGTTAATGAATTGTCTTTTTGTTCTTTTTTAGATTGAAAATCAAAAACCAAGAATAGAAATTGAGTTTTGTTAAATGTGTTTGTAACTTCTATTCAGATGATTGCATATTTTTCTTTGTTGTGATTTATTAGTAAAATATACTTTTAATATTAAAACCAGACCTCCATTCCTGACATTAAAACTTTTTAGATCAAATAAAGTATTACAAGGATCTTGGGATTAGTTTGATGGGACAATGGAGCATTATATTTAGTTCTGAACTTCTTAGTATCAAAAATAAAATGGAAAATGCAATTAAAAAATAAAATACAAGCTCTTTGTCTAATAAAAACATATCAACAACATTGCTTTGAGGGAAGCAAAGCTTTCCTTGGACTGAATTCTTTGAGTGAATAATGTTGTGGACAGAACATAAATAGGAGTGAGAGCTTCTCCACCATCTTCCAGACCCATGGATCTGGGCTTTATTAATCTATTGGGGTATTAAATCAGATGTTTACCAATTACCCTGATGGAGTATTGTTAACATTATAACCATTGAGTTGAACAAAGATGACTTAAGGGATGTGATCAAAATGCGATTCTATTGTCTATCTCCTACCTTCACTATTTGTTTAACTTGAAAAAAATCTGAAGGTACAGTAAAGTTTTTAAGAGGAGCACAAAGAGCTTTTTTTCCTTAACCATTTGAGGGTAAGTTGCTAGCATGATGCCCTTACCATCATCTCCACACCACTCACACAGTTTAGGGTATCCTACAAACAAGGACATTTTTCTACTTTACCACAAAACAACCGTTAACATCATGTAACTAATGCTGATACATTTCTACCATGTAATTCTGAGACCTCATTCACATTTCATCAGTTGTATCAGTGATATTCTTTTTGGCCAAAAGATTCACTTCAGAATCTCATGTTGCATTTAGTTGCCATGTCTCTTTAGTTTCTTTAACTCTAGAATTGTTCTTAGTCTTTCCTTGACTTTGATAACATGATTGAAGAGTACAGGCTATCTTGTAGAATTTCCTCAGTGTAGGTTTCTTTGATGTTTTCACATGATTAAATTCAGGTTAGGGATACCACAAAGATGTCCCTGTGTCCTTCTCAGGTCATTATACCAGGAGTCATATGATGCTGATATGTACCATTTCTGGCTCTTCATTTAATTAAGGTGGGGCCTATCAGGTTTTGCCTCTGCAAAGTTACTCCTTCTCACATTGAAATTAACAAATAGTTTGTTAATTTGGAAATATGTAAATATTTACATACTCTGGAACTACGTAAATATTTCATCCTACATCAGACTTTCAATTTATTCACATTTATTTTAGTAAAGCTCATAATTATCTGCTTTATTTAATGATGTATAATATATTACTATTTTTGTTTACTTTGATGCTCAATTTATCTCAATTTTGGCCAGTTGGAGGTTCTTCATCATTCTTTGAGCACTTTCTTACTTTGTGGCATGAAACAATATTCCAGAGTCATCTTGAGTTTTTCCCTGACCATGCCCTAAAATCAGCCCTCACTCTAAGAAGCTCTAGTTCCTCTTAATGTTTGAGAATCGTATTTAGAAACCAAGATCTCAGTGGTAGATGTGTTCATGGCTTCTGGGGCCTCTGCTCTCAGGTCCGCTAGGTAGACAGTTAGGGACTATATGTGTATACATACATATCTACCTACCTACCTACCTACTTACTTATCTTTCTATGGATACCTATGAATTTACACCAGTACTTCCATTCCAATCCAACACAGAGTTTCTTCGAGTTTTCTACTTTTACATATTTTTAACTTTCTTTTCCAGCAGTGAGCTCCTATTAGTCTTAATGTTTGTATTTACTCTGTCAATCCCCTGGTATGCCACCATCATCCCATTTCCAGACATCCTTCTCATTCCTTTCCCAGGCCTACACCTCTCATTCTGATGCCCCCTTGTGGATGCCCTCCTTTCCTGCCCGTGCTCTGATTCCCTGCCACAGGCCACACCTCCCGGACCAAGGCAACCTTCCTCATCTCTGTTGGACACTGACATCTTTGCTGAGTTGCACAACTTTGCTTAGAAGCTTTCCTCAACCCACTTCAGTGGGCCAGGCTGTCACCCAGCTCAGACACCCTCTGCACTTGGTCAGGCTTCAGCATTCTATGCCAGGCTGTCCTCCTGCATCAACACAATCCTCACCCTGCACAGGCTCTGACACCTCTCACTGGGCCACTGTGGCTCCCCACACTGTGTCCTGCTGGAGTATCCCCAGGCTAGCCATTAAGCAAAATAAGCTTGTGTTTAGGGCACCAAGAGAAGAGGGCACCACAGAACTTTCCCCCAGCTGTCATGCCCTTAAGTCTTTCACTGGTCATATGATGTTAGTAACATGGTTTAAATTGTCTTTATTTGCTGTTTAGATTTAATCTAAAATTTTTTCAAATGTGCTCTTTGGCATGGTGAGTGACTAAAGTTTAAAAGTTTGATTTGAAGGTGGTATCAGATATAGCATTTGTTTCTGTCTCATGCTCTGAGGGTTTTGCCTTCCTGAAAGCTGACTGGGTCTGGCTAGCATTTAACTCATCAGCTGATTTGTTTAAGGAACACTTAAGCTCTTTATTTTAAGAAATGGAAGGGCCAAGGGTGTCACAGAACCACCAGATTCATATTTCCACTACTCAGTAACAAACTAATGCACTCAGCAGGTAGGTTTTGCAGTAGAGAAAGAATTTAATGAATACAGAGTGACCAAGCAAGGAGATTGGGAAAATCCTCAGAGGGATCTCCATTTCCAGAGGAAACTCCTTTTCCCCCAAGACTCTTGTGCTGGGATTTTTAAGGGAGTCTTGGAGGGCAAGGGCTAGAAAACTGAGGTTACTGAGTGGTCAGGGTAAGGTGGATGAAGTCATCAGGATGTATTCTTTGGTGAGCCAGCACCCTGTGGGGTCCTATAGACCAGCTGACACAGTAGTTTCACTGATAGGCAGGACCTGAAAGAATAACTCAGATAGAAAACTTAACGTTTCACAATGCTTAAGTTGTTATCTCCAGAGCAGTTAAGGGAAACTATAATCTTTTGACAAGGTCTACGTGGTTTTGAGGCAGTAGGCAACAAACAACTATGAGAAAGCATGAGAGAATAAGCTGACCTCGTGATTAATGCTGGATGTGCTGCAAGCCTGGTTATTTTCATTTCTCCCCCTCCCTTCTTCTCTGATTAATTTTGTAAAGTTCATAGGGATGGTTTCGAGGGGGCAACATGGTTTGTCTGTATTTAGGGCATCATTGTTCTTAATCTGACCCTGCAGCGAGGCAGCCTACCTTGCTTATTGTTTCCCTACCCTATCCCAATAACTGTTTTTGTTTTTTAAAGCAGAGACGGGGTTTTGCTATGTTTCCCAGGCTGGTCTTGAACTCCTGGGCTCAAGCAATGCATCCACCTTGGCCTCCTAAAGTGCTGGAATTTCAGGTGTGAGCCACTGCACCTAGCCTCCAATAACTTTTAAACAAATTCAGAAAATTAAGTGAGGATGCAAAGGGTTTACCTTTTCCCTTTAAACCTGCTCAGTGAAGAAAGAATTTTAAAACTCTAGGTTATCCCACCCCCACTATACCCCACACTCTTATTTATTTATTTATTTCCTTGTTAAGCCCTCTTAGGTAATAAAAAGTACTGTGGTCACTTTAAATAGCAAGCACACATTCCCAGTTAGATAACTGAAAATACTTATTTCAATATAGAATTTAGCTAGTCAATTGTCATTCACATACGAGACTCCTTCCCTGTGTCTCCAGCTGGGACAAAGCTGCAGGCAGACCTTTTCCTTCAGGGAGAGGGGTGTGAGCAATTTCTTTCGTCTGGCTTTTCTCCTCATCCGCTAAGATGCTGACTCCACCTCTGACCCCTCCTGAGGTGTAACCAGGAGAGAAAGGAGGGGAAGCAGGCATGGAAATTTCTGGTTTGTTTGGCCCCATTGTCAGTTGCCCTCATGCTCCCTGGGCTGGTAGGTGTTGAAAGCAGACCCTTTTCTTCATGCGTAAGAGGCTGACAAGGCAGGAAATGCACTTGGTTTTTCCAGCTGCCCATCTCCCTTGGCGTCCCAGATCCACTCCACACAAATCTCCCTTTGTGGATATCACTTCTCCCTTCTAGGTGGTCCCTGGGGGCTGGCTATCACTCCTCTGTGACCTGCATCTAATCCACAGGAAATGCGTTCTAAATCCACAGGAACGCATGTAGCCTCTGGTCCAACAAAATGGCGTGGTCCCGTCCACTCCAAATGCAGTGGTCACTGTCTTTCTGCCCTGTTCCTCCAGTGGAAAGTCAGAGCCCCTCACGCCCAGATTCCTCAGGAAAGCCAACAGCTGACCCATGGGCCCACCTGAACACGGACTAGGCTCTAAGCAACCATTGATACAATTTGTCTATATTGATTTACCTAATTCTGTACTTTTCATATAAATGAAATTATGTAATATGTCTGTGACTGGCCTGTTTCACTTGACATGTTTTCAAAGTTCACTCACGTCATAGCATGTAGCAATACTTCATTCTTTTTTTTGTGGCCCAGTAGTATTTGACTGTATGGCTATGCTACATTTTGTTTATACACTAATCCACTGAGGAGCATTTGAGCTGTTTACACCTTTTGGCTGTTGTGAATAGACTACTATGTGCTTTTGTGTGTACAAGTTATTATGTGAAGGTATGTTTCGATTTTGTGGGGTATATACCAAGAAGTGGAGTTGCTGGTCATATGGCAATTCTATGTTTAACGTTTTGAGGGACTGCCAAACTCTTCTCCACAGCATCAGACTATTTTACATTCTCACCAGCAATGTAGAAGAATTCCAATTCTCCACATCCTCATCAACACGTATTTCTTTTTTTTTCAGTAGCCATCTCAGTGAATGTGAAGTGATATCTCATTATGGTTTTGATTTGCTTTTCTCTAATAAGTAATTACGTTGAACATCTTTTCATGTGCTTATTGGCCATTCTTCTATTTTTTACAGAAATATATATATTCAGTGTATCTGCCCACATTTTAATTATTTGTCTTTTGATGTTGGGTTATAAGAGTGTATTGGATATTCTAAATACTAGACCCTTATCAGATTGTGATTTGCAAATTGTTTCCCCCATTTTATAGGTTGTCTTTTTACTTTCTTGTTAATGTGCTTTGATGCAAAGTTTGAAGCAAAGTTTTTAATTTTTATGAAGTCTAATTTATTTATTTTTTCTTTTATTGCTTGTGGCTTTGTTGTCATATAGAAGTAATCAATGCCAACTCAAAGGTCATGAAGATGTTCCCTAAATTTTCTTCCAAGGGTTGTATTGTTTTAGCTCTTACATTTAGGTCTTTGATTCATTTTGAGATGGTTTTTTCATTCTTCTTTAATTTCTTCCTACAATATTTTGAGGTTTTCAAATATAAGTTTTGTACTTTTTTTGTTAAACTTATTTATAAGTATTTCATTATTTTTTATGCTACTTGAAATGGAATTGTTGTCTTAGTTTCATTTTTGAATGGCTCATTGCAAGTGTATAGAAATGTAATTGACTTTTGTATATTGATCTTGTGTCCTGCAGCTTTGCTAAACTCATTAGTTCTAATATGTTTAGTAGATTTCTTAGGATTTCTTAAGCAAGATTATATCATTTGTGAAATATAGTTTTATTTCTGTTTTTCCAATCTAGATTCCTTTTATTTCTTTCTCTTGCCTAATTACCCTGTATAGAACCTCTAGCATAATGTTGAGAAGTGGCTAGAGTAGACATCTTTGTCTTGTTCCTGATCTTAGAGAGAAAACACGCATTTTAAAATTCTTACAAAGCCTTTCTTCATCTACACTCTCTTGAGACTTTAACTTTTATGTAACCTGAACTGTTTTAGAGCCGTATGACTGGTTTTTTATGACATCCTGAACAATATCTGTAAGGTATGGTTTGGATGTTTGTCTTCTCCAAATCTCATGTTGAAATGTAATTCCTAATTTTGAAAGTGGGGCATAGTATGAGGTGTTCAGGTCATGGGTGCAGATCCCTCATGATAGCTTGGTGCTGTCCTTTGGATAATGAGTGAGTTCTCACTCTGAGTTCAGGAGAGAATATGGTTGTATAACAGTGTGTGGTACCTCCCATCCCTCTCTCTATTGCCCCAGCTCTCACCATGTGATGCACTGACTCCCCTTTCACCTTCTGCCGTGATTGGAAGATTCCTGAGGCCCTCACCAGAAGCAGACGCTGGCATCATGCTTCTTGTACAGACTGCAGAACCATGAGCCAAAATAAACTTCTTTTCTTTATAAATTACCCTGACTCAAGTATTCCTTTATAGCAACACATATTGTCTCCCTAGGATAAGATGCATCGTGATTGCCTATGTGAAGGGAATACATATATTCAGCTAACATGTGGAAACATCTGCAGCATGTTTAGACAGTTATTAGGCAATGTAAGCAGCTGTTTCCACTGGAAAACCCAGAAAATGTCTATTTGTATGGATGCCTTGTTTTAATAACTAATAAAACTTCAAATACAAAATGGAGGAAAAAATTTTCAATACAAAGGAAAGATCGTGTGTGCCTTTCTCACTGTTACTCCAGATAGGCCCCTGGATTGACACCTCAGTTTAGAACCTTGGCCACTCCCTCTTTTCAGGTTTTGGAGAATATGACTTCGGAGGAGTTAATCTGGACACCTACTAACCAGGTAAAGCCCAGTTTCAGCCCAACTTGCTAGAGGTCACTATCCCAGTTAACACAGAAGACAGCAATTGTTCTTTGAAAGGACTAGTGACACTTTTGGGTAGGGTTCATAAAAAAAGAGTATGTGGTGGGTGCAGGACCACAAAGGGGGGATTTATTTTCATTTTCTTAATAACAAGTTGGTTTACAAAGAATGAGAATTTGGTAACAGTACAAAAGGTATGCCTTATTATTGCTGTGGATAAAATACATTCTTATTAGGGAGAGAGGCAGTATCAAACTACTTGAGTGTCAAACCCCACTGGTATGCCCTGTGTTTTTTTGCTTCGTTTGGATTTGTTTTGTTTTCAGGATACAACATAGATACAGAACAACTGATGGATGGTTTCATACTGTGTGCCTGGACCTAGCAAAATTTTGGAGTTGTTTGGATCTTTTACATAAAGATTTTTGAGAATAGGGAAGAGGAAGGATGATAAACTTGCACAGACAGCCATATTTATTTTTATGTCCAGAGGAGAGAAGTGTGAAAAAATGCTTAGGATAACCTATCACTGAGGCAAGGAAGACAACTTGAGAAAAATATAATACACGAGACCATCTTTTTGAAATGTTTAAAAGCTTTCTTATGTCCTCTGGGTACAAGGACTCACCAATGATATTTGTGTGCACTATTTTTTTCTTTTTTTACAAAACTTAGTGTGAAATAGAGCACTTGCAGAGCCTGGGACAACTTCCTTATTGAAGGGAAGAAGGACCAGCACACAAGGCTAAGGCTGAGGGGCAGTCACTAGCACCAGGAAGAAGGTGGTAGGAAGAGTCCTAGGGGCTGGTTTTACCCTCCCACATACCCTGTGTGCATCGTTTTTAAACATGTATTGTTTGTAACATGTAATATATCTGAATTTTAAATGGGGGTGGTGATTTATCTCAGTCTTCCTCTCTGCATCAGTTGCTTTATAAATGATTGTTAAACCAATAAACACACACAAGATAAAATTTTATTCTAAGGCTTCATGAAAGACTTTTCCACAGTTTTCAACTTTTATTCTTTCTCATTGTAGATGTGTGAGCTAGTGCAAAATTTTAGGAGATTTCCATAATTTAAGGATGGCCCATTTTAGAGGAAACAGCACAAGTCACCTCCCTCGTTGGTGGGCCCAGGGAGAAATGTAACTCATTTTCAGAAATAACTGAAAGTGACAGATAAGAAAGAAAGAATAGGATCCGGGGAAGGAAAAGAGATGAATAAATGCAGACATTGGGTGGCTCAGAAACAAGCAAGTGATCTTGTTGTGCCCTGGTGGGCAGTATTTTAATTGTCACTGATGAGAGCCTGGGGTTGGCTTGGTGACTGCTGGAGAAATGATATGGAGCAGACCCAGACTTTAACATCTTAATTCCAAATGAAGAAAGATAATCCATAGGTTTAGATGACTCGATGCTCAGAAAACAAATAGAATTAAAGAAAAATCTGGTACTTTTTCTTCCTATCCATTTCTCCCCTAACTGTTCTCCCACCACTCTAGAACTGTTCATTCGTTGATTCATACTGTGATTCAATAGCATTTACTGGCACTTACTGTATATGATACTGTTGTTCTTTGTGTTAACGATGTTACAAAATAATGAATGTCATGGTTCCTGAACTTTAGGAGTTTGTATTCAGACTATGTAGAGGAAACTGTCATAAATGAAGCAGCTGAGGAACAGCGTGGCTACAGCCCTGCCAGGAAACCTGCAGGGCCTCTCTCCTCTGGTCTGACAAGAGCACTTCAGACATTTTTCTTTCTCCACTTACTGCCTCTCTTCCAACTAAGAAGAAAGATATAAAAATAAGACCCTCCCTGGATCTTGCACGAGCAGATAAAGACACCATCTTGGGCCATCGGGTGAAAAGGCAGGAGCTGTCCTCACACCATTTATCATCATTCTCCTAACGGGCTTCAGGTCACAAAATTCCTCCCTTGTCACAACCTTCTCAGGAACTTTCCAGTAGTCTGTTGTGTTTTTTGCATATGCAACTTTTCTGTCAGCTAGCAGCTTCTCACAATCTTAAACATGTTTATTTTTAACTCCTTATTTGAGCCCATATGCTTTTGCAGCTACTTTCTTGCCTCTTTCCTTCTGCTATGGTTTAGATGTCTGTTCCCTCCAAATCTAATATTGAAATTTAATCCCAATGTTGGGTCCACTTGCAGGAGGTGCTTGTGTCGTAAGGGTGAATCCCTAGTGAAATTAAAGCTCTTCCTCAGGAGTGAGTGAGTTCATTCCTACAAGAACTACTTGTTTTAAAAAACCTGGCACCTCCTCTCCCCCTCCCAGCTTCCTGTCTCACCATGTGCTTTCTGTACAGGCCTGCACTCCTTCACCTTCCACTATGAGCAGAAGCTGCCTGAGGCCCTCACCAGATGCAGATGCCCAATCTTGAACTTTCCAGCCATCAGAATCACAATCCAAATAAACCTGTTTTTCTTCATAAGTTACCCAGTCTCAGGCATTCCTTTATAGCAACACAAAATCAAAAGACACCTCCCTTTCATACCCAAACTTCTCAGCAGTGGTCTCCTTTCTGTACCTTCTGCTCACTTCTCATCTGGATTGATCACTGCAAATTTGGCATTGGTAACTATTCACTTTTTTTGGAAACATTCTCTCTTCCCTTCCCTTTCTTAGCACCATATTCTCTTGGTTTTCCTTTTATCTTTCAGGCCCTTTCTTTTTCTTTCTTTCTTTCTTTTTTCTTTCCTCTTTTTTCTTTCTTTCTTTCTTTTTTCTTTCTTTCTTTCTTTCTTTCTTTCTTTCTTTCTTTCTTTCTTTCTTTCTTTCTGCTAATCATCCTCCAGCTGACCATTAAATACTGGAATTCTTTAAGGCTTATTCCCAAGCTTCCTTTTCTTATGCCACTTTCACCCATGGGATGTCTCATCCATGCTAAAAATTGTAATCACTGCCTGTATCAAGATGATTTATACGTTTGTAAATGTAGCCTAGATCTCACAAGAGAAATCCAGAGTCATGTGTCCATTTTCCTTCTTGTTGTCTTTACTTGGGTATAATTGCTATCTGTGTGAGAGGCATCCGCATTAATATAACAGCAAGCCAAAACTCAGGAGTTACTCTGGACATCTTCCACTCTCTCACTTAATTATGGGGTCTGTCAGGTTTATTCCCTAAATCAAATAATCCACCTAAATCAAATAATCCATTCACCTCTCACCATGTCTATTCCCTCATGCCAGAGACCATTGTTCTCTCCTGGACTACACTGTAAGCTCCTACTCCAACCTAATCTCTCATGCAGAGTAGCCTCTGAAAACAAGGACACTTCCCACTGATTTCAAAACAAAGACCAACGCATTCACTGGGCTCACATCATCCTGTGTGCTCCTGACCTTAATTCTTCTACAGCCTCCTCACAAATCATACTTCCCTTATTCTCTATCCTCTGGGATACCTAATTGCTCCTTCCTGCCATGAAACTTTAGCTTATGCTGTTCTTTCTTCCTAAAACGTTCTCCCGTCAGTCTCCCACACCAGTTAACTATTATCCTTCAGATCCCAGCTCAGCTGCAACTTTGCAGGGGTGGCCCTTCCTTACATTCAGATTAGTGCACTTATCATCCACTCTCATAACCCATGTAACCACTTGTTATTTCTACAGTTATTACACATTCACTTGTGTGATACTTTGATTAAAGTTATCTGCCCTCCTGAGATACTGAATTCCTTAATACTGTGTATGGTTTTGATTTCTGCCATCCCCACAAGGTGTGTGTGCATTAATATTCATTTCGTGTTGAAATGGTTTTACTGTCTTATGATCCTCCATGCTGCCCATATAGGGGCTTTAACAAAAGCACTGCACACATTTCTCCAGACATTTGGAGTGAGGTTAGGGCAGTGTGTGTCTTACATACATCTTTGGAAGGCATTTTAGGTTAATGAGGTGAATGTTGAATGGTTCCACATTGAATTGAATCCTACTGAATGGTGTGTGGGATTCCAACAGTCAGAAGGGCACACGAAGGCAGACATCATGGGTCATTGTCTAAAAGCAGTGACACATGAAGAACTGTTGGAAGGGCTAGAAGAGACACTGGGCAATGCCCATTCACTAACATGTTAAAGATCTGCACCGAGCCAAAAACCAGATGTGGGGCAGAGGTTAAAATGGCCAGAAAGAAGGTAACTGTCCAAAAGCTGATTCTGGAAGCACAGGTATTCCAGAGGCAGCTCTGATTCCAAAGCTGGCATCCACAGAATGGAAGTTGTCGGAAAGAGTTAAAGTGTACTATCTTGCTCCAATTAGTTGCAGACATGTTCATTCCTCTTGTCATGATGGAATCATTATTGTTCTTTCCTCCTTGACATTTTTCACCAACAATGGAAAACACAATGCATTCTGTTGTTTGGGGCTTTCTTTTGATGACAGCTCTGAGGATTCATCTTCTGCATGTTGGGTACAACTCATTTGTGATTCTCAGTTCTCAGTCCCAAGGTCTGGCTTCCTCTTTTGCTTTGGAAAGAAATTGTCTCCAAACCCTGATGCTTTTACCAGGGTAACAGTGGAAGAGTGGAGAACACAGAAATCTCAACACACCTTTGCTTTTGGTAGCTTGCAGTTAAATAACTAGCCTGTTTTCTTCCTCTGTAAAATGTCCAGGCGTAGTAAAATCTTTAGTATTATATACAGGGTCTAGCTAACAGCTTACCAGTCAAGCAGGCATGAAAGGGAAATGTCTCTGAGGGAAAACAATGAACAACTAAGCACCAGGATCTAGCACATCTCTCGGTTTGCTCAGAGGTGGGTGAATGTCTGCTCTTTAGCCCAGTCCTGTACATCTGCTCGGCCAAAGATGAGGTAGAAAACCAGGCCCGATATGTTAACAGCAGCTGAAAGCAAGAAGACATTTCTCCAACCAAACTCTGAATCCTGGAGGCAGAAAATTACAAGTTATTAACTGTCACCCAGTTCTTGTCCCTCTTGGTTCAGAAAGGCTTTGGCTCTGTGTCCTACTGCTCCCTCCTCGACCTCCACTCTGGCTTCCATGGGCTTCCCAGTTGGTCCTGGAATACTCAGGTACATTTCTGCCATGAGGCCACAGCACGGCATTTCCTTGGCTGGAACACTCCTCCCCCAGATATCTATTTGTCTCACACTTCCACTTCCTTTCAGTCCTTGCTTAAATATTCCTTTTCAAGCAAGTGGTTACGGTGAGTACTTCCTTGACCATTGTGATTAAAATAGAAATTACACCCCTTGTGCGCTATTTGCTATTCTCCTGTTACCTTCAATATGTCATATGTTTTATTTTCATAGATTTCTTTCAGTTTCTTTTCTACAATATAGGTTTCACAAGGGAAGGAATTGTGTTTCATTCACTTAAATAGCACATGGCACATACTAATGTTTAATACTTATGTATTTATTGAATGAATGAATGAATGAATGAATAAGTCAATGAATGTCAGGAGAAACAAGAGCAGTTTGAGGATTTCCATTTTAAACAACCATTTCCTGACAGCTTGTTAGTCAGTGCCTGGGAGGGAACTGAAGCTTCAAAAAAGATAAGTGCCTTGATTTCATAAAGAATACTCTTTCTTTGTTATTCTTCATTTATTTTTCTGATTTACTGGTGCAAAACCACAGGAAAGTCATTCTTTAACTTTCCTGTGGTTTTTCACTGTAAGTAAATGGTATATGGCAGTGTTTTTCACCAGTAAATGAAGTATATGGCAGAAAAGAAGAATGCCACATACTTCTCTATTCATGTAAAGTTTATACCAGTAAGATTCTTAGGAAACTTAAGAGTCTTAAGTTTCTTTAATCTTTAGTCATCATGTAAACTAGTTTATTTTTTACTACTTTAAATGCATCTTGTAGGATACAAGGCAAATGTGAAAACACCATGCCTCTATAGGTTTCTCTTATGAATATTCATCAGAACATTTGACCTCACCTGACTGATGAAAAATCCAGCAGCAGTGGGAGAGATGGCTCCAGCTATGTGTGCAAAGACTTGTAATAGTCCTTTGAGAAAGCCAGTGTACCTGAGAGAGAGAGATCGTACTCTATTATACCCAAGTATACCTACATTTGAAAGTCTCAATACCTGAGAGAAGGAGGGAAACATTCCCGTGCAAACAAAGGGTTAATCTCAGGTGGTCTGTTGCAACTCTGTGCTTATCTGTGGGGATGGCTGGAATTGTGTAAGCCTTGGTGAAACCTGAATGAAATGTACTGACTAAAGATTAGTATAATCCTGTGCTAGGGATTGGTACTCCCAAGCGGGTAACCTCTATTAACTTGTCAACATTGTTTATGCAAGATGGTCAGATTGATGGTCTGCACCTGGTTTGTAAGGTTTTTGTTGTTATTGCTTTGGCTTCTGCTGTTGAGTCTGATCTTGTAACTTTTATACCCTCCGTGGGTATAAAAGACCCCTCAGCAGATGAGAGATTGGCTCCTCTGAGACAAAGGCATCTCTCACATTTCTTGGTGGTTCATTATCTGAAGATAAAGGATGTCCTGTTGACTGGGACAGGACCCTGGGAGCTATGTTTGTAAGTCTCAGTCAACTCTGTATTTACTGTATCAGAGACAGATATTTCTCCTGCAGTCCTGTGTCCTTTGCCTTTATTAAAGATTTTCATGAGCATACCCTATAGAATCTCAAGAATTCTTTCAGTGATTCCACCTTAGGCAACTGCTGCATTCCTCAACAGAGGGAGATTTGTGTGAGTCTCCCTCAGTTGACTCTGAGCTTGGCCACTGCCTCCTCTTGTTCATGCCCAGAAAAACTAAGTTCACAATGGTTGACCAGCTTTGAGTCTCTTCTAGGAATTATTTAGATGTAGGGTGTAGAGCCGGTGCTGACATTTCCTGCAACCTGTTGCACCTGCCACATTTTACTTTCACATCGGAGTATATTTAGGGCTGCTAGACTCGAACTGAGTTTCTGAGAGGATGAGGAAAAAGAGGTCCCTACCGAGGAGCAATATCCAAGAAGTTAACAAGGGCTCCTGATTCACAGAAGCTGCTGATGGCAGAAGACAGCACCAAGAAGGTCATGGTCATGCTGTGGCTGGATCTGACCCAGGGCAGGGACACGAGGATCACAGATGGGAAGAGAACCCCTGGGGTAGGAGGACAAACACAGAATAAACTGGAGGCTGCTCTGAGCTTCCCACATTCACCCCTGTGTCCAGCCTCACCCTTACCAATGGCAGTGAAGAGTTTCCTGATGGTGATGAGTCTGAGGATTTTTCTGGAGAGAAGAAAGTCTGCCAATAGACCTCCAAGGATAATGCAGATACATCCAACAACAAACGGCAAGGCAGACAGGATCCCACTCTGAGGACCAGAGACTAGGTCAGGTACATGCGCCCTTACCACCCACACCATGACACAGACAACCTTGGACAGATTGTCCACATTTGCGGCTTTTCTTTATATACACATCACTTTTAATACAAATTCCATGTTACCGTAATGAGCCAATATAGTTTTAGTATGTATATGTTCATAGCTCTGCTTGCAAAAAAAATAAATAAATAAAATAAACAAGAACTAATGCTCTCTTTATATATAAAAATCACCTGGAAATAAATATTTAAAAGACCAAAATCCAGTAGAAAAATAGGCAAAGGATAATAACAGACAATTTACAGAAAAAAAGAAAAAATAAGTGGCTCCTAAACATGTTAAAAGGTATCCAACTTTGCTCATAATGAAAGAAAACAAAATAAAACTATGGTGAGACACTATTTTTCATGGATCAAATTGGCAAAAAACACCTTTTTTTTTTTTTTTTTTTTTTGGCATGCTCTGTTGCTAACACTGGAGAATCAGGTTCTCACAAATATTACTGGTGCTCTATTGAGGTTAATTTGACAACAAATATAAAAGTTTATAGTGCATTTACCCTTTGACTCAATAATCTCATATGCAGAAATTTATTCCACAGAGAGTTGCACAAAGATGTAACAAATGAACAAGATTTTCACTGCAACATTGCTCAAAGATGGGAAACAATCCAAATACTGCTCAGCAAGGTTCTCATGTACTGATATGAAGATTTCCATGACATATTAAGTGGCAAAAACCTAGTGTATAAGCATAGTGGCATATTACAGAGTATAGAGTATACTGTTTTGTATTTAAAAAGTTGGGAAAATAAGAATATATATTCGTGTATGCTTGCATTCTCATAAAGAAACAAGAAAAGAATATATATAGGAAATTTAGGCCAGCCATGGTGGCTCACACCCATAATCCCGGCACTTTGGGAGACTGTAGTGGGAGGATCACTTGAGCTCAGGACTTCAAGACCAGCCTGGCCAATATAACAAGACCTCATCTCCACAAAAAGTTAGCCAGGCATGGTGGTACACGTCTGTGGTCCCAGCTACTCGGGAGGTTGAGGTAGGAGGATTGCTTGAGCCTGGGAGGTCAAAGCTTTAGTGAGCCATGATTGAACCACTGCACTCCAGCCTGGGCAACACAGTGAGACATTGTGTCAAAAGAAAAAAGAAAGAAAACGAAAAAAGAAATTTAAAGAATGATCATTGGAATGGTCTGGGAGGACAGGGCAGATTAGGAAAAGCAATGAGTAATGAAAGAAAGATTTTTCACTCTTTTTTTTTTTAGATGGAGTTTTGCTCTTGTTGCCCAGACTGGAGGGCAATGTCACAATCTCGGCTCACTGCAACCTCCGCCTCCCAGCTCAAGCGATTCTCATGCCTCAGCCTCCTAAGTGGCTGGGACTACAGGCACCCGCCACCACGGCTGTCTAATTATTGTATTTTCAGTAGAGACAGGGGGTTCACCATGTTGGCCAGCCTGGTCTCGAACACCTGACCTCAGATGATCCACCTGCCTCGGCCTCCCAAAGTGCTGGGATTACAGACATGAGCCACCACGCGTGACCCACTCTATGTTTCAATATAGTTTTTAAAATGTTGAACCTTCTTGTTATCAATTAAACTTGTAAATTAAAATTCTATTGAATAAAATGCAATGAAAAGGAGACTCCTCTGTTGTATATAATCCAAACAATGGAAAGGATTCAGCTCTCACCTGGTTCAAGTAGTTCATTTTACAGATGAGTAGGCCAAGGCTGTCAAGGTTACGTTACTTAGTGAGAAAATACCCTGAGGGCGATGAGAATCCAGGTCTCTTAACTTTTTAGCCTGGAAAGCTCTGCTTTCTGGTCACAACTTGTCTTTCCATTCATTCTCCCATCTTCCTCTTCCTCAGCCTTGGCCTCTGAGGGTCAAGCCCACCCAGCCTCACACCAGAGACAAATCATTCCCAACAGCCATTCCCAACAGCCAGCCTCAGGAAGTCTATTGCTTAGCACTGGCCTCTTGCTTATCTGGTCCCCTGATCCCCTGGATTAAGGTTCTGGTTTAATTTCTGGCCCTCCTCCTCTTTGAAAAGACCCAGAGCCACTCCCTCCTGGGGCTTTCTAATCTCAGTGCCTGCAGCCTGCTTGCATGCAGATGCTGACTACTACTAAGAAGATCAGCTCTCTTTTGGCTACTTAGCACATTTTCACCAGAGGAACCCAATCAATATGAGAAAGCTTCTTCCTGAGTACAGAGAGTACAAGAGTAACACTGGCTTTGTGAACTGTCACTAACAGGTTATGAAATCTGATACACTCTTAGCCACTTTTAAGACATCCATCTAGCAGGAATTGAAAGGCTCCTGTCAGCCATTCAGAGCATCTGTTTCTTCTGTGAAAATTCAGAGAGCTGTACACATATATGCACTTTTCTTTCTATGTGTTATACTTGAATGAAAATGATTTTTTTATTATTATTATACTTTAAGTTCTAGGGTACATGTGCATAACGTGCAGGTTTGTTACATATGTATACTTGTGCCATGTTGCTGTGCTGCACCCATCAACTTGTCAGCACCCATCAACTCGTCATTTACATCAGGTATAACTCCCAATGCAATCCCTCCCCCCTCCCCCCACCCCTCTCCCCATGATAGGCCCCGGTGTGTGATGTTCCCCTTCCCGAGGACAGAAAACCAAACACCGCATGTTCTCACTCATAGGTGGGAACTGAACAATGAAAATGATTTTTTAAAACAAACATTACTCCACAAATGTCTATGGTAAGTCTTTTTTGGGACTTTATGTCCTATTAATATCTTATTTTCAGCATATGTTGTTTATGTTTCTCTGTCACAATTTTCTCAGAGGCAGAATTTGTTTTGCTAATTTTTATTATTTATGCTACCAGCAGAGCATCTTGTTTGCAAATTTTGATTGGATTGAGTATAAAAATTTTGCACAGGGCCCTTAAAATATGATAGTATATGAAAATCAAACTGACCTAGAACCATATGTATCATCCTGCTGCAGTAAGTAGTGAACCACATTGAGATCAATCAGAATCCAAATTAACTAGACTCCATTTCCTACATGGAGGTCCTGGTCCTAATCCCCCGATTTTGTGACCATAGGAGAGACACAGGATTATATATGAGCTCCCTATATTTAAGCATTTAAACAGAAGATCAGAATGAGCTTTCTCTATACTTACATCTCTGAGGTTGGCTTGAAGTACCGAGCTGATGTACGTTGGTGTGTATGCCATAATTGTATAAAAAAGCCAGTATTCACAGAAATAAGAGATTACAATGGCCCAGAGTGGTAAGGATTTGATCATAGCCCTAATGGGAAGAGACCAGCCTGGTGAACAGTCCTAGAAGAAAGCACACAGCAATGTCCCCTCCATCAGAAGGCAGCTCTCTCTATCGCACTCTGCATCTCTGAGACATCTAGAGGGACATACAGAAATGTCAGAGGAATTTCTCAATGTACCTGCTGAGCCAATGAACACACAATGTATCTCTTCTCAGCAGCACTGATAAAGGGATGATTCACAGGATCATCATAAATGAGAGGAAACCAGAGAAGACAACAGGCACAGCCAATTCCTCCTAGGAAAAGAGGATCCAGTTAGCACTGGATGGATGGAAGTACTTCTTTCAGTTTGACTCTAAGATGATTCCTGTGGTTGGCAGAGTGACTAGCCTCAGTACTCCACTCTTCCTGACATCTATCCCTTGCATGGCCCTATCACAGGGGGAGGGTACTTCCTCACCACTTGACTTTGGCCTTGGCCATACAACTTGCTTTTGCCAATGGCATGGAGGAGTTTCAAGTCTAGGCATTAAAAAACATTTCTTTTTAAACTTATCCTCTTGGGTCTTGTGCACTGCTATTGGAAGACTATGCTCCAGCTCATCCTTTGACCAAGGCAGATGACAGACACAGACAGTGGAGCCACCCAGCTGTCCCACAAAGAACCACAGGAATAAATGATTATTGTTTTAAACCACTGAGTTTTGGGAGGTTTTGAAACACACTATTATTAAAGCTATAGCACACTTACAAGTTAGTAGCGTGTTTGCCCCACGTGCTTGAAAATGCCCTCACCATTCACATACCAGTCGGCATCCCTCCTGCTAGTCATGCTTTGCAGAGTTCCTTTCATCATTAAACCTTTCCGTATCTATCTCTTATCTTCCTCAAAGCACATATGAGTGAGAAGCAGTACACTATTATGTGGAATTAATTACCCAGTTTCTAGACATGAAATGAAATTAATCCTCAGCAAAGACATTTTTCTGATATATACATTATTACAGAGTGGGGGATTTAACATTATCAGTATTGAGTGGAAATATGGCCCATCTTCAAATTCCCTTTTTAGAATCTTAAGAAATCTTATGAGCTCTCTTTGTTTGGCTAGCATGTCATTTACAAATTCCTTCACAAATATCATACAGCAGCCACTATACACCAGGCATTCTGCTACATTTTAAGAATATAAAATGACAAAGACACAATTTTGCCATCAGGGAACTTAATCAAGTGGGGAGGGATAGATACGAAAATTAGCAATGTTGCACATTGGGGTTGGAGGATGTTAATATTTATTCAACAAATATTGAGTGAGTTTCTATTGTGTATATGCTCCTTACTGTTTCTCGAAACCATAAGCACAGTAAGATTTTCTCGTTGTTTGAATAATTTTTGTAATCTGCCCTTTGAATGTTTTCATGATAAAAACTTTGAAGGTTGGTGTGCTGTGGAATCATTACATATTTTTTTTGGTGAATATATTGACCTGATTTTACAGAAACCCTTGATCTAAGAGGCCCGCCCGCTAATGAACACACTAGTGGGACTATAAGGAATTACCATAAACAATTTAGGGGTGGGATTTTGGAGAATGTTTCAAATATTGAACAAACTTTAGCTGACAGCAGCTAAGCGGATTCCAACCACAGTTCCACGAAGGTAAAACTGTAACGTAGTAAAATACTGCCTCTGGAACTTTCCATGTGTCTTTGGAACCTTTCTGTAGCATCTCTCTGTATATTATGTCTGCTTCTGAACCTTACATAATCTGCTCTGTCCTACAGGCTCCACTGATTGATTCTTACTCTAATTAGCATTTTACCTATGATTAGGTCATAGTCACACAACTTTCTGGCTATGATACTAGGTTGGTGCACCCAAGTAATTGTGGTTTTTGCCATAATAATAGCTGGAGAAATTTTAAAGAATATATTAAATTAAAAAGCATGACTAAAATGTAGTCTGACTAAAATAACATTTTCTTTTTTGTTGTTTCTTTTTTTTCTTTTTTTGTCTCTTGAGACAGGGTCTCACTCTGTCACACAGGTTGGAGTGTAGTAGCATGATCTCGACTCACTGCAACCTCCACCTCCTGGGTTCAAGCGATTCTCCCACCTCAGCCTCCTGAGTAGCTGGGATTACAGGCAAGCAGCATCATGCTCGGCTAATTTTGGTATTTTTAGTAGAGATGGGGTTTAACCATGTTGGCCAGGCTGGTCTCAAACTCCTGGCCTCATGTGATCCACCTGCCTCAGCCTCCCACAGTGCTAGGATTACAGGCATGAGCCACCACGCCTAACCTAAGATAACATTTTCAACATCTTTTTTTTGTTGTTTTTTATTGAGACAGAGTCTCGCTCTGTCGCCCAGGCTGGAGTGCAGTGGCGAGATCTGGGCTCACTGCAAGCTCCGCCTCCTGGGTTCATGCCATTCTCCTGCCTCAGCCTCCTGAGTAGTTGGGACTACAGGCGCCCGCCACCTCGCCCGGCTAGTTTTTTGTATTTTTTTTTTTTAGTAGAGACGGGGTTTCACTGGGTTAGCCAGGATGGTCTCGATCTCCTGACCTCGTGATCCGCCCGTCTCGGCCTCCCAAAGTGCTGGGATTACAGGCTTGAGCCACCGCGCCCGACCAGATTTCAACATCTTATGAAATAATTTGCTCTGAATTCCTTTAGGTTAAATTTAGAAGCAGTAAGGAATGTTATGATGCCTCTTACGTCATAAGATTGTTCTACCTACACACTCAAGGCTGCTGAAACTTAAATGTTAAACACAGTTGACTCTGAACACTACCAGCTTTAGCTATGTAAATATCCATATCTATTAGGATTTGGTTAACCATAGACAAATTGAATCACAGAATTCTCTGTCATAAAAATTTGAGATTTGAAAAGCAAACTCACCAAAGATATAGAAGACATAAGGCCATCCTATGGTCTGGCAAAGAAGACCACCAACGAGTAGAACGATGAAGGACCCCAGCATTGACCCTGAACAGAAAAAGCGAGGATGTTCTGGGTGAGAGGACCCATCTTGGGGCTCTATGTGCTTTCTACAATGCTGAGTTGCACAGTGAGGGAAGGTATGAGTTTCAAGTCAAACTATCTAGGTTCAAATCCTGCTCCTTCACTTGGTAACTATGTGATCTTGGACAAGTTATTACTCTATTTGTGTCTGAAATTCCATATATGTGAAATGGAAGTAATTATATACAGCTGACTTATAAAATTGCTTTGAGGATAAGATGAAAATATGTGCAAAACACAAGAATGTTTGGCACATAGTAAGCATTCAGGTCATTCAGTTACAATCAAGAAAGGCAGTATGGGGTAGTGCTTTAAAGCAAGGACTATGAAGACAGAGTGATTGATATATAAGATCTTGGTTCTATTGACAGGACTTTGCTGAGTTCTCTTGGACAGTGCATTAAAAGTGGGGTTTAGGGTATCAATTACCTGATCCAGCAATGGTGGTGAGTTGACTCCTTTCCAGTGGGGGAGCCCATTTGACCCAAATTGAATATTGACCAGTTAATACCATAACCTGGGGGGAAAAATTCCATTCTTAGAGATCTGAGGTCATTCTGGAACCTATATTCTACTTATATCTGGAAAACATCTTGGTACCTGGGCTATGCCTTGTACAATCCGGAGGACAATGAGCAAGGCCACTCCTGCATTAGCTGCCAGTGGAATGAAGAGGGTCAGGAATGAGGAAATAAACAAGCCAGCACCAACCACATACTTGGCTCCAAATATTCCAGCCACATAGCCACTAGGGATTGGAGCCAAGAATGAGCCATAGTTGAGGGAGCTGAGGATGATTCCCTGGATTTCAGGACTCCAGTCATATGCAGGGGCCTAGATGACAAAGAGAGTTACTGTTTGTCTTTAGTTGAAGAATTGACAGTTTTCATTGTGAGGCCTTGAGAGGCAAAAAAATAATTGGCAGTTATCTTTCTTTTTACATCTCTTCTGTTGCCCCAATATACCAGTATCATGTATTTAAAATATATGCCCAACATACTCTTTCCACTCACCCTGACACAATTAACCAAAAATTAAAATATAAGAGAGCTCGTAAAGAAACAAAGTCTATAAAGAAGAAAGCATCGTAAGCAAGGTAATTAAAAAAATATGTGGAAGGAAGAGAAAGCGGACAAATCTGTGAAATATATTTTGTACAGATTTTCATCATTGTAGGGGAAGAATTTATGTCCCCTAAATGGTAAAATTTTTCATTTATTCTAACTTAGCCCCTGGTTACACTCATAGACACTAAGTAGTGACGCAATCCCCTTAGATACTTATTATGTTCTTTATTCCTTTCTTTTCTTTTCTTTTCTTTTCTTTTTTCTTTTTTTAAGACAGAATCTCTTTGTCACCCAGACTGGAGTGCAGTGGCACGATCTCTGCTCACTGCAACTTCCGCCTCCCCAGTTCAATCAATTCTTCTGTCTCAGCCTCCAGAGTAGCTGGGATTACAGGTGCCTACGACCATGCCTAGCTGACTTTCATATTTTTAGTAAGGACGCCTCGGCCTCCCAAAGTGCTGGGATTACAGGTGTGAGCCACCATGCTTGGCCTGATACTTAGGTACTTGTGCCATTCCTGGCACATAGTACATGTTCAGTAAATACTTAGTGGTTAAATGAATCTCACTGTAAGTCTTTAAGTCAAATTATTTGAGTCAAAGAAAGAGTCCAGAGTCTCATTAAACTTACCATTGCTTTAAATTCTTTTAGAGTTTCATTCCAGTAGTCCTGGGAGTCAGTGGAGGGCCATTCTGTGGAGGCATTGGGCTGGCTAGGTGGAGCTGTGTTGTTCACCATAGCCGGAATGGCAATGCTCAAGTTCATTTGTTGGGTGTAAATTGAAAAATTACAGAGCTGCAAGATGAGGGCCAGCCCATGTCGGACTGAACAAAAGCCTGAGAGGAGAAGAGCATGCAAAGTCACAATCAGAATGCTTTTCTCCCACTCTCCCTAAGTCTGGAAGAAGGAGAGGATTGGTATCTGTCTGAGATGCAGAAATACAGAGACAGAGAGAGACATTCCTCTGTAGTTGTGTAGTGGACTTCTGTCCCCTAGGAGGTAATGGGGGAGGTGGCTCCCTCAGAAGCATTTCTCAAACAGAGACTTGAAGAATGTGTGGAGTTGGTCAGAACAAACATTAGGGGAGAGCTTTTCAGGCAGGGCTCTGGGATGAGAAGATTAGAATGGGAATGGGAAGAAACTGATTTAGAGAAAGAATTGGCTGGGAGCAGTGACCGATTGGATATGGACAGTGACAGAAAGGAAATTGCTGGAAATGACTCCCAAGTTCCCTGCTTGGGCAGCTGGGATAGCTGGATGTGCCATTTATAACCAGGAAACATGGAAGATTAGCTTGTCTGGGGCTGGGGAGAGATGAAACTTGGAAAATAGGCGATGGTTAGATCATAGAAGTATTTAAACTTCATCTTAATACTATAATTTATGCTTACACAAAATTTGCTAGTGTTCCATAGGAACTCTGGGGATATCCCTGTGGTTGAGTCCAAACACATTAGTTTGACAACAGCGGGAAGAGTTCATCCACTATCCCTGTAGAGAAATCCCAAAGGTAATGTATGATCACAAGGTTTGAAGATGCCATTTTCTTGGCTCTGAAAGGGAGCAAATGCTCTTGGAATGAACAGCATGGTTTCGTTTTGTGTAGTAATGCTCTTGCTAAGTTCCAGCTCTTACCTTTGGTTCAACTCTGAGAGCATTTAGTTCCCCATTCCCAACCCAGCCAATGCACCATCCATGAAAATCTACATTGGAATTTTGATCAGTCATATTGATATGACAGATTAAATTCAGAAGGATTGCCACATTTATAGTATTGTCTTCTAGTCAAGAAGGGATACCTACCCATGTACTAGTATTGGTCTTTTACTCAGTCCAAGGTGGAATTTTATATATATCACACACAAAATTTCCTCTATATCTCACACAAAATTTCCTCTGTTATTAATATCTTATGGTTTAATATCTTATGGTTTGTTGCAATTAATAGTTATTTTCAGTTAAGGCCTTCACAAATTTTGTAAAGTACTTTTTAATTGTTGTGTAACTGAGCTCTTTTTCCTATCATTTTCATCAGGTTTTTCCCCATTGGGTTTTGATTCAATAAAGAAAGACAAATTATGTACAAATAATGAAAAATGTAGTTGATTATGTTTACTATTTGCAACACTTATTTCATTCTCCTGGGTAATTTAATTCACTGGTATTTTCAAAAAAATGGACAAAACAGGAATGGTAAGAATGGACACCTCAGCTATATTTGCATTTACTGAGACTGCTTCTCACATTACACCATTAGGTATGCTGCTGGTTATTGGTATGACATGTCCTTTAATTATATTAAACTACTCTGTTACTACCTTTAAATATTTTTATGGGAATACATAAGTTTTATAAAATGTATTTTAATCCTGGAATCAGACACCTGCATTCCAATTCCAGCTTGTGTGTTCTGGGACAAGGTACTGAGCTCTCTGTGGCCCCCAAATTTTGCCTGAAAAATGGAATTAATAATAGAGTCTACATCAAGGCACTGTGATAACAACTGAATAAGTTTATGTAAGTTCATTATAATTATAATAGCCTACCACCTTTGTATTATTGGGATGATCTCTTCTTATTCTTAATAGGCTATTACAAAATTTAAAAACATGATGTATTTGGCTAGTGTTTTAGCTAGAATTTTATTTAGTGTGTATAGTTGAGCTTAAAATGTTGTTTATGTATATAGGTGTGTTATTTTTTGCTATAGTAGCTTTGTTTTTTTTTTAAGTTATAAGCTTCCATCTCAATCTATGACCTGAAATGTTTTAGGTACATAGCCATTTTTCTTCTTAATAAATTTTTGATTTTAGAACAGTTTTAGATTTATAGAATTATTGAGTTCCTCTATATCTCACACAAAATTTCCTCTGTTATTAATATCTTATGGTTTAATATCTTATGGTTTGTTGCAATTAATAAACCTACAGTGATATATTATTAACAACTAAAGTCCACAGTTTATTCAGCTATCTTAGTTTTACCTAATGTCCTTTCTGTTCCAGAATCCCATATAGAGAACCGCATTACATTTAGTTGTCATGTCTCCTTGGACTCTTCTTGGGTATGACACTTTCTCAGACTTACCTTGTTTCTAAAATGTATTCTAAATACCTTGTAGTCGAAAATGTCTAAAGACCTTGATAGTTTTGAAACGCACCAGTCAGGTGTTTTGTGGAGCATCCCTTAATTGAAATTTGTCTGATATTTTTCTCATGATTAGACTGGAATTATGTGTTTTTGAGAGGAAGGCCATGGAGGTAAACTGCCATTCTCGTCACATCATATTATGGCCACACACTGTCAACAAGGCTTCTTACTATTGAGTTGATCTTGGTCCCCTGGCTTGAGGTAGTGTTTGTCAGGTTGCTCCACTGTAAAATTACTCTCTTTTTTCTTTTTCTCCTTTTAATGTTTTGTATGAATTAATATGTACAAATGTACTCTGGAAGAAGTCACAAGCACCAGTCACACTTAAGGAGTAAGGAGCTAAGCTCCATTTTCAGAAGATAGAGTGCTATATATAAACTATTTGGAACTCTTCTGCACAGGATAAATAGGCATTTTCTGCTCCTTAAAACTCTCATATAATTTTTCTAGTGAAACTACTAGAATATATTTGTTTGTTTCTGTGTTTTAAAACGAATAACTTTTTGACAAGTTTCTTCATTTCTTAGATGTTTTTTGACATGTATAATTTTTTTCTTTATTCAGATTTATAAATTAGAAACACAAAATGTATAATTCCTAGAAATCATAATTTCTACAGTTATAATTAAATTATATTTAAAATATTAAATTTTAATAAGTAAATTATGATTATGTAATTAAAGTTTTTATAATTATAAATTTTAATTCCTAGAAAATCATTTACTTATGTACTTTCCCTATAATTAGCTTTTATACATTTTCGATGCTACTGTCTCCTATTTTCTCATAACTGCTTGTATTTAATATCTCTGCCTGATTAATCTGAGTAGTGGATTGTTTTATTGCATTGAGTGGCATCTTCTTTTATCAAAGAATCAGCTCTTGTATATATTTTTAATCCAATTTTTTAATGATTTGAGTTCACACTATTCTATACATTTAAGTTGTCTATTTCATTTTTCTATGTAATTTCCTTAAAGTTGTAGGCTCGGTGAATTGGATGTTTAATTAACTAGTTTTCATTTTTTATTATACAATCTCTGTTTTCTTCCCTTTTTCAAATCTGTCTTCTCCTTGCTGCTGCTAATTCCATTTTAATTCCGCACTGACATTTTTTTCCTCCTTTGTTTCCTTTCTCCTCTATATTAGGGACTTCTTCCATATTCTTCTGTTGATTTACTTCCTACACTCTATGCTTTAGTATTATTATTGTCATTGAGAACTTTAAGAAATTGAAAATGAAAATATTCCTCAATTTCCCCGTAATAATATAAGCACAGCAGTGTGATGTAAAGGCTAACAACAGCTGATTTGAATCCAGCTGCTACCTCTTTATGCCTGGATGATTAAGATATGTTACTTCATCCCTCTGTGCCTGAGCAGGCTCCTACAAAATGGGGATGATGCTAGTAGCACTTTCCCTGAAGGATTGTTGTGAGAATTCAATGAATTAATACATACAAACTGCTTAAAACAGGGTCTAACATACGGCCTGCGCTCATTATGTGACAGCTATTATAATGAACTGTGCTCTTTCATAAGTGTACCTGTTGATTTCTCTTCTATCTAACACATGCCTTACCTTATTCTTTCTACGTAAATATGCAAACATATTTACGTAGGTTCCTTGTAGTCCACCCCTACAGCCTTGGACTATAAAAGCCAGTCGTGTGCGATTTTGTTCTCACATTTTGAAACCCCTGCACAGGGCCATCCATGCTGGTTTGAGGCCCAGCTATGATGCGGTGGTGTATGTGGGTGGGCTGGTGGCAGCAGGTGGGGAGGAGGAGGTAGGAAATTCCTTCACCAATTCAAGGGAAGCTAACTACTGTACCATTTTAATTCTGCAATAACATTATATAATTTGAGAGAACATCTTCCAAATTTCCAAGTTGATTTCTGCAATCATTCATATTTTCCTCTGCTTTGTAGCACTGGCCCCTAATGCTAAATTGCAGATCAGAAAGGCCAGTGAAGCGTGAGGGGAAAGCTGCAGAACGTGGGCCCATGCACGCTTCACCCAGCACATCCCAGCGCTGTAGACCCTTGAGGGGCTCATGGGGTCTGTGGTCTGCCCAGCTTCTGGACACTGCCACTCCAAGCTGGTCAGCACGAGCTGAAGCTCCACAGCATCCTCTTTGTTCTTGCTGTAACACTGCACCATGCCTCAAAGATGGGAGTTTTATCAGCTCTTGGCTCCTCTCTCTATTTCTTCCAAAGTGTATTAAATCTGTCTGCAAGACTTGGAGTTTGTAGTGTGTGGTAGGAATAATTCCTTAGTTTCAACCTAGATGGAAATACTTTCTCAAGTGTCGTGCTTGTTTTACTCATTTCCACGGCTTTCAGAAGGGGGTGCTATTGTAAATGGGCCTTCTGATGGCATTCTTCCCCATGGAGGGGGGCAATATGTCTTCCCTGCAGGCATTTGATATGGAGAAAGGACACTGTCCCTGATATTGTTCTCAGTGCCTTTCCCACCCTTCTGTGGTCTCCACAGTAACAGAGGCACAAATATCTGGAAGCTACAATCCTCAGGATTCCATTCAGATTCCACAAATGAGGACATGCTGGCACAATGTGTCAGGCTGAACTCAGTGAGAAACCACTATGCTCTGGAGGCAGCTGCAGGTTGATAAGCGAGAATCAGTCATGTTAGACATGGGATTTCTGCCTGTGACTTTAGGGGTCCGTCTCAAAAACATCCACTTTGTGATGCACATGGCTGGGATCACTGGCAGTGTAATGTCCCAGGTTTTCTGAAAGTAACCAACCTGACTTTTGCTTCCCTAGCCTTCCAACATCTGTGGAATCTTCCAGTCCCCTATATTAATCTTTCTTCTCAGAAATACCTAGATTTGCTTTTGATTTTGTGATATAACTCAGACTGATACAGAAGCTCATGGACCTCTGGGGGAAAGGGGATCAGAAGGTCAAAGTGATGTCTGTCTCCAGCCCGGCCCCAGAAATCCCTAACTGAGCCTGAGAGAGAAAAACTACTGATCTTCAGGCAGAACCTGAAGGCCCAGCTTTTTTCAGTCAAGGTTTCTAGGTTATTGGAGCAGTTCCTTTGTGTAACCAGGTGACCAGATAATGGGGGAGGGGGCATTTCTCCACATCCCATGGAACACCTGGATTCAGCTCACTAAGTGTCTTAGAAGCACAGCAAAGACATCAGTAGCTTTTGGGGATGGGAGTACTGGTACCCAGAGAAAGCCCCAGTAGTGCCCTGGGAGTCTGATACAGAAGATCCAGCCATGCCCAGTAAGCATGAGCCAGAGAAGGAGATGAGAGGAAAACTGATGTTGGACACCAACAGACGAAGCAATCAGCAAGGTTTATTCCTAAGCATTTGTGAGAAATACTCGTATACACAACAAAATAACTTGGTAAGGCTTGGAGGAGTAGCTGGGGTTCTGCCTTATTAGGTAGGATGAGACTGCCAAAAAAGGATGAGTGTTAATAGCATGATGCTGTTTGAAACAACAAGCTGGGGTAAAGTTGGTTACAAAGTTGTTGTCCAGTATAGCTATAGCCCAGAGTGGTCACCAGAGGACTGGGTGGCATGGTAGGCCAGATGTTGTAGGAGACTATAGAAGAAACCAGGAAGACCATAGGGGTTCCACTTTAGACAAATTATAGATGAACTTCCCAATGACTGCCAAAAGGTGGGCTGAGGAAGGGACACTATGTGAGTGGTAATAATGAGCTCAAAAATGGCAGAATCAGGATTGCAAACTCAAGCATTATGATTTCTGACCTGTGCTTTTATCCAGTATGCCATACTGTACCTTGGTAAAATTTTACTCACAAGTTCTTCACATTACCAATTTTGAGGGAGAGACAGAATGATAAAATAATTTGGCCAATGGTATAGTCTAGTAGACTCTGAAGTCCTTAGAAACAGATGAGACCTTCAGCCAAGACTACTGGAACAGTATTAATTCTGGGTCCAATGGTGACTAGTTGTAGGATGAGTACTAATATGCAAATTTCCTGATTTCTTCTGTGATGGACGAGATTAGGAGAAATCTCTTTTCTTGAAGATATGCATAATTCTTAACAGACAAAACAGACAAACTGGCTAAAATGTTGAGTATTACAAAGCATTCCATCTTGGTTAGTGTTTTGCCTTTTAAAGGCATTATCTTATGAAATGACTATATCCTTAAAAGAATTAATGGATAACATAGTCATAACTCATTAAGCATTTAGGGTAAAATAAGATGTTCTACCGTTTCCCTTAATGCATATTATGAAAAGCATGATATTTTAATATAGATAAGAGAAAGGAAGAAAGGTGACTTCTATGACATGCTAGAAACAAAAAGCCTATTTTGGGATCGGGGTCAGGTTTGGATTTAACACGAGCAGAGAGAACCAATGGGACATGTCTTGAGCTTAGAATCAGACAAGCCAAGGTTGGTTTCTATATTTCCTACTTAGAACCTGCTCTGATTTTTTTCCTTCATCTCTAAATAATGTCATGATACCTGCCTGTCTTATATACCTTCAAAGTTTCTTGTGAGAAATGAAATAATTATCAATAACTATTTATAGCCATATAGAATTCTTGGCAATTGGTGGTAGTGAGGAAAATGATGTGTATCAACAAAAGATGCCACAGATCTTAGTTTTATTTACTAACACAAGTCAAGGTGCCATAGATCCTAGTTTTATTTACTACCAGATTACTGTGCATGATTTTACCTTTCCTGGAGCATTCCTCTTGAGCCATATTTAAATTGCCATCATTGGAAATGTCCCCCACGGTAGCTTTGACATCTGGTCCAGTAGACATTTTGGTTCTCTCTTCCCAGGGACTGACATTTACTTACTAAAATAAAAAGAATGCAAAAGCAAATACAGAGAGAATCTTAAATGATACCGCCCCAATTCTTTCTAAGAACTAGGAGCAAATGTTGTTCTATAAGAAAAGTGCTAGGTTAGGGTTCGTGAAAACTAATTTGTCATCCTGGCTTCATCACTAACCAATTGGTTGGTCTTTGAAAGGTCGCAGTTTACCCTGGGTCTTAGTATCTGTGTCTCACAAGTGAGGAATCTGGCCTGGATTGCCTTCATAAATTGTAATATCCTTTCTAGTTCTGTGTTCCCATGTCTCTAAATTGATATTAGTATTAAATGGACATGAAAAGTTGACAACCTTATTTGCAATTTCATCTAGGAGATTCGAGTGGATTAAATTACCTGAAAAACTATTATAACCGCCTATACATATTACATAAAATATAGCAAACACCCTTTTACATAGCTGCAAAGACAGTAAGAGATACATCCATCAAGTTAGATGTCTGCGCTAACTTCATTGACCAGGAGATTGGGGCACAGAAGCATCAATTTCAGTGATGTGGGGGCCTGAGATCTAAGCCCCTGTGGGGATGAAGGATGAAGCCGTAGGCCCATGCCAGGGAGGCGATTATAAGGGAGATTCTAATATACAGTTAGATGCCTCAAAGTGGTTCAAAACTTGGTTAAAGAGGCTCTTCCCCTTTCAACAATAACAGTGACAACCCTCTTTGTCCTGAGTTGTGGTTTGAAAATAAAGTACTTTACCTGAAAACTGTGAAAGTTCGTATCTAGGTTATGGAGAATTGAGGGTTGAAATTCATATTTCCTTCATTGTCTGAGAATTCATCCCCAGCTAAAAAACTGACCAAAGAATCAAGCCCAGTCTGATTCGCTCAAAACAGATTACACAGAATTACTGCACATGAAGCGCTATATATTATGAGCTCAAAATAAAAAATTATAAACACTCAAAGAAATGATCCATCCAAAACAAGTTTTCAGACTCAACGCATAGCAAAATTAAACTACTGAGAACTTCCAAAAATAGAATAAACTGACAAAGACATTACATAAGTATGCTTTAAATAATTGAAGAAATAAAATATGGACCCTAAAACATAAAAAGGTACCAAAAAGAACAGGCAGATTTAAGAAAGATACTACTTGAAATACAAAAATAATTAGGCATTAAAATTTTAAACTAAGTGACTAGACATAGCTAATGAAAGAATTAGCAAAATCAAAGGCAGTGAGCTATGTAAATTATACAGAATAAAGCTCAGTGAGATGATGAAGGATGACAGCAAAGTTAAGAAACTGGAAAATGGAGTGAAAAGGTCCAATGTATGTTGAATAGGACTTCTAGGAGGACAAAATAAAGAGAATTGAGAAAAGGCAATACTTTAGGAAATAACGGATAGGAATTTTTTAGAATAGATGAAACCATAAGATTTCTCAGATTCAGGAATCAAAATGAGTCTCAAGCTAGGGAAATGAAAAGAATCTACACCTAAACATATTTAAGGATACTGCAGGACACTAAAAGAACAAAACTTATTTATAGTAATAGATACCATAAAAGATGACTTGATAATAATAGATACCATAAAAGATCACTTTTAGAAGGGGAGAAATTGATTACAGCATTCTATCAGATATGAAGTAGTATTTGTTCAACTTCTAGCTAATAAAAAAATAAAATACAGTAAATTGGTAAAAAGTAGGAAACTATTGGAACGAATATGAATATAGATTAAGAACAAACATGGGAAAATGTGCGTCACTTCACTATCAAGGACATGGATATTAAAAGAACAAGATCCTATTATTTCTTACCTATTACTTTTCATAAACATTTTAAAAGACTGTTACCACCAAGCTTAGTCAAAAATGTGGGGAAATGAGCTATTATTTCAGGAAGTCAAGCTGCATCTTCTCACTTGTATTGCTGCTTCATGGTGTGTACCAGAGACTAATAGGCACAGCCACACAGAATAGTATGTTTCAGGACACTCCTTAAAGCAATATTTGTAAAAGCAAAGAGTCAAGAGCTAACTAATGATTATTTAATATTTGCATAATTAAATGCAGATATTTTCTGAATACTACACGGTTATCAAAGAATTGGATACATATATAAAAGCATATAAAGATTTAAAAGACAGGTAAACAATCAAGCATCTACAGTTTTCAAGAGACTCACCTAAAACATAAGGATTCACATAAACTTAAGGTAAAGAGGTGGGAATAGATATTCCACGCAAAAGGACACCAAAAGCAAGCAGGAGTAGCTATTCTTATATCAGACAAAACAAACTTATAAGCAACAGCAGTTGAAAAAGATGAAGAGAGACATTATATAACGACAAAAGGACTATTCCAACAGGAAAATACCACAATCCTAAATATATATGCACCTAACACTGGAGCTCTTAAATTTACAAAACAATTACTACTAGATCTAAGAAATGAGATAGACAGCAAGACAATAATAGTTGGGGACTTCAATACTCCACAGACAGCACTAGACAGGTCATCAAGACAGAAAGTCAACAAAGAAATAATGGACTTAAACTATATCCTAGAACAAATGGACTTAACAGATATTTACAGAACACTCTACCCAACAACTGCAGACTATACGTTCTATTCATCAGCACCTGGAACATTCTCCAAGACAGACCATATGATAGGCCACAAAACAAGTCTCAACAAATTTAAGGAAATCGAAATTATATCAAGTACTCCCTCAGACCACAGTGGAATAAAATTGGAAATCAACTCCAAAAGGAACTCTCAAAGCTGTGCAAATACGTGGAAATTAAATAACCTGCTCCTGAATGATCATTGGCTCAACAATGAAATCAAGATGAAAATTTAAAAATTATTTGAACTGAACGACAACCATGACACAACCTATCAAAACCTCTGGGATACAGGAAAAGCGGTGCTAAGAGGAAAGTTCACACCATTAAATGCCTTCATCAAAAAGTCTGAAAGAGCACAAATAGACAATCTAAGTTCACACCTCAAGGAACTAGAGAAACAAGAACAAACGAAACCCAAACCCAGCAGAAGAAAAGAAATAACCAAGATCAGAGCAAAACTAAGTGGAAATTGAAACAAACAAACAAAAAAATACAAAAAATAAATGAAACAAAAAGCTGGTTCTTTGAAAAGATAAATAAAATTGCCAGACCACCAGCAACATTAACCAAGGAAAAAAGAGAGAAGATCCAAATAAGCTCAATTTGAAACAAAACGGGAGATATTACAACTGATACCAGAGAAATACAAAATATCATTCAAGACTACTATAAATACCTTTACGCGTGTAAACTAGAAAACCTAGAGGAGACGGATAAATTCCTGGAAACATAAAACCCTCCTAGATTAAACCAGGAAGAAATAGAAACTCTCTGTGCAAAGGAATGGGGAGGGCAGGAATGGCCATGCAGGAGTTGAACTTTGTCTTTGTTGTTTACATGTGTGACAACAATAATGTAATTTGAATTATTACTGTAATTAAAAATAAATTTCAGGGACACAGGTAGGCTGAGATGAAGAAGGTGAGTGTTTTAGAGTCAGTTGCTGGTATTCTCTGTCAGGTATTCATTTTCACTCCAGGAAAGAAATGAGGAGGGCACTGCCCCGTCACTTCAAGTCAAATGATAGGAGCTGCCCGCAAGGGGGTTATTCAGGGAGCTTGACCTATGTCCCTTATGTATGTGTGCTTGTGTGTATGTAAAGGTGAGTGACACATGCCTCAGAATCTAAGGGCATGAGGTGGTGACTCCTGGTCTGAGGCTGCAGAGCACAGCAAAGGTCTACACCACACTGGAGGCTGTGATACATCCCACAGCAGCAGGGGTGAAGATGCACAGGTAGAGACCAGCAGGTCCCTTATGAACCAGATATGGATGACTCAGGAAAAATCCAGTTTACAATCTCTTAAAATGAGAACTGTCTGGAGAGGCCACATGACCCCAAAAGAGAGGACAGACTGTCTGATGCCCAGCACCTGAGAAAGGAACCCTAACTGCTGAGTTAGTGAACACATATCACCCCTGACATGGGAGGACTAGTGGATGCCACCACTGGGGTACAATAAAGGATTCAGCATTGAACATTCATCCAACCCAGAGACCACCAATGCCAAGGCACAAGAGTTCCGGCTAAGAAAGACACTTCCTGCTTCTTGCTTCTAACTCCCTACCCACCAGCCATGGAAAGATCAGAAGCGACAGCTAGCAAGAGGGGTGAGAGTAGTTGCTGACAGAGAAAGGGAACAAGAAGCCAACCAAATGATCCCTTCCCTCCCCAGAACCAAGATGGAGTGGTGGGTGGCGGGGCAGGAGAATGAAGGTTTACTTTTAGATCAAGTTTGGAATTTTCTGGTTTTCATTGGACTGGATCCATTAATTACAAAATGAGATTATTTGAAGACTACAAATAAACAATAAACCCATTACTACTGAAAATGATCAGAGAAGTTACAGCACCAAGCAGATATAAAGTTACAGCACCGAGCAGACGTAAAGGATACGATGAAGTTACAATACCAAGCAGACATAAAGGAATAAAATGTAAAGGGATAAGCAGTAGGTGCTGGTGAAATGAAATCATTTTCCACGTGCTCTCTGTGAAGGACTCTTCTTATTAATATAAAAGAAAATAGACCAGATCCTTTGGTGCTATTGTGTTTAAAGATAAGTGGAAATGTTACATAATGTCACCACTAAAGTTGATAAGTGAGCAACTGACAGAGAAGTTGCCTCAATGATGTCCTTCAAAACCACAGATGTTAGACCATGGAGCCCTCTAGTCTGCACTGGAATTCAAAAACACACTCAAAATTGAATTAAAATCCAAACAAATACTCGTTGGCAAATGGAATAGTTCTAGTAACTCTGAAAAGAAACTTGGTAAAATGAGGGGACTGAATAGTCTGCTGGAAAAATAATTTGCTTATGATTTATTTTCACACCTCAGGGCAATTAGTTGAATTGAAAAACTCGTATCAGTCACAAGAACTAAAGACATAGCTTTCAGGGTAACATTTTTTTCACAGGCTATACCCATACAGACTCTTCTAGTGTTCCAACATCTAAGAGTTCACTGACCACAAGTTCTTTCATTGATTCAGTAAACATTTATTGAATCAATGAATGCAATGTTGTGCTTTCATAGCTCCATCTCCTGCATGACTGAAGTAATCATTAGTAATCATTAAATTGCCCTCTCCTTGTGCTTATTATAACCAGCAATCAATTGCCAGTTTTTTCAGTAATGGGCGATCATGGTTTTGCTGACGTTAATGAGAGCAGTGGGAACAGACAGCCGAGGGCGAAGGGAGGACAGTGCTGTTGTGGGGCAAGGGATGCAGGCACGGACAGTACACCTGTGAGAAAGTTACATCCCAGGAGGGGCTCATATGAAAAGAAAGAAGTAAGAATGCCACATGGTATGAAAAAACAAGAGTAGCACTGACAGAAACTAGGTCATTAGCATCAGGAGAGGAAGGCAAGCACTCTGCTTAGTCTAACCACTTTACCTAGTGTGGTTGTATGAAATGGTTATATTTGAGCTGAAATGGAAACACTGAGAAGGAGGCAGCACTGAGCAAGAACATGCCAGGCAAAGGAACCAGCAAGTCTGTCACGTTTTTCTAGGCAGAAGGTAGTCCAATGTGGCGATGCAGAGTGAATGAGGAGGTTAATGGTAGGTGATGAGATCAAAGGGGTGGGCAGGGACCAGACCATTTTGGGTCTTATAGGCCGGGTAAGGGGACTGGATTTACTATGGCCACTGTGTGGCACATGGGCTATAACGGACAAGATTGAAAACCAAGAGACTGAACAAGAAGCTGTTTCTTGACCTGTGCAAGTGTTGATGGTGGATGGGCTAGGCTAGCTGTGGTGAAAAAGACCACATTCAGGACCTGTTTTGGAGATATGCCACTAAGACTTGCTAATGAGGTGTATATGGGAACAAGAGAAAGGGAAGAATCATCAGAGACTTCCAGACTTATGACTTGAGCAAATGAGTGAAAGTGTTGCACTCAAAGTTGGGGAAATGAACAGGGAGGGCAGCAGGTTTCAGAGGAAAAGCAAGAACTTTATTTTGGACATAGGGGTTGAGACTCCTGTTAGACTCAGAAGGGAAGATTGACAGGTGAGTTTTGTGTCTGTGAGTCCATAGCTAAGAACAGAAGGGCCTTGGTAGAAATATAAATTTGTAAGTCATCAGCCTTATCTATGTATTTTGAAACCAGGTAAATGAGGAAAAAAGAGCAAAGAAATGGAGCCAGCCATTCTTGTATCAATTTCTCATTAGTTTTTCTTGTCAAGACTGCTTGTATCCGTTCTTTTTGGATTCATATGCATCCTGTTCCTCTGCTAGTCATCAGTTCACTGTAGAATGAGACTTTTCCTTAAGGTGCTGTGCAGAGCTATTAATAGCTCAAATGTCAGCTTATGTGGTCTCAGCACTGAACATTTTTCCTCCCTATGAGAAACAGCCCATGGCTCTCACTCACAGTTTGCAAATAAAGTCCTCTGCCCTAAACTCTTCATCATTAACCACTTCCCAAAGCCAGGTTAGATTTCATTTATTTTGCTTTCCCATAAATTCACTGGAACCAAACCAGAACAGTTTGGTTTTGACTGATATTTTAGGCATGATGAAAATCTTCCTCTGTGAGAATTCAGTATTGGCATTTATTGTTGCACTGTGGATTTGATCAATGCTTAAAAAAATTAATATATTTCACAAAAGCAATTCAAATATATCATTTAGTTTTTCTCTCTTCTTCTCTCTCTCTCTTCCTCTCTCTGTCTCTTCCTCTTCCTCTGTCTCTCTGTGTGCCTGTGTGTGTGTCTGTCTGTCTGTCTCTGTTCAGCTATACTTTTAGAAAATTTCATTCTCTTGAATTTATTCCCTGTAGTTCCATGGCACTTAATGCAACATCTCTTCTCACTTACCAGAATTATCTCAGGACACAGGCATTCTCTTCTCCACTCCCACAGTCTCTGCCCCCAAACAGCAAATTAAGCTGCTCTCTAATGGAAAAACACCCATTCCCATCATCTCAAAAGCAGAATATTAAGTGTAAAAGTTTGAAAGCTAACTAACCTGAGGGAAGAAGAGTGCAGGATCCTCATTCCTTTCAAATAAATTTCTCTAAGCTCTTTGCAATTGTCTAATTCTGGGAGGTAAATAATTACCCAAAACCTTTAGCCCTTATGTTACCAGCTTGGAGGATTTTATTGGCTCAGTGGTTTAACTTTTAACTTTACATTTTATTGTTTGATTGATAAGCAAATCAAGCTCATTAAATCTTCCTCATGCTTCAAGCCCAGCTGAGGTCACCTATGTCTTCCCTCATCCTTAATCAGAATCAATGTCCCTTCTTATAAGGATCCTGACACCCCACATGCCTCACTGACAGCACTGTCCCCTTCTGGGGTCTCTCAGAGTTATTATAATCTTCATGGAGATGGGGTATATTTGTTCCCTTTGGGTCCCTTTTCCACCATCCTCCTATTTAATAGAACTGAGTTTTCCAAAGAGGAGAGACTTAATACATTTTGGTCGACATGAGTGATTTTTGTGGTTTTCTGATTGTAACTTTTTGCACAAAGGCCAATGAGTTTTCTGTGAAAAGTAACTCTGTGATTCTCCTCCCTTTTATGGCAAAACATTTCAGAAGACTCATACATATTTGCATTCTGTTTCCCCACCTCTAGTTTTCTCATGAATCCATCAGCAACAAGACAGCCCTTAGCAAAGCCATCACCAGCCTCTCTGCCAGCAAATCCAGCAGTCACATCCCAGGCCTCATCTGTCAGTGCTTGACAGATTCCATCACTTGTTCCTTCTTGATGCCTTGTTTCATTTGATTCCATCGGATCTGATTTTCCTCGTGTCTCATTGGTTGTTGCTTCTCAATAAGTTTTGCTGAATCCTTACCTTTTCTCTGGTTTCTACTGTTGATGTGCCCAAGACTCTGTCCTTGAATTTCCTCCCTATCTAAACTCACTCCCAAGGAGATCCCAGCCAGTCCCCTTTCCTTTCACACCTGATTCTGACCTCTTCTCTGGGCTTCGACTTCAACTTCATCCGTCTCTCATTGAGTACCCATTAGGTATCACAGTCTTATGATGGCAAGCAGAACTGAATCCCCCTCCAACCCTACTCTTGGCCCAGGATTCCTCATCTTGGTTAATGGCATCACCATTTCCCTGTTAATCTTGCCAAAAAAAATCAGCCTTCATTCTATACTTTCCATTAACATTCATTCCAACAGTATGTTCTATCAGTTCCACCTTCATCTCTTTCCATTATTTTTTATTTCCTCCATTCCTATCACAATCATCTATCACCAGGGTAAATAAAATGATTACTTACCTGGCCCCACTGTTTCAATTCTCTCTCTTTTAATCCATCCCTCATAGCAGGCAGAATATTGGAAATATACATATGCTCATGTTACTTACTGGTATAAAAGTCTTCCAAAGCCTTCCCAGAGAACCTAGGACAAAAGAGAGCAAATTGACCTTCCTGAAGGTGCTCCAATGCCTTACATCACCTCGGATACACCAACCTTACTGACCTCTGCCCTGTTGTTCTTCCCTCACTAAATTCCATCCAGTTCTGCCTTCTCCATGAAGTTCAAGGCCTCTGCACTTGCAGTTCCTCCTGTCAGTGATGCCCAGCTCCCCAAGATGATTGCAAATGTTTTACCAATGTTGTTAGAAAAATAAAACACATGAAAATAGATTTTCCAAGAAGCCTCTAATATGGTCTTGATTTTGTGTCAGTCTAGGCTAACTTGCGTATTTATGTCTTAGTTTTAATAAATATTTTTTAATTTTAAAAAATTAAAAATAGATCAAAGATTATAGAATAAGGGTATAAAGAAAATATTTTTGTACAGCAGTACAATATGTTTGTGTTTTAAGCTGTTATTACAAGAGTCAAAAAGTTCAAAAACATTTAAAAGTTTATAAAGTCAAAATGAAATAGTAAGCTAGAATTTATTATTGAAGAAATAAATTTTTTTATAAACTTAGTGTAGCTTAAGTGCACAGTGTTTACAAAGTCTACAGCAGTGTACAGGCATGTCCTGGGCCTTCACATTCACTCACTGCCTCAGCCGGAGTAACTTCCAGTCCCACAAGCCCCTTTTATGAAAAGTGTCCTAGATGTACCATTTTTTATCCTTTTACTATATCTTTTCTATGTTTAGATATGTTCAGATTCTCAAATATCACTGTTTCAATTGCCTACAATATTCAGTACAGTAACATGTGGTACAGGCTTGTAGCCCAGGAGCAATAGGCTAGACCATGTAACCTAGGTGTATAGCAAGCTCTACCATCTAGGTTTGTGTAAGTGCGCTCTATGGTATCCACACAACAAAACTGCCACACAGCACATTTCTCAGAATGTATACCCATGGTTAAGCATCGCACGATTGTATTATAGCAAATATACAGCACATACTCTGTGGGGAGAAGAAGCAGTAGATGAGTTTCTGTGGCTGGCACTATTAATTGGTTAAGCCAAACTACATTTCCAAGTTTCTGTGCCCTAGCTTGTATCTACTATAAGAAATACAGAAACAAAAACTTCATTTCTGTGGCTTCCTTGAAACAAATGGGACCTACACATTTCTGGCCATTGATGCATAAAAAGAAGTAGGCCTGTGTCTCATCTTTTTTTTTTTTTCTTTTTCCTTCTGCCTTAACAGTGGATGTCAGGTCTCGAGGTATGGCAAGTACCTGATGGCTCATGAGTCAAGAGCAAGATGAAAGCCAATAAACTGATGGTGGCTGTATCAGTCAGGATAAGCTAAGTTACACTGGGATAACAATTGACCCAAAAATCTCAATTGCTTATAATAACAAAGTTTTATGTGCTGTTCACAATTCATGACCATTGTGTCTTGGCTACGGCTTCTCACCATGTTTTCCTCACTTCAGGGCCCAGTTTGACAAATCAGGCTTTATTTGGAACACGGATGGTCTCATGGCAGAAGTAAAAGAGAAATTATGGCGAGCTAAGTGTTCGCTCTTACAGGTTTTGCCTAGGTGTCACTTCCACTCAAATTTAATGGGGCAAAGCAAGTCAGATGGCCAAGCCCAATACAACCAAGATAGAGAAATATAATTCTTTTCAGGGGAGGACCAGGGAAAATTTTTGAATAATAATATAAGCTATCACTGTCCAAGCTTCAATTCAAAATTATTTAGTTAGTTAACTATCCCTTCTGCACACAAAACATACTTACTCCCTTCCTATGAAAAGTCGATTCAAAGTCTTATTTAATTATAGCTTCAGGGCTGATGTTGACAATTTTATGATATTCTCTCATCAGGTTGAATATGACTTGTCTTGCTCCAGAAACTCATGAACTAATGAGACAAGGTATGTGCCTACACACCCATGCACACCCAATGTGTCATGCTAGGACACAGAAAAGATAATTGCAGACAGAATTGCACAGTAGTTTGTAGTTCAAAGAAATCTGAGATCATGTGGGTAGCTATTTCAGTCTTCGTCCTATCTCCCCACATGAGATAGTCGCTAATAAATCTGTGGCTGTGCACACCATGAGTAATTCCCCCAGGATATTATTTTTCAGAGGTCTTGGCTTCACGCTCTGGTCAGTCCTTCCTTTTCCAATATCTCCTTTGACCATATTTGAATAGTCCTTGCAGACTGGGCAGAATGCTTAGCCCATTGCTGACAAAAAAAAAAAATTTTTAAAGAGGACACCCCCCACACACAAGTTATGTAACCCTTGATGAGTCACAGCCTCCTTTATCCAGGCTGGTAGTTCTGTGGTATTATGTCACTCAAAATCATAACCAGTTTCCTATATAAGTGCTTCTCTCTCCCTCCTTTCTCTCTCTCTCTCTCTCTCTCTCTCTCACTATCTCTCTCTCTCTCTCCATGACATGGGTTACTTTGAGCCTACCAGACTTCAATAGAAAAGCCATCACCTTTGCTTCATTATTTTTATGAATGGTTACCACCTTGGTTTGATGCTTGCACAAGGCCAAGCTTTAAAAGGACTTTCTTACTTAAATTTTGTCAGTTTTATCTTTAACTGTTGGGAGTTGAGAAATAGTGTCTTTCAACTCAGTAAGTCTAGAGTTTTTAGTTTCTCTCAATTTCCTTCATTCGGATTTTCAAACCAGCTAATTACTTTGTGAGATTATGTCTTGTCTTATTATACTTTGTTAAATATAGTCAATAGTAAATCACACAATTTACATTAATTATGCCAAGAATTTCACCAAAAATAGTAAGCTCAATAGGGAAATTACCTATAAATTAGTTTCTAAAGTTTTCTAAATGTTTCACCTGTGCAAATTAAGTACTACTGCCCTTCTAAACTCTAATAACAGCTTCTTTTCTGCTTCTATCCCATCCCTAAAGCTAATGCCTCAAAAAAGGTGGTGCTTTGTCTTATTTTGTTTTTAATTTATGGCAACACCCTATGCTATACCTTGTACTAATTTCTGTATTGGTTAGAAAAGGAGAGATATGCTGTGGTAAGATATGAAGCCTTAATTAGTGGCATACAATGTAATTTTATTTCCTGCTTCAAGATACATGTCTAGCACAGACCAGCAGCAGCTGTGATCCACATCATCTTCCTGTTGAGACCAGGCTTATGGACAGCTTCCATTTGAAACATTGCAGCCAGTCTCATGGCACAAAAAAGAGAGAATATGTGTAAAAACTTATGGCTGGAAACATGTTATTTGTAATTAAATTGAATTGATCAAAGTAAGTCACATGATGTAGATGGACATTAATGCAGCCAAGAAGTATGAGGAAGGCAGCAAGTTTCTGCGAACAATAATATATTCTACCATGGGGTCGAGTAGAAAAATAAAAAAAAAAACTTGGGTCCCTCAGGCTTTATTGAACTGGTATACCAGTTCTGAACTGCCTATAAATTGGGAAAAATAAAAATCTATTTGTTTAAGCCATTACCTGCATACAGTTCAAGAAGTAAGCAGTGTCTACTTTGGTATTAAACTCACTTGTATTGAGTTTTATTTTCAATGCCTTCATTTTTTAAGGTTTTATTTGTCTCCTTGTAGGGAAAAGAAAGATCAGACTACATAGACACAATCAGATATTGTGTCTATGTAGAAAAGGAAGACATAAGGAACTCCATTTTGACCTGTACCCTGAACAATTGCTTTGCCCTGAGATGCTGTTAATCTGTAACTTTGCCCCAACCTTGAGCTCACAAATATGGAATCAAAGTTTAAGGGATCTAGGGCTGTGCAGGATGTGCCTTGTTAACAAAATGTTTACAGGCAGTATGCTTGGTAAAAGTCATCGCCGTTCTCCGTTCTCGATAAATGCACAATGCACTGCGGAAAGCCATAGGGACCTCTGCCTGGAAAGCCGGGTGTTGTCCAAAGTTTCTCCCCATATGACAGTCTGAAATACGGCCTCATGGGATGGGAAAGACCTGACCGTCCCCAAGCCCGACAACCGTGAATAGTCTGTGCTGAGGAGGATTAGTAAAAGAGGAAGGCCTCTTGCAATTGAGACAAGAGGAAGGCTTCTGTCTCCTGCCTACCCCTGGGAATGGGTAGGTATAAAACCCGATTGTACGTTTGTTCAATTCTGAGACAGGAGAAAAACCGCCCTGTGGCAGGAGGCGAGACATGTTGGCAGCAATGCTGCTTTGTTATTCTTTACTCCACTGAGATATTTGGGTAGAGAGAAGCATAAATCTGGCCTACGTGCACATCCAGGCATAGTGCCTTCCCTTGAACTTATTTGTGACACAGATTCCTTTGCTCACATGTTTTCTTGCTGATCTTCTCCCCACTATTACCCTGCTCTCCTACCGTATTCCTCTTGCTGAGATAGTGAAAACAGTAATCAATAAATACTGAGGGAACTCAGAGACCGGTGCCGGTGCAGGTCCTCTGTATGCTGAGCGCCTGTCTCCTGAGCCCACTGTTCTTTCTCTATACTTTGTCTCTGTGTCTTATTTCTTTTCTATCTCTCATCCCACCTGACAGGTAGGAGGGGCAGGCCATCGCTTCACTCCTCCCATTTTTTCCCTTTTCTTTATAGTATTTATAAATAGTTTATTAGTGTTTTATATATCTACTTTCTTAGTTTCTGTAATTTCTTATGATGTTTTATTATCTGAAGATCTGGAGAAGAATGTCCAATCTTTTTGTGTTCTCCTGACTCTTGCTCATACGTGATTGTTTCAGGTGTGTTGTGTAATTTCAGATTGTGAGTTCATATTTAATGTTTCACCTCAGCTAACCCTGCCATGGATTGAGAGATTGTTTCTCCAGAGAGGTGTTGTATTTGCCTCTGTTCAGTAACACCAATCTGAGACCTTTTGTGTTCCTGACTGTCATAGATATAGTACTGATATTTCACCATAAAACAAGACATTGGGGTTTAGGTTAAGATATATTTGGCCCATGTATTACGAATAATGTTATTCTTGTTTTACTAAGAATTTTTTCATGTAAAATAAGTAACAAATATACACATCTACCCTTCTAGCAAATTTTGAGTTTTTTGAATTCACTTTTTTTAATCTTTTGGCTTGGAATTATAAATTCCATATTGTAGATTTCCAAATGTCAATATATCCTAGGCATCTTAGTCAATTTGGACTGCTGTAACAGAATACCATAGACTGGATGGCTTAAACAACAGAAGTGTATTTCTCACAATTCTGAAGGCTGAGAAGTTCAAAATACTGCCAGACTCAGTATCCAATGAGGGCACATTTCCTGGTATGTGGACAACTGTGTTCTCCAACTCCAGAGAGTTGTATCCTCCAGTGGTGAAGAACAGAGAAAGCATGCTCTCATGTCTCTTCTTATAAAGGTACTAATCTTATTCATGAGGAATCCAGCCTCATGATCTAATCATTTCCTAATCTCATCCCATTGGTGGTTAGGATTTTAACATATGAATTCGAGGGACACTCAAACATTCAGTCCATAACAATAGGTTTCTTGGAAGAATATTTCTGGCTAAAAGATACTTGAAGAATTTGTGCAGCTTTGGAGGTGTAGTGTTATTTGTTGGCTGATTTACTGACATCCTAGAATCATATTCTCCAGACAGTTGAGCTGAAGCCTGCAAGTTTACATGCCTCCTTTCATTGTTTCTAATCCAAGCAGCATTTAAGCCTAGCTCTTACATCGTGGAAATGGAAGCCCTAAAATAAGATTTCTCCATGGATCTACCATGATCTACATATTTATTCTTCTTTCTCAGGACTGTGTTGTTGTCAGAATGTCAAAACAATTGTACTTTGCTCCTTTACCCTGAATGCCCTAACCCGGAAGAATGTCAATGTTGCTGCAGGAATACACTGGGCTGATTGCTCTGCTAACTGTAGGAGGTGCTAAAGTAGATCCACTTTGATACTGGCATCCTCTCTGCAGCCTTAAACATCATGAGTTTCTCTGTTGGTGATATTCTTGGTGAACTGCTTTGAGAGGCCCCTGTCATTACAATCGAAGGTACTTTTTAGCATACTGTGAACTTATAAAATAAGATCTGTGACAAAGTACTCTTTTTATTGTCAGTCTATCCCTGATGAATCAGTCAGTGGCTTTGTTGGCTCTGTTTCCTACTTTGTGACTAAAAGAAGTTATATTACGCATTAAAACCTAACCTCTAAAGTGGCATACCATCAATCCTGCCACATTGTTTTTCATTGGTTGCACAGCCTGGTACAGGGTGAGAAGGGGATACACAGGGTTGGAATAGCAGGAGGCAGGAATAATGGGGTGCCACCTTAGAAGCTACCTATTATACTAGGACTACAATTAAGTCATCCAAAAGTATGATATTGTCTTATAGTTGACCATGGCTAAATTCTATGCTTAATAACTTGTCTAATATTCCACAACAAGGCATATGGTGGTGATAAGAGTTTGATTTTTTTTTTTTTTTTTTTTTTGGAGGTTTCTGATTCTAATGGCAATAAAACTATCTTACTACTGAACTTAGGATGCTACGCCTTCTTTTGGCATGTATTCATTCAACAATTTTTATAATTTATCCCAATACCCTTAGTTTATTAAGAATTTTAAACTTTAAATGCATTTTTAATGCATTTTAGCAACTATTGTGAGGAATATAATATTTTATCAGTATTGACTTATTTAGTTAATTACCTTTATAAATGTTGTTATACCAGAATCATGGATGTCATTGCATTTTGAAGAACTCCATGAGGACTCCACCTGAAAATAAGCTGCTGAAGGATCATCAAAATTAAAGATTTTTTCAGAGCCACTAAGTTTTAAAAATAAGAGCTGTGATTTAACTATGGTTTCCATATTTATATGCTATTTATGAATCATACAGTTAATTTGATAAGACAGGTAATACAGATAAGACATGATGCATTTTTGTTGAATTTATTATCTGAAGCTGCAGTAAACATTTAAGTTCACTAGACTGATAACAGCTAATACTATTTATTGTTAGGATTGCAAAATCTGCCTATGAGTGATCCTCTCTGTCTTTTAAGTCAAATATGTGAATTTGCTTCCCAAGTATATCTTTAAAGACTTCTGAAGCAATCTTGTGCAACGACACTTTTTCTACAAAGCCTATCAGGATCTGTTGGCTGAACTTTACAGATGAAATATGGTAGAACCAATTTTTCATGTAAGGGAGAAGCTCTAAAGAGACAAGCTAATAAATGCCCTGATGATGCCCAAACTCACATGGGTTTGGTCCCTCAGAACCTTTCAGCCACAATATCAGAGTATTGTGAGTAATGGATTAGTTCCTTCTAGAAAGAGGCCAGATCATCTGTTTTTGTTACTTTGATATTCATTATTCTGTAAGTCTGAAATAGAAAGACCTGGAGCCTAAGAAAAGGCCTCCACCTTAGGGAAGTCTGTAACGCAAAGACTGAGCAAGTTTTACTTTTTCTCTGTGTTTTTTAGTGAGGGGAAAAGGTGTTCTTGCCATGATCTGGCATTACACCCATTGGAAAACGTGTGAATTTCAGACCAAAGACCAAGTAAATGTTAAAGTATTCCTTTCTCTCTCATTGTCCTCCATACATGTATTTCATTTGGAGGCCTCTCTCAAATGTATAGTTTGTAGATAGTTATGTGCTGGTACATTTTTAACAACTGGCTCTAAGAGAAAAGTGAATATGCACATATACACGCACAAAACATTTACACACCTATATCCATACATATATATGTTAATAAAATCCATGGTACCACTTGCAGGTTAATGTAAAAACTTCCACTAACATTTCTGTATATAATTTGAGAAATAAATTTTAAGCTAAACTGCTTTCTTGATTTTCAGTTTAGACCTATAACTTCAGAGGAATTACTATTTCTTGTAAAAAATGTTATCAATTTTAGAATTTTATTGCCAACAATAATGTCACAAAATCAGACTGCAAACTGCTTGATTCACTATCTGTTTGATCAGAGAAGTCACTCACACATTAACTAATGGGTGCAGTCCTGACATAACTGTTATGTGCTTTTATTTCATATTTCAAAAAAAATGAAGGAAAATGAAAGTATGTCAAAACTTTGCTCAGATGTCAATGGCATGAGCAACTACTTGCTAAACTGGATAATAGTTTTTGGGTACTGAAATAATATTTCTATAATATTTTGGTCTATTCAGAATGTAATAGCTACAGATATGTCACACTTTTAAGATTAATCTACATTATTAACATTTTCTCCAAGATTTTCTTAAGTCTAGACAATCAACAATAAAGTCCTAATTTACAGTGTTTGTTGATTTCCATGGTGTGAGAATGTCCACCAGGCTAATTTCCAGCTACCCATACATTAGTGAATGCAGAGTTGGGAAGAGATGCACAATAGCATACCACTAAATAGCATTTCTACCATTCAGATAGAATTGACATAAATAACCTCAAGAGCATGGAGAGCAAATAGTAAAATGTACTGTATTTTCATCTTTCTAAATTTAATTTAACTGTAATTTTATATAATTTAATTTTTAATAATGATGGTGTTTAACAACAAGTTTGCAAAATTCCTGCAATTTTAATAATTGGTCCTCGTGAGTAAGATTGCATTCATTTGAGCCAGCTCCAGCACAACCCTGGCTCTGTGACTGCTTATAGAGATTAAATGACTGCCTAAGAGAATCCCAAATTTCTGTCTCAAGCAAACTGGACAGGTGTGTTTCCTCATACTTCACCAGTTCCCCATTACAATCTATCCACATTGATGCCATCAGTTTCTTGATTACTTACACATCTGACCATTCACTCCTGTACTCAGAAGCCTTGGATGTCTACTTTTTAAATTAGAGGTTCCAGTATCCTTAGCATGCCACACAAAGGTTTGTGTCAACTGACATCAAGCTGCCATCCAGTCATATCTCCCCACTGTATGTCCATGTTCTCTAGTCATATTAGATTAGTCTTTACTACTCAAAGAAGCCATGGCTGGCCACACCTTAGTGCCTTTGATGACTCTCTTCTATCTCCCTGAATGGACCTTGCCCTTTTCTCTGCATGGAACTTAGTGACACCCTTTTCCAGATCTGACTCAAATATTCTTCCCCTTGGGAAACTTTTCTCACCCTCTTCTCCCTCCAGTCAGAACCATATGCTCAACCCAGTAATTCTCATGAACTTTTGTATATATATATGCTATAGCACAGCTTTCTTTCACATTTATGATTTTCTGAAAGCATGTGGTTTATTTATTTATCCATTTTATTACACAAAAACTCCTTGAAACATTACCTAATTTTCCCAGGCCAGAAGCAGTATCTGTCACACGTGCATGCTCCGTAACCCTTGTTTAATGTGGATGACATTTAAGACCTTAACTATATTGGCATCGCAAGCATAAACCAAGTACTTTCACAATATGTTTTTTCTTAATAAACTACTTAATGGAATTTCATATTATTCTGCTTAGTACTTCTGCATCTACTCTAGTAATCGAGATTAGCTTCAGGTTGTCTTGTGTTTCCTTCATCTAGTTTTGATTTCATGGTAACACTAGCTCACAGAATTACATAGAAGGTGCTGTTTTTTCCTATACTTTGAACTGGTTTACAAAACCTGAAAGTTTTTTTTTTAAGTTTCTGGCAGAAATAGAAGGCATCTCATAAAGACTGTATCATCAGAGAACTATATTCAAAAGTCATTGGAAATAATCTATTCTCTGTGTAGTCATGTTGCCAATACAAAATACAATTTGTTTCATTCATTTCAGTTTGCTTTCAGTGTCAGTTTGCTTATTTTCCTTTTGATTTAATTTTATTTCTTGAACCTGTAAATCATTAACATGGTTTAAATTATTCCTCCTTTTTACAAAAAAAAAAAAAAAAAGTAGTACTCAATACACAGTTTTTTCACCTTTTTTATAAAAACTTCAAATATATCATGGAGATTTCTGTAGCAACACATGAAGATGATTCTCATTCATTTCCATGGCTTTCCAGGTGTTCTACTGTGAGTCTGTTCTAGACATTACTCAACATTTCCCTGTGGATAGACTTTAACATTATTTCCAATTTTTTATACTACAAATAATCTGCATGTACAACCTTGTACATCTTTGTTGTTTCATATATGTGGAGTTTTATTTTCAGGGTAGATTGCTAGAAGAATTCCTGGGTCCATGGTTAAGGCATATGTTATTTTGTTAGGTTTTACTAAATTTCCCACGAAATGTATTAATTTATGTTTTTATTTTATTATTATTTTTTGAGAAATGGGATTTTCCTCTGTTGCCCATTGCAGTGGCAGGATCATAACCTACTGCAGCCTTGAACTCCTGGGCTCAAGGAATTCTCCCACCTCAGCCTCTTGGGTAGCTGGGACTACAGGTGTGTGCCACCACATCCAGCTAAATTTCCCACCATACATATTATACCATTGTACACTTCCACCAGCAGCTGTATGAGTGTGCCTATTTCTCTTCCAGCCTTGGCCTCCCCAGTAACTAGGATTACAGGTTCATGCCACCACACCCAGGTTTTTTTTGGTTTTGTTTTGTTTTGTTTTGGTGAAACAGCATTTCAGTATGTTGCCCAGGCTAGTCTTCATGGTCTCAAGCTATCCTCCCTCCTTGACCTCCCTAAATGATGGGATCATAGGCATGAGTCACTACACCCCACTGGATTTTGGTTTTATGACAAAAGTTTCCTGCCCAGGTTCCCAGTCAGGGCCATTTATGCAAATAAAGATTTTAAATTCAATTAGTTCTGATTGATCAATGTAACTTAGCTCTGATTGGTCAATACAGTCAAGTCCTGATACGGCTGAACTCTGATTGGCTACCATTGCTGAACACTGGTTGGCTTCCAAGCCCAGAAGTCTCTGTTGGATGATCCTTTTAACCTTGGGAGTGGTTGCCCAGAGGCTCTGGCTGTAGTTTTACTTTGGCACCAATAACGACTGTTTTGGCTTGATTGTAGAAAGGGAGGCTTTGTGATACTTTAACAACATTTTTCTGAGAACACAGAGTATTTGAACACTCCCTCACCCAGCTATGGCCCTCTGGTTCTGTTTGAAGTTTTGAGAGCCTCAGTTTGTCACAGGGAGTCCGTTTTGTCTGCCAGCCAAGTGTATACTTCAATAATGTGATATTTTGTATCTTTTTTTTTTTTTTTTTGAGACAGAGTCTCACTCAGTCTTGGTGTGATCTTCGCTCACTGCAACCTCTGCCTCCCAGGTTCAAAGGATTCTCGTGCTTCAGCCACCCGAGTAGCTGGGATTACAGGCATGCACAACCATGCTCTGCTAATTGTTGTTGTTGTTGTTGTTGTTGTTGTTGTTGTTGTTGTTGAGACAGAGTCTCGCTCTGTCGCCCAGACTGGAGTGAAGTGGAGCTATCTGGGCTCATGACAACGTCTGCCTCCTGGGTCCAAGCGATTCTCCTGCCTCAGCCTCCCGAGTAGCTGGGATTACAGGCGCCCATCACCACGCCCAGCTAATTTTTGTGTTTTCAGTACAGACAGGGTTTCACCATGTTGGCCAAGCTGGTCTCAAACTCCTGACCTCAGGTGATCCACTCGTCTCAGCCCCCCAAAGTGCCGGGATTACAGGCGTGACCCACCATGCCGTTTTGGTTTTTTTTGTTTGTTTGGTTGGTGTTTTTTTTTTGTATTTTTAGTAGAGACGGGGTTTTGTCATGTTGGTCAGGCTGATCTCAAATTCCTGACCACAAGTGATACACCCACCTTAGCCTCCCAAAGTGCTGGGATTTCGGGTGTGAGCCCCAGAGCCCAGCCATATTTTGTATACTTTAACAATGTGGTATTTTGATACATGCATTCAATGTGTAATTATCAAATCAGGGTAATTAGGATATCCATCGCCTCAAATGTTTATCATTTCTTTATGTTGGGAACATTACAAATCTTCTCTTCTAGCTAATTTAAAAGATATAATAAGTGATTGTTAACTATAGTCACCCTACTATACTATCAAACAGTAGAACTTATTCCTTCTATTTTCTACCTATTAACCAACCTCACTTCATTCCCCACCACCTCCTCCACCTTTCAATCTCTGGTAACCATAATTTTACTTTCTATTTCCATGAGATCAGCTTTTTTAACTCCCACATATGACTGAGAACATCTGATATTTTTCTTTCTATGCCTGTCTTATTTCACTTAACATCCTCCAGTTTCATCCATGTTGCTGCTAATGACAGGATTTCCTTTTTAAAGGCTAAATAGTATTGCACTGTGTATATATAGCACATTTTTAAATTGCAGTCATCCATTGATGGACACTTAAGTTGATTCCATTTCTTGGCTATTGTGAGTAATGCTATAATTAACATGGAAGCGCAGACATTTTATATATTTTCTTAATGTGTTACAATTGAGATGGGTTTTTTGAACCATTTCATTTTCAGGATTATCTTTGTAAAAATCTGAGAATAAACTCACTTTTCTGAGAAAGGAACTCATCAGTAACGTCAGTATCTTGCATTCCATGTAGTCCATTCTTTGGTAGTTAAATTTTTTGCAACTTATATTTTATTGTAATTTTAAACCATCCCCATGGTTATTTATTCTTTTCCTAATGAAATTAGAAGTTCAGTCTAATAACTGTTGTAATCCAACAAATATATTAATCAGTAATTTCTAATATTTGAGAAACCCACATGTTTTTTTAAAAAGTGACTTCATAGATGCTTAAAGTTGTTATATCTTGTAAATATCCAGGTGCTTTGTTTGTTTGTTTTTTGCATTGTCTGGAGAATGTGGATCATGTTTTAGTTTTCCAAGTAACTAAGGTTTAGGATCATTGTCTTCCCTTATATCAGTCAGTTCCTGCTCCAGCCTGTGACTTTACATTTCTCTTCATAAAATTTTAATTTATTTTTATAATGTTATTTCATCCCAGATTTCTCCAGCTCTGGCTTTTTTTAAACCTAGTAACTAATGAATATGAGTTATACTGTCGCCTCGTAGCTAAAAGGGGCTGGTTTTCTTTAACTTTTTGTTTTGAAATAATTATAGGTTCACAGGAAATTGCAAGGCTAGTATATAGAGGTGCACTGTATCCTTCATTAATTTTATCCCAATGGCCTTATCTTAATCACTATAGCACAATTTCAAAATCAGGCATGTGACATTGGTACAATGTGTGAATAGTTCCATATAATTTTATCACATGTGTAGATTTGTGTAACCATCACAATCAAAGTACAGAACAATTCTATCATCACAAAGATCCCCTTAATGTTACACCTTAATAACCACACCTCATGCTATCCCGTCTGCCTCACTATCCCAAACCCCTGGAAACCATTAAGTTATTCTCCATCCCTATGACTTTATTTTGAAAAGTTATATAAATGGAATCATATAGTATGTAATCTTTTAAGATTGACTTTATTTTCACTCAACATAATTTCCTAGAAGTCCCTTCTACTTGTTCTGTTTACCAATAGCTTTTCTTTTTTGTTGCTCAGTAATATTTCATGGTATAAATATACCACAGTATGTTTAAACTTTCACTCATTAAAGGACATTTTAATTGTTTCTAAGGCTTACCTATTAAAAACAATCTGCTATGGATATATGCATACAGATTTTTATATGACCATAACATTATAGACTGAATATTTGTGTCCCTTAGTTCATATATTTGTGTCCTCTCAATTCACATGTTGAAATTCTAACTTCCAGTGTGATGGTATTAGGAGGTGGAGTTTCGGGAATGTTATTATGTCATAAGTGTAGAACCCTCATGAATGAGATTAGTGCCCTTATGAGAAGAGAATCCAGAAAACTTGCTTTCTATCTCTCTTCTCTCTCTGCCACGTGAGGATACAAGAAGGCTATCCACAAACCAAGAAGAGTGCCCTCACCAGAGATCTGATCTGCCAGCAACCGTATCTTAGACTTCCCAGATTTCAGAACTGTGAGAAATATTTTTGTTTGTTTAAGCCACTCGGTCTATAGTATTTTTGTTGTAGCAGCCCAAACTGACTAAAACACATACATTTTCATTTCTCTGGGATGCATGTTCCAGAGTGGGAGTACTAGATCACGTGGTAAGTATATGTTTTGATTTTTCAGAAACTGCAAAATATTTCCCACGGTGATCTGTACCATTTTATAGTTTTATCAGCAATGTATGGGAGATGAAGTTTTCCCATATTCATGCCATCATTTGATGTTGTCAATTTTTTAATTTTAGTTGCCAGATAGGTATGTAGTGGTATCTCCTCCTAGTCGTAACTTACACTTTCCTAATGAGCATTAATGTTAAACATCTCCTCATGTGTTTGTTTGCCCTTTGTATGTCCTTGGCAATGAAATGTCTCTTCATGAATATTGTTCATTTTTTACTGGAATAGTTTGGTTTTTTATTGTTGAGATTTGAGAATTCTTTATATTAATATAGATCAAGTATTTTGTCATATATATGGTTTGCAAATATATTCTGTAAGTCTGTAGCTTGTTGTTTCTTCTTTGAGGAGACTTTCACAGAACAAAAGCTTTTACTTTTTTTTTTTCTTTTCTGGATTGTTTTGATTTCACGTCTAAGAACTTTTTGCATACATCTAGACTCAAAAGACTTTTCTCCTACATATTTTTTCTAAAAGGTTTATAGTTTTACATTTTTCATATTTAAATATATGATCTGAGTTAATTTTGTGCAAGGTGTAAGGTTTAAGTCAAGATACATATTTTTGCCTATTGCTGTAGCATCAGCTATTGAAAACACTTCATTAAATGGCTTTTTAATCTTTGTCAAAACTCAGTTGGTCATACTTGTGTAGGACTATCTCTGTGTTCTCTCTTCTGTTCCATTGATCTATTCTGCCATTACTACACAATATTGATTACTGTATTATAAAATAAGTCCTGAATTTGGTTACAGTGATCCCTACCACTTTATTCTTTTTCAAAATAGTTTTAGATGTTCTAGTTCCTTTTCCTGGCACTTTTTTAAAGATTTATTGTGATTTTTCACATAAACAATCATATCATCTGTGAACACAGGGAGTTTCATTTTCTCCCAAATCCATATGCCTTTAATTTATTTTTCTTGCCTTATTGTACTAGCAAGGATTTCCAGTATACAGTTGAATTTAATTGTGAGTGAACATTTTGCCTTGCTCCTGATCTTAGATACCAATCTAGAATCCAGGTAGAATCTGAATGTCTAGGATTAAGGGGAATCAGAAGAAACATGTTAAGAATGAAACACTTTATATAATGTAGGACTTATATTTCTCTGTAGTAACAATGGTAGAGAAGACTCTTTTGAAGGAATTCCTAATTTTGTTATTATATTTTGAAAGGGGGAAATTGTCAGTGATTTAGTAACATTGTTATATTTCACTGGAAGGCAGTAACTCATATTTCCAAAATCATATTATTTGGGTGCCATATGATGGTCATATATTACTGGTTGTAATAGCAGTTGTAACCACCCAATGAGTTTTTTTTTTCTTTTGCCTGCTGCCCAGATAAAGCCAATTTATCAGTATAAGGAAATTGCAATAGAGAAACAGTTTAATACATGTAAAACAGGCTAGAATGTAGACTGGAGTTTTATTATTACTCAAACTAACCTCCCTGAAAATTTGGAGGCTAGAGTTTTTCAAAGATAGTTTGGCAAGCAGAGGGCTAGGGAATGGGTGCTGCTGATTGGTTGAGAATGCAATCATAGGGATAGGGAAAATGACCTTCCTGAAGCTGAGTCCACTTCTGAGTAGTGGCCATAGGACCAGTTGAGTCAAGAGTCATGGGTCCAGTAGGGCCATCCAGTCATCAGAAATGCAAACGCCTGAAAAGACATCCAAAAATCCAATCTTAGATTCTACACTAATGACATTATTTACAAGAGTAATTGACTTGTCACCTATTGAATAATGGCTAGTAATGGAATAATGTTTTAACTACAAATTAAGACCCTCTCATCCTCCTAACCTGGTAGGCTTTCATTAGTTTAACAAAGGTGGTTTAATTTATTGAGAAGGGCTATTATAACTTAAACTACAAACTAAATTTCTCCCAAAGTTAGCTTGGCCCATGCTCAGAAATAACCAAGGGCAGTTTGGAGGTTGGTTAGGTAAGATCTAACAAGATCTAGCAAGATGAAGTCGGTTAGGTCAGATCTCTTTCACTGTCATAATTTTCTCACTCTTACAATTTTTGCAAATGTGATTTCATAATGAGTTCAGTTGGACCATGTAATTTTGTACAATTTAAGATGGAAAAGGTAATAGGGTATTAATTTTATTTTTACTGTGTAGAAAGACCTTGAGAACAAATTTAGTTAAATATGGTCCAGTTCTCATAAATTTCAGGATTTCAAAAGAATCTTGGTGTAACAGAAGACACTGAGAGTCAGACCTGCCCATCCTACTGGTCTGATAGGGCTTCTTAACAGCAGAAGGGAAGGAATGGGTTAATGACCTCACGGAAAGGAGTCAAAATGTTCTGAGGATTCAAAAATCTTCTCAAAGCGCCAGCCATACCCCTTGTTTGGCTCTAAATTTGTCTTCTAATTGGTTTACAGTGTTAAAGGAAAGAGAAAAGTTCCATCTTTTAGCTTAATTTCATGCTTCTTTCTTATTCTTCATTTATCCCTTCTGGCACACCCTGATTAAGAGCAAAGCCATTTAATATCACCAACATAAGTACTGAGATATGGGGCCATGATTAAAGACCAAACACACTTAATTGACTATGATTTTGGGGAGGGGTTTTATTGTGTCAAGCTGAAAATTTTTGCTTAAATTTGTCAGACAGATGTGCTTACAAAAGAAACTCATTATTGAGATAAATTAAGGAGGAAAGGGTGGGGCCCATTAAAGGTTCTGTTCTGGGGTAACTGTAGACTGGAAAGAAAAACTGCTGGGACTGAAGTCCTCAGAGAGTGGAATCTGAGATACACAGACATTCCCCCTACCACCCCACCCCCACTACCTTCTCTTTGAACAGCCACAGAAGTTTTTATTTCTGATGTCACCTTTATTTTTTAAAGTGCTCCAAGAGCAAGAGATTCAGCCACTGGCAGCTCTGGATTAATTTCCTAAAATTTTTGATTTGTCCTGCACCCTATAAATGTGTCTGTTCAATCTCCAGGTCTGAAAATATCAGAAAAGATTCTTATTGGCTCAGCTTGGGTAGCATGCCCACCCTTTGAACCAATCATGGTACCCCAGTGAGTGCAGTTCCTTTATTGACTAAACCTGAGTGCAGAGTGGACTATCCTGATTGACCATTTTCATCATCCCAGTCTTGTTCGGAACAGCAAGTCATGAACCACTTGTGAAATACAACATACAAGAAAACAATAGAACACAACACAATAATTTAGAAAGGAATGTCAGAATGCTTCCACCATAGCATATTGTTTTTGAAAACTTTTGTTTTAGCTCTTGGTATGTGCATGTTTCCCTAACTGTGACTTTGGTCATGCAGTAAAAGGTATTTCTTAAATGTTTTTTGTAGTCAAAAAAAAAAAAAGGTGAAAAAACTTTTAGCTCTACTGTATAGTTTGGGTACTTGAATTCTGTCAATGTTGATGTTTCCAGATTAGGAGTTTGTGATGTGTTACAGCAGTAAGACAGTTCCCTTGTTTGGTCTTTTGCAGAACAGACTGCATTAGAGCATGATTGCTCACTTATTCACTGCTTATTCTCTGCTCCTCATTCACCCACTTTGGAGGATAATCAGATGTACTTATTTCCCTTCTGGGTTTTAATACCAAGTATTATATGTCCTTGCTCATTCTCAATTTCATTTGTCTTTAATCCCCCTACATTCCCTATTTTCTGCAGTGTAATTACAGTAGAAAATTGTCATTTCCTTTAGTAAATGTTTACTATGGCTTTCTGAATTTATAAATGATGCGCAGCCAACACTCACCAAAAATGTTCTGTTTTACTTATTAAAATCCCTTGTCATGTAATACAATTTGCATGAACTGAGGATGACAGATTAATGCCATCATTTTGAAGCAGCTGCAGTTACTACATTGAACATCAGTGAGTTACTGAAATGATATTTTTTGAAACTTGATCACAGCTCCTTTTCTGAAAGGGTGTATGGCTCTGAGGAGAACTGATGATTTCCAATAATTATTTCTCAGTTAATTGTGGGGCATTGCCCTGCAGATGTTACTTAAATCTGATTTTATTTCCTTCTACTAGTGTAGGAGAATCTTTTTAGTACCCTTTTTAAAGATTTGTCTAATCATCAAGAACATTGTTAAATAACAGTGATTTTAAAAGTACTCTAACAAGAACTACCAGTATTCCACTAAGAAATAAAGATTATCCATCTAAACATATTAACAAATGCCTTTTTAGCATCTACTGAGTTTAAGATTTATTTTTCCTTTAGCAAATAGGTTTGCATTTTACTCAGCATTCAAACATCCTTACACTCGTAGATGGATCTTGGTTTATCACTGTTAACTTTTTAATTGGCTACCAGAGTTGGTTGCTCATATGTAATGGAAGATTTGTGTATATTTACTTCTAACTGAGAACGTGCTGCACTTAGTAGCATGCCTTCTTCATTCACTTTTGGGATTTTTTTAATAATTCGAAACCATTTCATTAGCTGTAGATTTATCCTTTTCTTAAATGTCTAAGAAGTCGCCTGATATTTGAAGATGTTAACTCATTGGTGACCTCATTTTTTCCCCATTCATCTTAGTCCTCACTGCTTTCTAGGTTTAATTTAAGCAATTTCTATTTTTTCAGAAACTCTTACATTTCTTCAATATTTTCAAAAATGTTAACATAGGTTTTTTTAAACTGTGTTCTTGTAACCTTAAAACAATTCCTAAATATCTCTATCTAAATTAAGTTCCCGGAGGTTTAATAATTGTTTTCAACAAATAGTTCTTATATTTATTTAATTCTATAAGTTTGGAGTAATAATTTTATGGACACAAGCATTATGAAGAAAATAACTTTTGGCCGTGCGCGGTGGCTCACGCTTGTAATCCCAGCACTTTGGGAGGCCCAGGTGGGCGTGTCACCTGAGGTCAAGAGTTTCAGATCACCTAACCATGGTGGTGAAACCCCGTCTCTACTAAAAATACAAAAAAATTAGCTGGGTGTAGTGACACGTGAATGTAATCCCAGCTACGTGGGAGGCTGAGGCAGGAGAAACGCTTGAACCCAGGAGGCGGAGGTTGCAGTGAGCCGAGATTGCACCACTGCACTCCAGCCTGGGCAACAGAGCAATACTCTGTCTCACACACACACACACACACACACACACACACACACACACACACACACACAGAGTATTAGGCTTTGGTTTGAGATATAACCCACATATTAAATATTAGTATCTTTATACTTATGAGTATTTATAAGTATAATATATCTATAAGATATATTTATAAGATATTTATATCTCAGTGTGTCCGTTATATCTCAAACCAAAGCCTAATTATGGGTTTGTATCTTAATGTGTAGCTTATAAACCTTATAAACATTATAAACTTTATTATAGTGTATTAAGCACTTTCACATAAACAAGGTATCAAATATCCATATGTACCTTTTATCTTTTGGTTTATTAAAATGGCATGGCTACGGTCTTCTAGACATATAACCATCCTAGAATTCTCGGAAAGTAATTCTTTGGCAGAAGAAAACATGCGCCCTAGGAGTATGTTTAGATATGCCCATTCCTTGACTGATGTCAATAGAGGCATGCTCTCCCAACAAGAGTTGTACTGAAAGCTGCAAGTTTACAAATCTTCTTCCTTTGTTTCTAATCAGTCTAATTCGACTCCCTAACTAAAATTCAATTCCAAAAATAGGATTCCCCGTCTTCACATTATTTTTCTCAGGAAAGGTTGTCACGATAACGTCCTAATTCGTTTGTTCATTTTTCCAAGAAGGATGGCATTTCCCCTTCCAGGAGCCTGCTGTGATGACTGCCCTGCCTACCTGAAGTAGTTGCTGAAACAGTTTCCCCCAGAAACATCAAGTTCTGCTGTCAATACTACCGAGTATTAAAGGAAACTGCTTCGGATACCCCAATAACCAGAACTGTTCTGAGTCCTGTTTACGAAACTGTAGTCTTACTGACGAAACAGCATTTTGTAATCCTTTTTGTAAACTAGCTCTTACTCAGAAATTGAGTGGCTCTGAAAAGAGCCTTTGATTTCAGCTTTGGGTTGTTTTTTTTGTTTTTTTTTTTTTTTTGTTTTTTTTTTTTCTTCTTCTTCTAGACATTAGACATTCAAGTCACTTCGCTGGCTTTTACAACTTGCGTGGTTATTCACACTGGACTTTGTGGTAGTGACTCCCAATCTTTTGGGGCAGCAGCACAGCTTGGATGTTGGGCAAGACGTCACCCCAGGCCATTGTCACTCGGCCCAGCAGCTTGCTGAGCTCGTCGTTGCGGACGGCCAGCTGCGTGCGGCGTGGGATGATGCGGGTCTTCTTGTCCCGACGGCGTTGCCCACCAACTCCAGGATGTTGGAGGCCAGGTACTCCAGAACCGCAGGCAGGTACCCTAGCGAGCCGCCCCCGACCCGCTCAGCATAGCTGCCCTTGCTGAGCAGCCGGCGGACACAGCCCATGAGGAACTGCAGAACCTCTCTGAATGAAAAGCGCCTGCCTTTTCCCCGAGCTTCCCCAGTCTAAGACATAGCTTAAAAATAAAAGTTATAACCGAAAAAGACACCCGTTAAAACGGGTAGTCAGCGTATTTCTAGTCTGACGGCAGATTGTGGCTTATTATCTGACTGATTGGCTGATAGCCATCTATCCAATCAGAGAACCTTACTGCTGTTGCCTTATTTACATACTTTCTCTACCTATTATCCAATCAGATGTTGGATGCAAATGACGTAGGTTGAGGGCCATACCTGTAAATATCACACTTCGCTCCAGTCAAACGTCACTTACTGATCTCCCAGTGAACTTGTAAGATGAACATGCTGCAGCTTGCTTCAAAGGGCACTACAACTTCCAAAAAGGGCTTCAAGAAGGCAGTCGCTAAAACTCAAAAGAAGGAGGGTAAAAAGCGCAAGAGATGCTGCAAAGAGAGCTATTTTATTTACATTTACAAGGTGCTGAAGCAGGTCCACCCGGACACTGCAATCTCTTCCAAGGCCATGAGTATGATGAATTCTTTTGTTAGTGACATTTTTGAGCGCATTGCAGGTGAGGCTTCCCTCCTGGCGCATTATGACAAGCACTCGACCATCACCTCCAGGGAGATCCAGACGGCCATGCGCTTGCTGCTGCCCGGGGAACTAGCCAAGCATGCTGTGTTGGAGGGCACCAAGGCTGTCACCAAGTACACCAGCTCCAAGTAAAACATAATCCAGCCAGCAGATGAGCTCCACAAACCAAAGGCTCTTTTAAGAGCCAGTGAAAGCTTCTAATAGGGCTATAGAATGTTTATTTTATTATAGGGTATGCGTCATTGCCAGACTGATAAACTTTTTTCCTGGACTAGACATACATGGTTATCTTTAAGTCTAAACTTCGCATTAACTCTTTCTGCAGCAGTTTGGGTGAAAGCTAAAATCTCACAGCTGAAGCAATCCAAGAGGAGCTCCCATAATCCTGGGTTCATGGGGATATTCTTTCTGTGGATAGTGCCATGGGGAAATTTGACTTTTTGTCTACGACTTTTTCTACTACAAACCCTCTACGATGACAAAAAAGGCCCACTTAGGGAAGTCTGGCACTGAGCATTAGGCTGTTTGCTTTTTCTTGACTTTGGCCATAATGTGTGCAAAACATCCTCCAAGTCCGGGTGGACCTGATCAGCACTTTGTAGATGTAAATAGAATAGCTCTCTTTGCAGCATCTCTTGTGCTTTTTACGGTCCTTTTCTTGCACTCTATGAAAAGTGATCAGGCTAACTCCCCTTTATCTGCTGGGATTTGAGGTTTAAAGCCGCAGGTTTCTGCGTCTCTGTGAACTCCAGTAAACTGCTTACTCAATATCACAGTTCTTAATGTTGCTTAGCCACTTAAGAATTCTCTCCACAGGGATTTCCAGATGATTCCAACAGAACTCTTTCCTGGACATCTGTGTTCTCTACATCCATGAGTACCACCCTATTCACATGGTTGTCCAAACCAGAAATGTATTTTTTCTCTAATAGTCTCTGTTCAACTTCTATTCACTTCAATCTCTCAAGATATGGTAATTTTACTTCCTACATATTTCTGTTGTCTGATTATTCACCATCTCCACAGCTACCATTTTTGTCTGCATACTCATATCTCTCACCTGAATTACAGTTTCTAATTAATCTCACTGCTCTTAATCTTGCCTCCCTAAAATCCACTCTCTGCCCAACTATTTTCATTTCTTAAATTGACAAATAAAAACCATGCATTTACTGTGTACAACATGATGTTTTCAAATATATATACATTGCGGAATAGCAATCAATCTAATTAACATATGCATTACCCCACATATTTTTTGTTATGGAAACACTTAAATCTACTTTCTTTGCAATTTTCAAGAATAGAACATATTGTTACCAACTATAATCAGCATATTGTACAATAGAGCTCTTCAACTTATTCCTCCTAAGTGAAATTTCATATCCTTTGACCAATATCTTCCCACCACTCCCCAACTGTAGCCACTGGTAACCACCACTCTGCTCTCTACTTCCATGAGTTCAACATTTTTTAAATTCCACTTATGAGATCATACAGCATTTGTCTTTCTGTGCCTGGCTCATTTCACTTAACATCCTCCAGGTTCATCCATGTTGCTGCCCATGACAGGATTCTTTTTCTTTTTTAAGGCCAAATAGTATTCTATTTTGTATATATGCCACATTTTCTTTATCCGTCTGCTGATGGACATTTATGTTCTCTCTACATCTTGTCTATTGAGAATAATTCTGCAATGAACATGGGAGTACAGATATCTCTTTGAGAATCTGATTTTATTTCCTTTCAATATATACCCAGTAGTAGGATTGCTGGATTTATATGGTAGTTCTATTTCTAATTTTTTGAGGAAATTCTATAGTGTTTTCCACAATGTATGCACTAAAATATAATTTTCAATCTTATTTGAAGCACAAATATTACTATATCACACATTTTTAAAATATTTTGAAAACTCAATCTGGCATTGTTTCATTAATAATATTAAACATATTTTATTGCATGTACATAGAAATTTATATTAAGCTGTGTATAGGATCAGCTAGACTAGGAAAGAAACCCATCATACAATAAAAGTTTTGAATTTTGGAGCTTTTTGGGTTACGGATGCTCAACCTGTATTGCAGACATGTAAAACTCAAGAAAATCTACCAGGAAACCAATAGCAAAGTCAGTCAATTCAGTGAGGTACTAAAAGGATATAAAAAATAATAAAAATGCACAGAAAGCAGTGTTACATATATAACAACAAAATGTTAAAGAATAATGAATAGGAAATACCTCATTTACAGTAACAACAAAAACAAAGTACCCAGAACTATATTTAACTTTTTAAAATGCCAAATATGTATGAAGGTAGATGATCAGTTCACACCCATCCTGTGGTCTTCTGTAGGTGAATGACTCAGGCAGCACCTGAACTAGGCTCAGTTCTAGAAAACGGACCTGAGAGGAATGGGGTCCTCTGGGAAGACTCCTTTTGCTCTCAATCCAAGACCCAGTGGAATAGAGTGACTCTTCCTGCCTTTACTTTATCATCTCTGCATGAACACTTGGAACTGTGACCAGTATGATGGCAAAATCACAATGGGGAGAAGGGCAGAGGCAAGACTGCAGGGTAGTGGAGCCAGGGCTGTGATCATCCTATTGGTGGAACTTCTCTGCCTTTAGGTTGTCCTGTTTGGTTGCATTACTTATTATCTCAACCAGTCCAGCTAGCATTTCCTGTTATTTGGAGCCAAAATACATCGATATAAAAGCTACATGAAGTTTAGTCTGAAAAAGAGTTTTTATTTGCTGGTATTCCTACTTATCTATTGCCCAAATAAGCCTAAAAGTCCTTGGATAATCAGGATAGTCTACTGACAGTGGTCACAAAGTTGACAGGTTATTTGGCAGTTATGTGATACCTGCTGTTTTCCAAGGTGTTAGAGAAGCATGAATACCTGACTGGAGATGATCCCATCCCCAGTACAAGGTGAGCATAGATGCTAGATGCCCCTTCCCCCCAATTTGTCACCTCCTTGGAAGATTTCCCAGCTAAAGCACGCAGGGGCTTTGCAGGAACTGCCTTACTGTTCACAAAAGTGTGGGGGCACTTATTTTAACAGGTCTTGTACATCGATATATTCTTTTGTTGTTGTTTCTGAGACGGAGTCTTGCTCTGTCACCCAGGCTGGAGTGCAGTGGGATGATCTCGGCTCACTGCAACCTCTGCCTCCCAGGTTCAAGCGATTCTCCTGCCTCAGCCTCCTGAGTAGCTGCAATTACAGGCGCGTGCCACCACGACCGGCTAATTTTTTGTACTTTTAGTAGAGACGGTTTCACCGTGTTAGCCAGGATGGTCTCGATCTCCTGACCTCATGATCTGCCCTCCTCAGCCTCCCAAAGTGCGTGATTACAGGCGTGAGCCACCGCGCCCGCCCGGTACTAACTTTTTAAAGCAAGCACATATACACATCCAAAATTTCATTAAAAGGTTAAACGAACATGCGTTAAACAGATTGAGAATTCCAGCTAACCAGGTTTCCAAGAAGTAACATTTGATTCGTTTTTAAGGTGGCTGAAATCAGTTTAATGCTTGAGAGCCCTTACAGATGGAGGTCAACAACCAGTTAACACGACAATTAAGGAAACTATTATAAATTTAAGAAAATTACAAGACACTTTAAATCTGTTTCACTCCTGCAAATCAGATTTGGGAGTTCTCCAGAGTTCCCAAAATGATTTCCACACCTTGACTTACCTGTGGCACAAAACGTAACTTCCTCTCAACTACTGCCTTTTTGGGAGGTCTATAAAAATTTGGGATCATAATGCAAGTAACATTGTCTACGTGGCTGCACTTTGTAGTTTCATATACATAATGCTAACCTTAAACATACCAATATCGATCAAGATGTAGCTTTTATACAAACTACCGTTTTTGAGAGAGTCTCGCTGTCACCAGGCTAGCGTGCAGTGACAACCTCGACTCACTGCAACCTCCGGCTCCTAGGTTTAAGCCATTCTCCTGCCTCCACCTCCCAATAAGCTGGGACTACGGTAAGCGATACCACGCCCACCTGATTTCCGAATTTTTAGCGGAGATGGGAGTCTCAGCTTGTTGGCCAAGATGGTCTCCATCTCCTAACTGAGTGAACCGCCAGCGTCCGCCTTTTAAGTGCTGGGATTACACAGGCGTTAACAACGGTGCCCCGCCAGGCTGGTCTTGTTGGAACTAGTTCGTCTACCTTAAGCCCACAGCTGATTATCTTTAAGTGGCTTTACGAAGACAGCCTTACACAGAAACATACAGTAAGTTCACAGCTCTTTCAGTATGTTTACGTGGCTCTGAAAAGAGCCTTTGGGTTGTAAAGACGTTTACTTGGCCGGCTTACTTGGAGCTGGTGTACTTAGTGACAGCTTTGGTGCCCTCAGACACAGCATGTTTAGCCAGCTCTCCCGGCAGTAGTAACCGCACTGCCGTCTGGATCTCTCTAGAGGAGATGGTGGAGCGTTTGTTGTAGTGAGCCAAGCGTGATGCCTCACTCGCTATACGCTCAAAGATATCAGTGACGAAGGAATTCATGATACTCATGGCTTTGGAAGAGATTCCAGTATCTGGATGGACCTGTTTCAGCACCTTGTAGATGTAAATAGAATAGCTCTCCTTACGGGTTCTCTTGCGTTTTTTGCCTTCCTTCTTCTGCGTCTTAACGACTGCTTTCTTAAAGCCTTTCTTGGAAATCGTAGCACCTTTAGACGATAACTCCGGCATAACTGCCACAGCGCTTCTGCAGTGTTAGACAGCTCTTTTAGGTGTTAAACAGCTCTTTTAGGTGTTAACAGCTCTTTTAAGTGTTAAACAGCTCTTCAGTGTTAAACAGCTCTGTAACACCTCAACTCCCACCGTCGCCAAGTAAACGAATAGCGCTGCTGGCCGAAAGGTGCGGTATTTATAGGCACGGCCCTCAAATGCCGTGTTGGGCATCCAAAATCTGATTGGACAATGCGAAGTGGCGTGAATGCAAATAAGGTGATTCTAGTCAGACTTTCTGATTGGGTAGAAGGCCATCAGCCAATCAGATAGCAAAAATTCCAACCTCAGTCAGACTATAAATAGGCCCAGTAGCGCCATTAGGAATGATTCTTGTGTTGCTGTAATTCTTCTGTGTAGGAATGTCTGGACGAGGAAAGCAGGGAGGAAAAGCACGCGCCAAGGCTAAGTCTCGCTCCTCTAGAGCAGGCTTGCAGTTTCCTGTAGGTCGAATTCACCGTTTACTCCGTAAGGGAAACTATGCAGAGCGGATAGGGGCAGGCGCACCAGTGTATTTGGCGGCGGTGTTAGAATATCTGACAGCAGAAATTCTTGAATTGGCTGGCAATGCGTCTCGTGATAACAAGAAAACTCGTATTATTCCCCGCCACCTGCAGCTAGCCATCCGCAATGACGAGGAACTCAATAAGCTCTTAGGCGGCGTGACCATTGCACAGGGCGGGGTCCTGCCCAACATTCAAGCAGTGCTGCTGCCCAAGAAGACTGAGAGTCACCACCATAAAGCCCAAAGCAAGTAACTTCGGGCTGTCGTTGGTATAGTGACTTTTAAGTGTCAAAACAAAAGGCTCTTTTCAGAGCCACTTACCATCTCAGAAAAGGCTGTGCCTTACAGAACGTTAAGTGCTGTTAAGCAGCCATGTTAGCTGGCACCTGTCAGAAGCAACACCCGTTTAAGAGCATTTCGGGAATGTAAGGGGATTGAATTTTCAAGGACCGTTGCATCAACCATTAGTCTGAGGTAGTTTTGATTATACGTGTCACTGGGCGAGGTAGCTCACGCTTGTGAGCAGTCAGTACTTGCCCCGAGGTTGAAGCGGGAGGGTCGTTTAAGCCCGGGACTTAACCATTAACATAATTGAGACCCTATCTCACAGAAATTAGCCGGGTCTGGTGGTGCAGGCGTGTAGTCCCAGCTACACGGGAGGCTGCGGTGGGAGGGTTGTTTGAGCCTGAGAGGTGAAAGTTACAGTTAACGAAGATCGTTCCACTGCACTCCAGTCTGCGTGACGTGAGCGAGACTATCTCAAACTATGTATGTCATGTTAAGGGTTACGTATGGAAGTGAAGATTGCATTACAAACAGAAGAGGTATAACCTTAGAGTTCAAGTCCAGGCGACATTAGTCTGGCTGGTTGCTTAAAGTACATTTTAGAGAAGAATTTCCTTTCAAATATGGCAGTCTCACGAAATACTCAAATGTGACGTGTAAGTAAAATAAGTTAATCTTAAAATTTGGGTAAGCATATATATATTTGATACCTGTGGCTTCATGCACTTTGTAAAGAATAATAGAATTATTTCTTAAAATGTAAGTAAGATATGTTAAAAAAAAAAAAAAGCCTTACACCATATGTGATGGTGAGATACTAGTGTCAGACTCAGGCAGGAATAGGACTAGAAGGCCTAACATAACTTGAAGTTTAGAAATTTCGGAACAGTATATGCTTCAAAAATTTTGACTACTAAAAAGAGGCAAAATAGTTTGTTGATCTGTGTTTGCTGTTTGTGCTGTAACACCAAGAGAAATTGAAAAGCAAAACCCATTCAGTAACGCTGCCAAATAACTAAAAATTACTGTACGATATTCAACAGCTGCCCTTACCTCAAAAAAAAAAAAAAAAAAAAAAAACCTCATTTGGTTACCAAAAAAAAAAACTGCTAAACACTTGATATCTACACATAATAAGGCATATATAGAAGCAGGTAAAGTTCTATAAAATAAAACATGCCAAGTAAGGACAATCAAGTCACAAAAGTCAGTTATCCCTTGAATTAACCTGCATAAATAATAAGTAAGGGATGCAATTAGAGAAGGAAAAAACTGAAGATCTTTGAAAACAGAAATGGCAACTATATGTTGAATAAAACTGGGTAATATTTAGAACATGGCAAATGTGAAACTTCAAATCAGGATATAAGATAAATCTAAACAGATGAATTCCAAGTAATTAATGTAGATATACTTTGTCAAGGAAGTGGCACTTAACTCTCCAGACGTGCCAAAGCAAAGTATGGAAAGGCAGAAGAAGAGGGACTTGACTTTATAGGAGAGAACTTTCATATTCTTTTATTCCAAATGCACTACATAATACTTTTATTTCCATATCTAATGCAATCCTATTAAAATTACATTAAATGTTTAGATAGAATAAAATGTATAAAAAATGGTGAATACATGTTAAAGGAGACATGCCCCTTGATTTTTCAAAACAATTTACTTATAGAAGTTTCTGATTCTTCTCTTTTTTTGGAGCCAGAGTCTTCTCTATCACCCAGGCTGGAGTGCAGTGGCACGATCTCAGCTCATTGCAACCTCCAGCTTCCAGGTTCAAGTGATCTCCTACCTCAGCCTCCTGAGTAGCTGGGATTACAGGCGCCTGCCACCATGCCCAGCTAATTTTTGTATTTTTAGTAGAGCCGGGGTTCTGCCATGTTGGCCAGGCTGGTCTCCAACTCCTGACCTCTGGTGATCCGCCCACCTCAGCCTCCCAAAGTGCTGGGATTACAGGTGTGAGCCACCGCACCCAGCCTTGATTTCTTCTTACAGAACTTTCACACGTTTCATAGAATTTATCTCCAGCTATTCTTTTTTATTAGTGTATTTTGGGGAAATATTAGAAGGGTTTCTTTATTATGTTTTCTGATTGACCATGTTTTACAAATAGAACATTCTTGATTTTTATACTGATTTGTATTTCCTTCCTTATTAAATTCTGTCATTTCTGTTGTCCAGCTTTTTTCCTTTGTGGTTTTCCAGGTAGGCAGGAAAATCATATAATTTTGTCCTATTGTTTTAAATAGTTGACTTTCTTGTCTAAATGCATTGTCGAATAGTTATAAGTGATAATAAATAAAAATGGTGATATTGACTCTTCCCCCCCCCCCCCCCCCCCCCCCCCCCCCGACAGACTTCCTCTGTTGCCCAGAGTGCAGTGGCCTGATCTCAGCTCACTGCAACCTCTGCCTCCCGGATTCAAGCGATTCTCCTACCTCATTCTCCCAAGTAGCTGGGATTACAGACATATACCATCATGTCTGGCTAATGTTTGTATTTTTAGCAGAGATGGGGTTTCACCATGTTGGCCAGGCTGGTCTCGAACTCCTGACCACCCACCTTGGCCTCCCAAAGTGCTGGGATTACAGGTGTGAGCAACCATGCCTGGCTGACTTATTTTTTATAATCAGACTAATATGATACTTTTCGTGCCTAATGCCAGGTTTTTATGTGATTGGTGTAATTCCAAAATTACTAAGAGTTGTTAATTAAAAATAAATATTGGCTATTAACAGTAAAACTTTAGCAGCAACGGAGACAAATATATGCCACTTTTTTCCTTTTACTTTTTTTTCGGGGGGGTGGGGACGGAGTTTTGTTCTTATTACCCAGGCTGGAGTGCAATGGTGCCATGTCAGCTCACTGCAACCTCCGCCCCCCTCCCCGTGCTTCAGGCAATTCTCCTGCCTCAGCCTCCTGAGTAGGTGGGATTACAGGCGCCTGCCACCACACCCAGCTAATTTTTTTTTTTTTTTTTTTTTTTTTTTGTATTTTTAATAGAGACAGGGTTTTGCCATGTTGGGCAGGCTGGTCTTGAACTCCTGACCTCAGGTGATCCGCCTGCCTCAGCCTCCCAAAGTGCTGGGATTACAGGCATGAGCCACCGTGCTCGGCCTCCTTTTACTTTTTATGATAAATCATATTGAAGAAATTCAGAACACACCACTCCAAAATATGTCACTCTGACATATTGACTATTTGGAATTAAAGACACTTGAAAAACAGCAGGTGCACAAACACTCTGACCTTCCTTTTGTTTCTTAAAAGTAGGAGATGAAAGATGCCCTCCCTATACCAGAAGGAAAGTATCATTCTCATCAAGGACAGAAAATTAAGGCCAAGGAAAATCTGTACAAATAAACCTTGTTACACCAACCCTTATCTCTCGAGTCACTTCTCCACCTAATTAATTACTGTAACCCAACCCCCTTTGTTTGTCACATTTTCACAGCTTACTGCACTTTGTCAAATTCTTCATATAAGCATTCCATTCTTTGTCTTTGTCCTACTTCTGTGCCATGTAAAACTTGCATTCAATAAATTTATATGCTTTTCTGCTGTTGACATCTCTTATGTCAATTTAATTCTCAAGCCCAGCCAAAATATCCTGAGGGCAGAAGTAAAGTTTTGCCTCCTCCACTACAACATTATGAATTTCTCATCAGAAATCACAGAAGTCATGGAATGATAGAATAATACCTTCAAAGTTCTAAAGCAAAATAGCTCTCAATTTAAAATTATGTGCTCAGATGAACTGTTTTGTGTGTAAAGCTGAAATAATTTTTGGACAAAGACTGGAAAGTTTTGCCACTCACAGATTCATACTAGAAGAATTAATGCTAAAGAATGTACTGAAATAAAAAGACTGAACTCAGAAGAAAGACTGAGATGCAATAAGCAATAATATTACCAAGGAAGGGGTAAAAGTATAAATCAATCTAAATAAATATACTAGTTGTAAAAAAAAAAAAATACTTACTAGAATATTAAGAAAAAACAATGAACCAAAAACACTAGACAATAGTTACAGAAGATGAACGGGGCTGAAACAAATTAAAGCATGTTGATGTCCTTGTATTGTTTATAAGGAGGGCAGACATACTGATTGTTATATTTTCTTAAGTGAGGTTTATATTTTATGTTAAATGTAACCACTAAAATAATAAAATTAATGTAGACTAGAAAGAAGGGGGTAATAGCAAAAAAAAAAAAAAAAAAAAAATGAGTCCAATGGAAAGCAGGAAATCAGAAAGGACTGGCATGACAAATTAGAATGCAAAGTCAAATATAAGAAATGAGTCCAAATATCAAAATGAAGGTTACCCAATTAAATTTGCCATTTAAAAGACAGTATTTGACTAGGAGTAAAACACAGCTATCCCTTGGTTATAAAATACCTAAAATTTATTGGCACAGAACACTTAGAAGTAAAGGAATGGCAAAAATACATTCCAGAAAAAACTGTTCCCCAAAAAAATTGTTTTGCAAAATTAATAGCAGAGATAATACTTAATGAAAATATAATTTGCAAATTAAAAGCAGAAAAATTATCTAGGTAGATACCCTATTCCTCATTGCGTTAACACCCAAAAACAGCTTTATAGAAAACGAACAGCAGCGGTGGCTCAAGCCTGTAATCCCAGCACTTTGGGAGGCCGAGAAGGGTGGATCACGAGGTCAGGAGATCGAGACCATCCTGGCTAACATGGTGAAACCCCGTCTCTACTAAAAAATACAAAAAACTAGCCGGGCGAGGTGACGGGCGCCTGTAGTCCCAGTTACTCGGGAGGCTGAGGCGGGAGAATGGCGTGAACCCGGGAGGCGGAGCTTGCAGTGAGCTGAGATCCGGCCACTGCACTCCAGCCTGGGCGACAGAGCGAGACTCCGTATCCCAGCACTTTGGGAGGCCGAGACGGGCGGATCACGAGGTCAGGAGATCGAGACCATCCTGGCTAACACGGTGAAACCCCGTCTCTACTAAAAAATACAAAAAAACTAGCCGGGCGAGGTGGCGGGCGCCTGTAGTCCCAGCTACTCGGGAGGCTGAGGCAGGAGAATGGCGTGAACCCGGGAGGCGGAACTTGCAGTGAGCTGAGATCCGGCCACTGCACTCCAGCCTGGGCAACAGAACGAGACTGTGTCTCAAAAAAAAAAAAAAAAGAAAAGAAAACGAACAGCAGAAATGTATGACAAAGAATGCATTCACAATTATAGTATATATTTTAATATGTCTGTCTTGGAAAAAGGTAATCACCGCTACCACATATTGGAATGTTAAAAACACACTAAAGCATAATTCATGAGTTTAATAGCAAAACCATAAACCTTTTACTGTGTGTCTGTCTGTCTCTGTGTTAGTCTACCAGTTTGCCTCTGTTTCTATCTCTGTCTCTAAAATGTATGTTATTAATTGTAATATATATGCTTAAGAGTCCCAAAGAAACCTGAGTCCTCTACCCTAAACTTCATTTATTTAAAAAAAAAAAAAAAAAGTTTTTTTTTTTTTTTTTTTTTTTTGAGAGACGGAGGTTCGCTCTGTTGCCCAGGCTGGATTGCAGCCACACTATCTTGGCTCACTGCAATTTCCGCCTCCTGGATTCAAGCGATTCCCCTGCCTCAGCTCCCCAAGTAGCTGGGACTACAAGCTTGTGCCACTACACCCAGCTTTTGTATTTTTAGTAGAGACAGGGTTTCACTATATGTTGGTCAGGCTGATCTCGAACCCTGACCTCGGGTGATCCGCTCGCCTCGGCCTCCCGAAGTGCTGGGATTACAGGCGTGAGCCACCACGCCCGGCCTCTTCCCTAAACTTTAGAGTCATAGATTTATGATTTGTTCCACAAATATTGAGAGCTTACGAAGTACCAGTCACAGTTCTAATCGTTTTACTATTATAAATAATGCTGAAGCAAACATCTACATGCATGCGGTGTTTTCTTTCTCCTGCAGTGGTTCTTTGATAGATATTTCCAGCATTGGAGAGACAGTGCTGTACAAATCAGATGAGATCCTGTCCTCCTGGAGCCCAAGTACCTTATTCTCACTCACCACCCGTATACCCGCCATCATCAAATCTTAAGGTCTTTTCTCCCTTTGCCGTTTCTCCGATTAACGTCTCTCAACTGCTCCCCCTAGCTGTCTCACCAGGCTCTTACCACACTGTGGTCGTAACTAATCTACTGGCAGTTCCTTGAACCCATTGCGCTTTAATTCACTTGTGTCTTTATGAGTTGTGTAACTTTTCTAGAATGTTCTTGCTGTTCTTCGTTTAATTAGTTTCTATGCGTCCTTCAAGGATACACTTACACATTACGTCATTTGTGAAACTTTCCTTGACCATTTCCCCCCATCTTAGAGTCATTTAGATGTCCCTCTGGTGACCCTGTTGCACATTCTAGTTAAAGGTGTTAATGTTTATGCCTGTCTCTTCTACTAAAATATAAAGCTTTTTATATTTATGAAACTATAAAGTTTTTTATGAGAATGTTTTAATTGTTTAGCCAAATATTGCAGTGCCTAAAATACAGAAGACACCAATTAATGACTGGTTGAATACATAAATAAAAACACTTTTTTCTGGGTTCCAGCTGCTTATGTTTTAGTATTTAAGTGATAATAGTAAAATAGAAAATTCAGAGTGGAAAGGTCATCAATCATTTCCCATTTTGACATATTTATTCTTATTTTTGTATTTCTTCCAATATTTATGCTTAGAGAGAACATTTTTCTCTTTCAATATCATGTTTTTTAAAATATATCATAGCATTAGATTTTTAAGTGGTTATGTAATTTTATAATTCTTGTTTTTTAATTCTCGGTTTCGATAGCTGCATCAAGACATATACTGAGCACTTACTTTGTACCACACATTTTTTCTAAATGTGTTATGCACTTAATCTTGTTTAATCCTCAAAACAATCCTATAGCTAGGTACTACTATTATACCCACTTTACCAATGAAGAGATTAAACTTCTTTGGAGCTGTCATGGGCGTCCGTGTGAAGAGACCACCAAACAGGCTTTGTGTGAACAATAAAGCTTTTTAATTACCTGTGTCCAGGCAGGCTGAGTCCAAAAAGAGAGTCAGCGAAGGGAGATAAGGGTGGGGCCGTTTTATAGGATTTGGGTAGGTAAAGGAAAATTACAGTCAAAGGGGGGTTATTCTCTGGCGGGCAGGAGTGGGGGTCACAAGGTGCTCAGTGGGGGAGCATTTTGAGCCAGGATGAGCCAGGCACAAGATAATGTCATCGCTTAAGGCAAGGACCCGCCATTTTCACTTCTTTTGTGGTGAAATGTCATCAGTCAAGGCGGGCCAGGGCATTTTCACTTCTTTTGTGATTCTTCAGTTACTTCAGGCCATCTAGGCATATACATGCAAGTCACAGAGGATGCGATGGCTTGGCCTGGGCTCAGAGGCCTGACAGGAGCCACAGAGCTAGCACTGGTGCCAGCATTTCAACCCAGATAGTCTGACTGTAAAGCCCACCTTAACTGTGACTATACTAAAGTGTTTGTACCATAATTTAGTTAAATATACCATCTTTCATTGTTTGGGGGGGATTTTTTTTTCTTTTTTTTTTTTTTGAGACGGAGCTGGAGTGCAGTGGCACAACATCCCCCTCACTGCAACCTTGTCTCCTGGGTTCAAATGATTCTCCTGCCTCAGCCTCCTGAGTAGCTGAAATTACAGGCACGTGCCACCACGTGATGATTGACCTGCCTCAGCCTCCCAAAGTGCCGGGACTACAGGTGTGAGCCACCAGGCCAGGCCGAGCTGATCATTGTTAACTACTTAGGCTGCTTCCAATATTTTATTATTGCAATCAATGGTGTAATGAACATCTATGCAAAAATAGCTTTCACTCCTTCTGAAGTACTTGTTTAAACCATTCCTAGATACGGGATGATTAGGTCAAAGAATACACAAGATTTTATGCCTTTTTCTGCATATTGTTACTATTCCAGATTATTGCACCAGAAGGCCAGTAGCAAAGCATGACGGCGTTTCTATTTTATTTTGCCCTCACATAATTTGGTGTTATTTAAAGAAAAATTTGTTTAGTTGGTGGAGTACACCATTACCACATTATTTTAGTTTGCACTTCTTTTCATCAAAGTGAGACTGAACATTTCCATATATATATATATATATACACACAGTCACACACATCTATCATACATATATATGTGTGTGTGTAACACACATCTATCATACATTGCTCAACAGGGATACACAGTCTAAGAAATTTATCATTAGCTGATTTTGTTGTATTAACATCAGAGTGTACTTACACAAACTTAGATGGTAGAGCCTATTACGCACCTAGGCTATAGGGTATAGCCTGTTTCTCCTGGGTTTCTGTACAGCATGCTACTGTGGTGAACACTGTGGGTAACTGTAACATAATAGTAAGTATTTGAATATCTAAACATAGAAAAGGTACAGTAATTATATAGTGTTATAATATATGGGACCACCATTATATATGTGGTCTGGCATTGAGCAAAACATTGTTATGCGGCTCATGACTGTATATGTTTGTTTTTGCCAGTTACTCCCATATTCTGAAATGTCTCTTTGGGTCCATAAAAAATAATTTAAACAACAAATTCAAATTAGTTGTTTTGTAACATTATAAAACTTAAGTTATATTAGGCCGTTAAATATAATATTTGTAAAATCTGAATAAAACAATTTTATAATGTAGTCAATGAGAGCCAGTTGAATTTTTAAAACTGACTCTTAGAGAAAGCGCTCATTAATTTGAAATGCAGTCACACATGAGCTCCTTTGAAGTCAAATATAATCAAAGCTAACACCAGGGGGAGCCCAGTAGTCATTCCCTGTGAAAATACATCTGACTTTTAATACGTTTCTGAAGTGACACTGGAGAAAATATACAGTGAAACTATGAATACTGCATTTAATAGTCCTACGGAGAAAAAACAGAAGTCAGTGCTTAAAATATACATTCAGACTTCAACCTTTTAGTAAACTGAAAAAGACATGAGAATGACGATTATGTGAACAGCAGTTGTAGAACATCCACGAATGCCTGTACAGATCTTGTTTCCATTGTTATTTCTGCCTCTTGTCAGCATAGGAATCAGACATGTCTACTTCAGAATCCAGCTCTGCTACTTCTAAGCTGAGTGTTTTTGAACCAGTTACATAATCTCTCTGTGACTCAGTCTCTTCACCTGTACGTGGTAACGTCTACCTCACAGGGTTATTGTGAAGATCAAACTGAGATCATATCAATAAAGCATCCGGCACATAGCCCAGGCTCAGATGTGTTAGTTCATTTCTTCATCTAAATCAGTGATTCTCAACCAAGGCTGATTTTGCTACCAATGGTCATTCGGCAATGTTGGGAAGCATTTTTGGTTGTCACAACTAGCGGCAGGTCCGGCATCTCATAGTCAAGGCCAGGGATGCTACTAAACATCTTACATAGGACAACTCCCCAAAACGAAAAATTATCTGCCCGCAAATGCTAAAAGTGCCAGGGTTGAGTAATCTTTATCTATCTGGAGAAATCTGATGTCATCATTAATACTCCTTTGCTGAGAGCCTATTCTATGTTGGATTCAATTTGAGTTTCTGGAAATACCATGAAATATAAAGATCTTGCCATGCAGGGGATTACAGTCTAATAGTGGAACTATGGCTTTTCACCGTCTGTGAGTTTGGGGATGGGAAAGAGTGAGGAAAGTTCAGAGAACATCCCTTTTCAGTTTAGAGTAAGCACCTTCAGCACCTCCACCTCTGTGAGCACAAGGTTGCAGAGCACCCTGGGTGCCCTCTGGCTGTCTCCATGCTAGCGGAGCAATCCAGAAGAGTTTCCTTCCTGGGGTTTGCTATCCCTTAATTTAGGCTTGCTTCAGAAAGAAGTGCTGGTCACTTCCTCAGCCCTTCGTATTCAAGTGCTGGCCTCTGCTGCAGTAGATGTTGGGGCACAGGGGCTCTGCCCTTTCCTACAGAATGGGCCTATGTGAGGGTAGCTTTCACCTGCTGAACCCTTCAGCACATCCCCTCCCTCAGCCCTGAGGCATTTCCTGCGGTTAGCTACGGAGGAGAGTAAGAGCCACTTCTGCCCACCGCACATGGCCAGTGGCTCATGAGAGAAAAGGCTTTTGAATCCGAAGTCCTGTGTGAGTCCTGGCTCTGCTTCTTTCTTCCTGAGCTTCCTGAGGAGCCTGGGGAAAGTCTTGATGTTTCTGGCCTCCACTTTATAGCATGGAAGGAGGAATCTCTCATGAGGTTTATGTGAACTTTATTTGGTGCTTTGTAAATATAAATCATAATCCCCCTCTGGGGGGGGATTTGCTTACTGAGTCCTGCCTGTCCAAAAGTTCTGTAACCAAGCTCAGAATTTGCCACAAAATTACTCTAGTGTGGCCTTATGTTGACAGCTAGAGGCAGATGGAATCATGCTTAAAAGCACCTACTGTGTGTCCATTCTGAATTCATCACTTTGTGCCTATTGTTTAAGACACAAGTATGGAAAAGCACTCTAAGGGAGGCTACGGGGCTGAGGGAGCTGAATGCCTGGGAGCTCACTTACTGTCTCCTCCACCGCCCATGCTTCTGTCATCAGCCAGGTAGGGAGCTCAGTTCTCAATACACTCCCTTTCTAGTTTCATGTTTTTCTAAAAAGAAAGCAAACGCCTATATCATGTATCCAAAATGCATAACATTTGTAGTTATGACTGTTCCATCAGATCAGAAAGTTACCGTAAACATTTAATGAAACAGTAAGAACCTTACTGGGGCTAATTTTATGGATGTCCTTCTGTGCAGCTTCTAAAAGAAATCGTGGGGGATATAATTTAAAATTATGTGTAGTGTTGTGCAACAATAGTAAGGAAGCCAATTGGTAGACTCTCAGAGAAGGACAGCAGAGGCAAGTTTTGGGCTCCCTGCCTGTGTAGGAGAACAAGATCTGAGTCAGTCTGACCCCACACCCGCTGGGAAAGAACACCCTTGAAACGACCTATTACTTCTAGAGCAGATGATCCAAAGGAAATGTACAGGCATTTTACGCAAACATGCATTTTAAAATGAAATTTTGAGTAAAATAAACACTCACTTGGAGAGCACTTTCTCTTCTTGCAGCATCTCATAATTGACTCCACTGAAGTAAATCCTGCATCCCAGGCAGCAGCTAAAGGACTGAGGGAAAGGCCACTATACCTTTCAAACATTAACTCATGAATTGTGCTGGGTCATCTGGCACTGCAATCCCTCCAACAGACTGTAAGCTGTTTGCTTACAGCTTGTCTCCTTGCCTAGCTTGGTGCCTCACTGAAGGAAGCCATTACAGTGTCCCCACTTCCCCCAGGGAGGAGCCATCAATTATGTTTGGGTCTTCTCTCCGCTCTGCTTCCACTCATATATAGGTGTAAAAAGCGTAATAAGACAGCAAAAAATAAAAATGATAACATATGGAATCGAACATATGCATCCACTAAGCCACAGAACTAGGTAACTACCTACACTAATCCTTCCAAGGATTCTGTGAGTAGTTATTTCGACTTTACCTCTATTTTACAGGTCAGGAAACTGAGAGGGATTTTTTTTTTTTCCTATGGGCCCTGTTATGGGTTGAATTGCATACTCTCCAAATTCATATCCTGAAGTCTAACCTTCAGTACCTCAGAATACAACCTATTTGTAAATAGGATCATTGCAAATGTAATTAGTTAAGATGAAGTCATACTGGCATAGGATGGGCCCCTAGTCCAATATGAATGGTGTCCTTATAAAAAGAGGAAATTTGGATACAGAGCCAGACATGCAAACAGGGGGAATGTCATGTGAAGATGAAGGCAGACATCAGGGTAGCACTCCTACTAGCCAAGGAACACCAAAGATTGCCAGCAAACCACCAGAAGCTAGGAGAGAAACGTGAAAGAGATTCTCCCTCATAGCTCTCAGAAGGAAACAGCCCTGCTAACACCTTAATTTCAGATTTCCAGCCTCCAGAACTGTAAAATGATACATTTCTGTTGTTTAAAGCCACCTAGTATGTGATACTTTCTTATGGAAACTCTAGGAAACTAATACAGTCCCTCAGTGAGTTCTTAGCAAAGCTGGGATTTGGGTTCAGCCCTTCTGATTCTAATCTAATGCTCTTTTCTTCATAGAGCAGCTGTCTCATTTCCTGAGGGGAAGTGACAACTTCCATCTGATTAATCAGGGACTGCCTCCTGGAAGAAGTGAGCTTTGAGCTGTGCTTGAAGGTGAAGAATGTTTTGATGTGTGGAAAAGAGAGTGGAGACTGAGGGTCACACCAAGAGTTAGGAAGGCTCCAGGCAAGTTAAGGCTAGAACAGAGAACCTGTATAAGGAAGTATATCTGGTTAAAACTTTTGTGTATGCTAAGTACTAGCGATATGGCCTTGCAGTGGTTTATAAATCTGCTGGAGATAAAAGTTGTGACCAATACAAAGCCATTTAGGATTTCTGTGAACCTGAGTGTGCCAGTAATTAAAGGATCAGGCTTTGTAAAATCAAGTTTTTTCTTTGGCTTCCTAATAAAGACAGGATGGGAAGTAGAGAGGGAGAAGTTCCATGAAATATATCAAATAGCCCGGTCCTACTGCTAGCAGACACTTCTCTCCTGAGTCAGTTACTTGAATCTTTGACTATTACAAGTGATCCTCTGTCTCTGGAAGACTTTTTTGTGTACCCGTGTTAAGGTAAAAATATTAGGCAAAACATTTGAAAATGAAGTTTTCTTATCCAAAACAGCCAAAGGGAAAATTTTCAGAAAGTGTTGAAGGGACTGGCACAAACGAATGATTTTGGTTAAACTGATCCCTGGGATATCCAAGCATAAGATCACTGATGGGGCTGGCTAGTGTGGTCCTTTAAGAGATCTCAACAATGACTTGTTGTATCTCAACAGTAAGCCCAGAAAATGCTTATTCAAATGGAGATAAAAACATGACGCAGCCAGCTACAAAACTTGGTTCATTTATCTGCTTTGGACTGAAGGGTTTATATATTGAGAATCTACATCTGTTAAAGGTCATCCCCAACTCTTGAGCATGTGACCCAGGCCTGCCAGCCCCCTGGTGACAAACATGTTTAATCTAATTGCAGGCTGCCCTCTTTGCCAGCTCTTTGTGACTGAACAAGTGCTGGCTTTTTCACCCCTGCCTTAATTTGTGGTTGCACAAATGCTGTAATCCTGATGCAGCAGCTGAGAATGGCTCTCAGATAATCACTCTGTAAAGCAGTATCATTAGCAATATGAACGCTTGCCTGTGGATTGCTATCATTGTGCATGTAGTAATCAGTGCTGAGTCAGAATGGCACAGATTTATTAAAAAAAAAAAAAAAATACAAAGTGTGCACCAAGTAAGGGTTCCACACAAACTATCCTTCCCTCTCCCTCTTCCCAACTGTGTACAACATTCCCTAACTCAATTTTGCTACCATCTGCACTCAAATAACTAGGGGCGTAAAATTTTGCTTCATTGTCTAGAAAAAAATGGGCATTGTATTTTGACAGATGAAGAAGAGCTGTTTGAGACTATTTGTTCTCAGATTCTTCTTTGCTATGCTTGGGTCACAGGGAACCCTGATGTGACACATGGCAGTCTCCCCTCCAACAGCTTGCTGTTTCCCTGGGTTTCTGTTATGAAGCTAGGCCCAATTCCACTGCTCTGGGACCCATAGGTCTTTCGGTCTTTCTTTCTTATTCTAGCTAAGGGATTTTTTTTTTTTGGTTGACAGGAGCCCAGGTTGCTCTCCTGGTTCTCTAAGATCTTCTGATCTTCCCCCAAATCCTCTTCTTTATTCTATATCTTTTCCACAGACGAAGTTCTTAGGAACAACCTGGGAGACTTGCAGACCAGGGCTATGAACTTCCCAGGGTGCAATGGGGAGAATTCAAGCTGGTAATATTTCTTGTTTTTTGGAAACGGGGTTTCGCTCTTGTCGCCCAGGCTGGAGTGAAATGGTGTGATCTCAGCTCACTACAACCTCCACCTCCCGGGTTCAAGCAATTCTCCTGCCTCAGCCTCCTGGATAGCTGGGATTACAGGCATGCGCCACCACGCTCAGCTAATTTTTGTATTATTAGTAGAGACGGGGTTTCACCATGTTGGCCAGGCTGGTCTCGAGCTCCTGATCTCAGGTGTTCCACTCGCCTCGGCCTCCCAAAGTGCTGGGGTTACAGACGTGAGCCACTGTGCCTGGACAAGCTGATCATAATTGATTAACAAGGTAACTAAAAAATGCAAAGTTGTCATTAATAAATATGAAACTGAAAAAGCCAGTCCTTCAAGATGGATCCTTCAAGATGGATCCCAAGTGGTTAACTGGACCTGAATTTAAAATAGAGCCAAGGACCAGTTGCTAACTAGAGATCACAAGGAGTACTCTGAGTTCCCAGTAAACCCACACCTCTGTTCAACTTTGGAATTTTCAGAGCTCACCTGAACCAACCAATCAGGGATTATCTGTATTGACCAATGAGGGCTCAGCTGTATCAACCAATCAGAACTAAACAAATTTGAATATTTTATTTGCATAAACAGACCTGACTAGGAACTTGGGTGGAACTTTTGCTATAAAACCTGTATTAAGGTATATAAGCCCCATTAAGTATGTTAGTACATAAAAGTAACTTTCAGCTCGGAATCTTCTTTAGGGCAGTTACAGTTTTGCAGTGGTGATTTCAATAGCACATAGCCAAGTGGTGGGCTCAAAAATTTAACTGGATTCATATACTTTCTCTCTCATTTACGTAGGTTTTTTTTCCTATTACATGTTCTTTCTGACCTGAAATATCCTAGATCTTTTCTAACTTTGAATGGATTTGTTTGGCCCAAATGGCTTGCATCTGCCGTATTAATGTATACAGGCCCCGTGAAGAATGTTAGTGCATAAAAGCTACTTTCCGGTCTGAATCTTCTTTAGGGCAACAATTATTAGCAAGCAGTTTTAAACAACAATATCTATAACTAAAGTACAAAATGAAAATATTGGCGTACTTTTCCATCAGGTTATTAATTCTTCAACATGTGTTAGAACTGGAAGAAACCTTAGAAATCAATCAGTCTGGCCTTTCATTTTACATAAGCAATGTAATCCTGGGAGAGTCAGGTGACTTTGTCCAAGATAAAATGGCTTAAGCTGGAATTCACATTCAGGATTCCAGACCCCAGGTTCAATAACTCTTCCACCACACTATGTTTGTCAGAGGGAAGTTTCCAACCCCTCGTAGAAGAAGATTCTGTATATATCAGATAGTCTCACTAGATGTTAACTCACCAGGCAATACCAATTACCAAGTGCTGCCCATTTAAAATTGAGCAGCCTTGTGGACCACTCATACATTTATTCCGGAAAACATCAATCTGACAGCCAAAAAACTTGAAAATTTTAGTCATTAGAACTATTTCAATAAACATCAAAGGAGATTGCCATAAATAAAAACCCAGTGAACTTCCTTAAACTTCTAGCAAAAGAAATTGTGCCAGAGTGTTGGCTTTGATCCTGTTGATTGCAAATAATGAAGTCAAATTAGTAGTGAAGGATCATATTTTCACTACCATGAAGTTTTTCTGGTAACAGGTAAGCACTAGATGGCAGGCAAGCCGTTGGCTATTGTGTCTCTTTTTATGATGGTATGAGAAGAAAGATGTTCCCTTGACTGTAATCTGGAGTGCAAAGGAAAAAAAATGGAAGTTTATCATTTCATGCTCTAACAAATTAGTGAATACAGTTATAAATCCCTGGAAATGATTTCCCTGTGAAAATGATTACCTCAACTCTGTTGCAAACGCCATCTTCATTTTTACATACAAAAAATTAAGTTGAGAAAATGTTTAAAACTAATTAGATTCCAGGAAAGCCAATTAGGCAAGCACTAATTCTATATTTAAAGGAAGATAATAGATAGATTATTATGACAAGATAAAGATGGATGATGGAAGAGGAGGAATCACAGCAGAAGAAATACCACAAGATGCATCAGGTTTTTTGAAGGTCAGCCCCAACCAACCCTCAATGTTCTTGCATCTCCATTGTCAGTCTCCACAGACAATTGGGAGTTTTTCCTTGTAATTTTTTTTTTTTTTTTTTTTTTTTTTTTTTTGAGACGGAATCTCGCTCTGTTGCCCAGGCTGGAGTGCAGTGGCACGATCTCGGCTCACTGCAACCTCCGCCTCCCTGGTTCAAGAGATTCTCCTGCCTCAGCCTCCCGAGCTGGAATTACAGGTACGTGCCACCACGCCCAGCTAATTTTTATTGTATTTTTAGTAGAGACGGCGTTTCACCGTGCTAGCCAGGATGGTCTCGATATCCTGACCTCGTGATCCGCCCGCCTCGGCCTCCCCAAGTGCTGGGACTACAGGCGTGATCCACCTCACCTGGCCTTTTCTTTCTAATTTAACATAACGGAATAGAGTCAAGATAGACCCATTTCTGTTTTCCTAAAGAGTATCTCTAAATTGCTGGAATGCTACTTCTAAAATAGTGAATAATCTGAGCTTTACTTTGGGTATAATTCCTAATTCATTCCTGTCCACTTTTAGTAACTTTTTGTTTGTACTCTTAATGATCTTAAAATGTCATTGCACTTTTTTGAGTTGCGTAATACTGGTATGGAAGGAAAGCGCATGGTCCCTTTAAATGATACCGAAGCGAAAAGAGAAGTGCAGGGTAGAGGAGGGCGTGGTCCTTGGCTAGGTGTCCCCCCGCCCCCAGCCTGTGCCCACGGACCTAGGTGAGAACAGGCATTGTTTTTCCCATGACCAAATGTTGCATTTCCCAAGACCTTCTTGGCCTGCCACGCCCCCATCATGTGCCTATAAAAACCCCCCGAGACCGTAGTGCGTGCACACTTAGGTGTTCATTCGGAAAAGTAATCTGCTGGGGCAACGCAAAAACGGGTACCAGTACGCCACCGGGAAGTTACCTACTTGGTTAGAAAAAGGCGGAGTTTGTTCAGAGCAACCAGTAGAACCCAGATTGCTCAGCGGGCGCTTAGCGCCAGGGTAGAGCTTTATCATTCCAGTCTACGACATTATATTTCTGCTGCGTTGTCAAAACTTTGCACTCGTTCTCCAAGCCCACCTACGCGTACACCAAATCAAGAATTTGAGAGAAACTCTTCTGTCCTTTAAAGTAGAGACTTTAATTGAGTTGTTTAACATAAACCGCCTATAGACAACAAGACAAACTACAGGGACCTGTAACAAGTCGGCTGGGGCTTCAGGAGTTGTAAACATTAATCCTCTAGGCATTGAGTTCCACAACCTGACCCTCTGTACTCCCCTAGAGAATTAAGCAGCGGGGCACTGAAGAAGCAGGCCACTTCATCGCATTCCCTGCCAGAAGGACAAGGGAGCTGCTCCTTTTCAACACTATACCTTGGCCATCTTTTTAAAGAAAAGTATTTTAACCTCTACTCCCAGGAAAATAACAGGCCACAAAGACAGTTTCTGAGATTATTATGTAATACGTGAAAGACAGCTATTTAGGCCGGGCGTGGTGGCTCACGCCTATCCTCCCAGCGCTTCCAGAGGCGGGCAGATCACCTGAGGTGAGGAGTTCGAGACCAGCCTGGCCAACAATGGAGAAGCCCCATCTCTACTAAAAAATACAAAACTATGGCGGACACCTCTAATCCGAGCTACGCAGGAGGCTGAGACAGGAGACTCACTTGAACCCGGGAGGTGGAGGTTGAAGTGAGCTGAGATCGGGCCACTGCGCTCCAGCCTGGGTGACAGAGCAAGGCTCTGTCTCAAAAGAAAAAGAAAACACCAGCTGTTTTAAAAGTCCAGATTTTTAATACAAATGAAGTGCTACAAAGGTTGGAGTAGCACTATTGGGCATCTTGGTTGTTTCTATACTTTCATATGTTATAGTTGGTACTGTAGTGAACATCCTTACAAATCAATTTTTAGCCAAATCTCTGTCCATTTTAAGGTTTAAATATTTTAAAATCAATTGCCATACTCTATGCATCCCACACTTCCTTTTGGATTTAGTTTTCTGCTTAAGTATAGCCTTATCTAGTTCTTAATAAGAATATATGGTGGAAGTTGAGTAAAACCCTCAAAATATTTGTCTATGTAAAGTCTTTCATCCTAATTTTGAATGATAGTTTAGATAGGTAACATTTTAGATAAACAGTTATTTTCCTTTCTTACGTGGAAATACTCCACTGTCCATTTATTATCTGGCTTTGCTGATAAGAATCTACTGGCAATGTAGTTATTATTTAGTACATAATTTTCTCATTTTTCTCAGCTTTTGAGGTTTCTTTAGCCTTTGTTTTCTACATTTTCAATGTAAAGTTTCTGGTGTGGGTTTATTTTTATTTACCAGCTTTAGAATTCACTATGTATTCACATTTGGAGGATTCATGTCTTCATTTCTGGAAACTCAACTGTTATCTCTTCAAGTTGTATTGATCCACTATTTTTATTCTCTTTGCAGTTGCTATAGACATATGTTGTCGACTCTAAAAACAATTATCTTCTTTTTAATTTTTATCTAGTGTGTGTCTGTGTCTTCCTATGTGAATTATCTGCAATATGTGTATTCACTGATTCCAACTGTGACCGGTCAAAAGTTATTTCTTGCACTAATATTATTTCAGTAATTATATATTTTATTTTCATGATTTTAATGGGTTCTTATTTATGTCCACTTGTTTATATTTCATTCTGCCTATTTTTAAATAATTGTTTTAATTATTATACCTTTATTATTGTAAGGGTTCTAAGCAAACATATACTGATATAAATTATAATTATTAAATTTTATATTTATATATTTGGTTAAGTAGATAATACATTCATATGGTTCAAAATTCAAAAGGTACAAAGAATATTCCGTGAAGTCTCCTTCCTACTCTGTCACCCAGTGCCTCTTCCTGGAGGAAAGTAAATTACAGATTCTTTTATAAACATAAGTTACATATATTTTAGCAAACACAAACATATCTATTTTAAAGGTATTTTTATATGGCTGTATTGTTTTTATTTCATTTGTTTACTCCCTGAATATTGATTTTGTAATAGTCTCTTCAGCATTAGCTTTTCTCATGAGCTTTTTTCCGAATGACCTTAAAAACTTTTTGTTTTATTTATTTTTAAAATAAATTGTATTGCGTATATTTGGGTCTTACAACATGATGTTACAGGACACATATAGATAGTAAAATAGTTACTATAATGAAGCAGATTAACATGTCTATCATCTCACATCATTTTTTGTGACAAGAGCAGGTAAAACCTATTTATATAACATAAAATCCTAATACAATACAATTTTATTAACTTTAGTCCTCATGTTGTACATTAGATCTCGAAATTTGTTCATCCTAGCATACCTGCTATTTTATATCCTTTGACCTACATCTCCCCACTGCCTGTGCCCTCCCCTCCTCATCTCCCAACCACTGTTTCATCCTCTATCTCTGTGTATTTGAGCTCTTTTTTACAAAACCTCAAATATTCCACATGTGAGTGAGATCATGCAGTATTTTTCTTTTTTGTGCCAGGCTTAGTTCACTTAGCATAATGTCCTCCAGGTCCATTCATGTTGTGGCAAATGGCAGGCTCTCCTTCCTTTTTAAGGCTAAATGTATATACCACATTTTCTTTATTCATTAACCTGTCAATGGACATTTAGATTGTTTCCATATCTTGGCTACTGTGAATAATGCTGCAATGAACATCAGGGTGAGATATCTTTACAAGATGGTGATTTCTTCTATTTTGGGCATATACTCAGAAGGATTGCTGATAGTTCTGTTTCTAACCTTATGAACTTTAGAATTAAAGTTTGTGAATAAGGCTTATGTGAATAATGATCTCTTTCTTTCTCTTTCTCTTTCTATTTCTATTTCTCTGTCTATTTCTCTTTCTCTCTCTGTCTCTTCTAAGTCCTTGTCAGATAGTTTGGTGCTTACATAAGATTGGCCTCTTAGGGCCATAGCTAAAAACCTACATTTTGCACTGGGGGCCTATGACTCCTTCCCTCTAAAAATACTCCGGATATTAGAGGTTGCATAATGGTGTAGTGGGTGACTTGGCACAGGTCCAGCTCCCTAGGTTTGAGGCACTCATAAGCCTTTGGCCCAGCAGCGCCACTCAGCTTTTCCAGCCTCTTTTCATGCCTGTGAAGTCCATCTCCAGCCCCTGGTTTTGAGCAATGAGACCCACTCCTTTCTCCCTGCTCAGGGACCTTCCTCGTGCCTGCTGCTGCTCCTTCTTGCCTCAATCTGGAGCCCAGCAAGACCTCAGGCTCTGCTTTATCCTACAGGAAAAGTCTCGTCTTATTTGTGAGCCTTATTTTTTTTAATTATTTCTTATCGCTGATTCTGACAGTGCTATGCATTTGGAGTGGTGGCCCGGCGAGATGCTTTCTCAAATCCTGAACATACGGCATCATTTTCACTGGAAGTCAGTATTATTTTTCAGATAAGGAAATGGATATATAGAGAGATTTGTTGATTTTCCCCAGGCTATACAGCTAGCAAAAGTCAGAATTGGAAATAAATACCAGGGAACCAGCCTCAGAGGCAAGGCTTTCTCCATCGCTCGGTGAGGAAAGTTTCTCATCCGTGCTGGTAACTGTGCTAGGAGATGTATACTCATATAGTGGTCTGGCAGGGCCAGTTGGAGTTGCTACCAAAGTCTAAAACAAGGGTTTCAGATCTTACTGAAAGGTTTTCACCTCGTTGGAGGTGACAGAGCCCCACAGATACAACTACAAGGGAATCATGATTAAATTATGGATATTAATTAAAGAATAATAGAAATTGGGTGAAAAGAGATAGTGGAGAGTGGAGCAGATTTATGGAAGACTTGGGACTTAAGAAGATCCAAGAAGAAAGGGTACATTTTAATTGGTCAAGGGCAAAAGGGATGAAGTGGAAGGTGGAAAGAAGAGACTAGAAAAAGATCAAGAAGAGAGACTAGGGAGCTGTGAAGTCACTGCAGAGAGAGGAGCGAGGGTGGAGGGATTGTGGGAGCAGAGGAGAGTGGAACTGATTGATGTCAGTGGAAGGAGTCAAGGAGACTAAGATGGCCCAGAATGTTAAGAAAAACAAGGGAAGGTCCACAGTCGAAATAATTAGTTCCTTTAACCCTGGAGGGAATGAAGAGAGAAGGTCCTTGAGAAGGCAGAAGCAGGAGTTTATCTCCTAGGTTGTGACTGTTTGTTATTATAGTTAGAAACTCAACATTGTCCTAAAAGTCTCATAGAGGAGGTTATGGCTATAAGTATCCCTAACTCTCATAAAGCAAAAGTAAGCTAACTATTGCTAAAATAAAAACCTATAAGCTTTTGCCTTCAAGAACTTATAAACAAATAAGCAATCAAGAAGCAAAACGGAAGCTTATGGGTCTGGCAGTAGGGCCTCTGAAGTTGTTTTTACACCAAGCTTTGTCCAGGTTTAATCAGAAAGTCCGTTACTTGTGTTATATTAAGTCAACTCCAGCTACTGGGTGTTATAGAATTTGGGGCTGAATTGACCAGAAATTGCAATATCAAGAGATAAAGTAAAGCTGGATACCCACACCAATTTTACTGAAATTTTACAAAAATGAGTGATTGAGATCTATCACTTAACTATTTATTTTAGGCTACACTATGCAGCAAATATGATTACATTTTTATTTTGCTTTATAATAATGTAGACCCAATAAAAGATTACATTAAGCACTGCCCAATCCCCAACTATGTTGTGCAGTAGATTCTTAGTCCACCAACACCATCATCACCACCACCACTGTCAACAGCATTCTTGATTACAACTAAAATGCTTGATATACAAAGGACTGCAAGACACAATTCCTTGGTATCAATAACTTTACAATCCACTTAAGAAGAAAAGTATCCATAAATATAAATTAACACTATTTGGAGGTATAGTTGGCAGATGAGTAGGACAGTGACTACCTGGGATCATAATTCAGGGGAGGGAGTGGTATGTCTGAGGGCCTGACCAATTGAAGAAGGCTTCATTCATTCTTAATAGGTATTTGTTGAATGAATGGATGAACACACATCTTTGGACCAAAGCACAGCTTTCAGGATGTCATTCCACTTTTTCCCAACCCATCAAATACATACTACATGGGCTCTGATAAGAGACTTCTGCCTACTAGAAGCCTCTACTTCAGCTCCCTGATCTGCCTCTGGTTTTTCAACAAAAACCTAAGTCCGTTTATCTTCCTTGGTCATCCATAAATGAATCCACCAGCACCTACATTATAGGATATAGTTAACTCATTCGTCACGTGGAACAAACCCACCCTCTTGCTATTCAAAGATCTTCACCAGCTCTTTCTTTGCATGCTTGGAAAGGTCTTCATCAACTTAAGATTGTAATAGAGCAGGAAACCTGAGGGCTTCTGATAGAGTTTCAGCTATGTGCCATGACTGAAAGCTTGCTGGTGCTCAAGGTATGTAGCTTCTTTCAATGGATCTGAACAAGTTATTCCTAAAAGAATAAAACGTCCCTTCCCACCCTTATCCTCCACTCAGCCACCACTAGGTAGACACTGAGGAGGATGCACATCCTTAGCTAAGAATGCAGTACACCCATTGCAGGAGCAGCAAACCTGAAAGATTCTCTTCATGTAGCTAAAGGAAGAGTCATAAATTACATGGATGTGGCTCAGACTTGGGTCCAGTTCTGATTTTTGCCAGTTCCATAAAAGCTCTATTTAGGAACAGGAGATTAAAATTAGAGCCTTCATACATTGCTAGTGGGAATGTAAAATGTTGCAGCTATATGGAAAACAGTTTGGCATTTCCTCAAAAAGATAAACATAGAATTAATATATGAACCACCAGTTCCACTCCTACGTATATACACAAAAGAATTGAAAACAGGGACACAGATGTTCATATGACAATGTTCCTTGCAGCATTATTTACAATAACCAAAGGGTGGAAACAAACCAAGTGTCAATCAACAGGCAAATGAATAAACAAAATATAGACTACTCATGCAATGGAAAATAATTCAGCCATAAAAAGGAATGACATTCTGATATGTGCTACAACATGGATAAATCATGAAATTACAATGCTTAGTAAAGCAAACCAGACAAAAAAGGACAAATATATGATTCAACTTATATAAAATATCTAGAATAGGTGAATTCATATAGACAACATAGATTAGAGCTTAACAGAGAATGGAGAAGAGGGAAATTGGGAGTTATTGTTTAGTGGGTACAGAGTTTCTGTCTGGGGTGATGAGTAAACTTTAGACATAGTGGTAATCATTGCACAAGATCGTAAATGTAATTATTGTCACTGAATTATACACTTAAAAATGGTTAAATGGCAATTGGTGTGCTAAAAACACACACACATATGTATCTATGACCACAATTATTTTAAAGTTTAAAAAAGTGATAGTGGAAGAGAATGCATTTGTGACATATAGAGTGGGTTTTCTCAAACCAAACATAAAGTATGTTGCGATAAATAAATATAAAATAAATTCAACTATGTTAAAATAAAAGGCTTCTTCTGTTATTTAAAACACAACAAGAAAACAGGAGATTAAGAGGAATTAATCACTGCAGAATAATGTGATGTCGTGGAAATAGAGAATGTCTTTTCCTCTTTGTGGGTTCAGGCGGTCTCAATTCTGAAAATAGTTGTTTGTCCTGTGAAGGGTGTATGTGTGCACAGTTAGCTCACCATTTGGACAATCAACAGAAGAATCTGGCATGTGTGGCTCACCCTGTGGTGCTTCCTGAACTCTCTTTAAGCTCCCACAAAGTGTACTCCAGGCTGAATGACCCAGACTTGGAGAATTGTCCTTCTGGGAGGTGTGGCAGATCCCACTGTGAGAAAAAACCTGCAGAAAGGGGTCAAGGCTTCCTGAAAGGTGCATGAAAATTGTCTGTTGTTGGCCAGGCATGGTGGTTCATGCCTGTAATCCCAGCACTTTCAGAAGCTGAGGCGAGTGGATCACTTGAGCCCAGGAGTTTGAGACCAGCCTGGGCAACATGATGAAAGCCCATCTCTTAAATAAATAAATAAATAAATAAATAAATAAATAAATAAATAAATAAAATGGTGGTTAGGAGCATGGGGTTCCAGAGTCAGACTCCCTGACTTCCCACTTGTAAGAGCTGTGATAACGAACATGTTGTTTAGCTTCTATCTACCTCGGTTTCTTCATCTCTGAGTATCATGATAGTACCTATCTCACAGGGATTTGGTGAAGACTAAATTACTTAAGGTATGGAAAGCACCTAGAAGTACCTAGCACATAGAAAGCACTTAGTAAATAGTAGTTCTTCATATGAATTATCTATATGTTGGAGGTAAGGGAGACCTGAGGGGAAGAAAATCAAGTTATGAAAAGGGTGTGTAATGAAGGGAACCCCTGTAAACAGAATTCTTGGGTTATGAACAGCTCTAAATACACTGTTCTACACTAATTTTTCTGAATTATCTATAACACTTCACGAAGCCTGAAATTACTGCACAGTCTAGTATAAGGTAGGGGTGTCATGAAAAATAAAGGGTGAAGACAGTAAAGGAAAGTGGGGCCTGCCCCACAGAAACTCTGCCCTTGCCCTAGCAGTCTCCTTTCCATGGGGATGGCATCAGAGTTCCAGGAGAGAAGAGAGCAGGGCACATGTTGGGGCCAGGAGCATGCAGAGGCACCCATGAGAGACACTCAGGTACCTAGAAGAAGGCTGCCATGGTCCCAGATTTGCTGGACAGCACTGTTGGAAAAGGAAGGGATGGAGAGGGGAGCCTGGGTTACTTGGGAAACATTTTCTTCATATTTCTTCTCTATTTCTACCTGCCTAGCCATGTGAGCTCACCAAGCACTTAAGAACAAAACCCAGTCCAGGATGAGTGTTCTGGTCTCCTCCTTCCAATAAAAAGGGATTATTGGCAGCCCTCACTTTAATGCCAGCTCACCAGGAAGTCAGTCCTAGTGAGGGCATGTGAGAACTATAGAAGGATTGGTGGTATGGATTTCTTTTAAGATATTGCCCTTCCCTCTCCTTCTCTATCCTTCTCCATTACATCAGGGGTTTGTTAGTCAAACCACCAGCTAGAACATTTCAAAGGTCACAGGACAAAAGCAATTACCAGTACATTTTTGTTTCCAATTGCAGATTTATTTCCACACACACTAAAAAAATCTATGTTGAAGTTACAGAATTGCCATGAACGCTACACACCATTCAGACTCAGCAGAAAGCCCACAAGAAAAGCACAAAATGAATGCACTCAGCTGCCCCTGTCCCCCTGGTGACCAGGGAAGGACAGGCAGAGCCATGTAACAGGGGAGCTGACTCTTTGGGAGGATAGGAAAGCCCAGGGTCAAGGCGAAAACAACACAGACACTGCACAGTGAGGCAGGGATAGATCATGCCAGTGGAAGGAAGGCCCTAGCGTCCCTCCTCTTGCCCAATAATAGCACACCATTTGTGAGTTTGCCCACTGTGTCCCCAACAGCAATGCACAGATACAATTCTACCAGCAAGAGCACAGAAACACAGTAAGAGCAAAAGGCAAAGCAGTTTGGGATTATGGGTTGATTTTCAGCCCAAGACACAAAGCCAGCTCAGACTTCTGAATTTTTCCATCCTTGTTCACATCGCAGTGACGCAAGAGAATCTCGCGGAACTTATCAAGGTCCACCCCGCTGATGCTGGGCTGAGGGCGACAAAAGCAACATGTTAACAGGCAAGCCAATGGTGTTCCCACCCTTTAACACCCTCTCTGATGCGCTCTAAGCTCAGGGTGTCCTGCCTTGGAGGAGACAGGCCACGGGGAGTGAGGGAATGAGTCTATCGCCTCATCCCACCAAATGCTGCCAAGGATAAGTTTTCTGCCAACAGTTTCATTTCTCAACATGTCCCTTCAGGCCAAAAAACCTTTACTTCCACATCACTTCCCTGCAGTTCTTAGAGAAACACTGCCTTATTAGCAAGCATAGTAAAGATACGTTGCCTCAAAGTAGAGAATTATAATCATAAATTTCTGCCTTGCTGCACTGATGAGAGAAGACACATTTCATTATCTCCCTGTAGGAGATTTTTGTGCCTGTGATTTAAAAAAAAAATGGTTATACTGAATATAAATCTAAAACATGTGGTTGAGCTAGGGATGTAACATTTACTCCAAGGGATATGTTAGGGGGCAAGAAAGCATGTTAGCTAGAAATATGACACATGTTAGCTAGGAAAAGTTTTTTACTTCAAGCTCAAAGGCCTGCAAAAGTGAGGAATGCTTTAACAAATTGATTCTCCATAGGTTACTTCATTTAAGCTTCACAATAATGCTGGGAAGTAAATAATTCCACCTCTTTTACAGATTAGGAAACAGAGGTGCAGAGAAAGCTTAAGCTTCCTGCCAAGCTGGAAAGTTGTGGCAGCATTTTTGAGCCCAAGAATAGTCCAACAGTCCTCTGACAATTGGAGATAGTCCTCAATAGTCCTCTGATTCCAATTGAGTGCTCATTGCAAAATTTCATACCATTCTTGTGGAGAAAAGGCTGGCCTAAAGAAACTACATGAGTGCTGATGCAACTGTGAATAAACGTCAAAATCAAAGAGCCCATCGTTCAAAATGGATCTCACGTGGCTCACTGGCCCTAATTTTTTTTTTTTTTTTTTTTTTTTTTTTTTTTTTTTTTTTTTGAGACGGAGTCTCAGCCGCCCAGGCTGGAGTGCAGTGGCAGTGATCTCGGCTCACTGCAACCACCGTCTCCCGGGTTCAAGCGATTCTCCCCTCTCAGCTTCCCAAGTAGCTGGAATTACAGTCACCCGCCATCATGCCCAGCTAATTTTTGTATTTTAGTAGAGACACAGTTTCACCATGTTGGCCAGGCTGCTCTTGAACTCCTGACCCCAGGTGATCCGCCCACCTTGGCCTCCCAAAGTGCTAGGATTACAGGCATGAGCCACCGTGCACAGCCACTGGCCTTAAATTTAAAATAGATCCAAGTGGTCCTTTTTTGACTAGAGATGACAGCTTACTCAAGTTCCCTGAAAACCAGCACCTTTTTCTTCTAGGGGCTTTCAGAGCTCATCTGAACCAACCAATCAGAACTCAGTTAAATTAACCAATCAGGGCTCAGCTCTATTGACCAATCAGAACTCAGCTCCAACAACCAATCGGAACTAAGCAAGTTTGAATCCTTTATTTGCATAAACAGAACTCGCTGGAAACCTGGGTGGGCACTGACTGTAAGATTCAAACCCCCTTTTGTTCTCTGCACCCTGGTTTACACTGAAAAGTGTGTCCTCCATTTTCCCGTTTTTTCTTTTTTTTTTTTTTTTTTTTTGAGACGGAGTTTCACTCTTGTCACCAAGGCTGGAGTGCAGTGGCTAATCTCAGCTCACTGCAACCTCCAACCTCCACCTCCCAGGTTCAAGCGATTCTCCTGCCTCAGCCTCCCAATTAGCCGGGATTACAGGTGCCCACCACCACACCCGGCTAACTATATTTTTTCCATAGAGATAGGGTTTCACTATGTTGGCCAGGCTGGTCTCAAACTCCCGACCTGAGATGATACACCGGCCTCGGCTTCCCAAAGTGCTGGGATTAGAGGCATGAGCCATCATGCCCAGCCCCATTTTCAAACTATTAACGGGAATAAAGCCTTTCCACCAAATTCCTTTTCAGAAAACTTGTGTTCACAAATCTAAATTTAAAAGTCAATATACAAAGAGAAAAAACAAAAAACAAATTTAGTCAAATTTCCAAGCCCCTTGATTACTGGAGTAGTTTTATGAGTGAACAGAGAAGGCAGCCACCCGCAGGTTTGATTTCAGGGGCTCTGGGAAGCACTCTCCATTACCCAACCCTGCCCCAAGGTTTTTTTCGTTTCCAAAAACAAAATCACTAAAAACGTCATCAGTAGGGGAAAAACAAACTGTCCCTTAACTAGCAAGCCACTTTAAGACTCGTTAATTTGCACTGTCCAATGGGGCAAATGACTGACACCAAATCTATTATTGATAGCAGTTTTTAAATAGGAGGAAGGAGGAAACAGCAAAAGAAATTGGGAGCCAGATGGCAGAGGAGGAATAATAAACACCGGAGTAGGGCTGGTGTTCAGAGAGAGATCGGGAGCTGAAAGTCTGGGACCAGAAGATAAATGTGATCAACTTCACTCTTCCTGAATGATTAGACTCTGAGGCCACAATATAGCTCGACCTGTCAATAGGTTCTCTTGTAGTTCTCTGCCAGTACCAGGCAAGTATAGATGTGGCCCGAGGAAATGGGGCTCAGAGGTCCTGAAAACAGGCTGCATTCTGAGACCCCCCTGGTGGGAGTTCATTTGTGGTACAGTGCAATGTGGGAATTTTTGCTTTTCACCATCTTCGGTGACTTGTTGCTAAAACTTTTCTCCACTAAATGGCCCCAGGATCCTTTTGGCAAATCCCAAGATTAGAAAAATACTCAAGTGGTAGTCATTTACACATTAGTGTGAATTAATTTGCCAATGTATTTACCTCATTCAAACTATTCTAAGTTTGTTTTTGTTTTGTTTTGTAATTGAAGAATAATGGGCTTTGTTTCCCACCATAGTAATTATTTCCTTCCAGTGAGTGGAAAATATTTTTGGTGTATGAATGTATGTGTGTTAGGGGATGTGGGAATGAATGCGGATGTATGTAAGGGAAGTTCCTGCAGACCTTTTGAGTTATGTTTTTAATATTGAACAACTCAATATGAGTCAGGAGACCTAAATGCCACAGCTCAAAAAATGCACGTGTCACTGAAGACACATCACCAGAAACCCTTGGAGCCTCAGTCTTAACAAGAGTTTTTATAACAAGTGACTAATATAATTGCAGATAGGTTCCTGAGGTAAAAGCTCGAAATACATTAACTCTAATCTTCAGAACAACCCTAGGAGGTTGTATCTACTTTCATCATTAATTCATAGATGAGTAAACTAAAGCACAGAGAGGTTAATTAACTTGCCCACTGTCACACAGCTGAGCCATGTCAGAACCAAGATACAAATCCAGGCAGGCAGGTCCCAAAGTGTATATTTTTCATCACTACACTGTATCATAACCTTTCATGTAAAAGTGTAATTTTTTCCTCATTCATCTCATAGGACAGTGTGAGAGTGGATCTGAGATAAAATTGATTGAAAAATGCTGACCTGTTTCCCTTTAATCCTGGCAGTTGGGGGACCTTTGGGTCTGGCCTTCTCTTCCCAATTCTTGCCCGTAGTAGATACTCAATTATATCTATGAAATTAGTGAATGACTATCCTCAAATGCAGTCTTCCTGTTTTTGTCATACAACTACCCTTTCCTGTACATTCCAATTCTCTTAAAATAATTAAAGTTCATATCCAAGCCTTCTGTTAACCAGCACTCCACAAATCTCTATCTTAGAGTCATCATGACTCCAACACTGGACCATATTCTGACCACTAGAGGAACTGAATTAGAGTTTCACTGATGGTAAGTGCATTTTATTGTAATCCACTTAAAATAATTCTCTATCAATCAAAATATTTAATTAGCCAGAACCTTATTCTCTAACCATGCAAAATTACAACATGTTTTCGGTCTCCAGTTTACTATTTATTGGCCACAGTGGTGTTTTAAAACATTGAGGCGACAGGCAGAAGTTAAGATATTATTGCTTTAGATATCTGTCCAGGTCTCTACCAACAAGCCTCATCTTGTTTACAAATTATCACCTGCCATTGCTTTTTAAAATGAAAATAAGAAATTACATTGGTATTCCTTTAGGATCACTTTACTAGGCAAATGGAAATGTCTGCTCAGATACTGGGAAGTCTCCTAGCAGTGTTGTAATTTGAGAAGCTCCAGGAAGAACCTCTTCAATCTTCCAACTTTCTTCCCATCACTAGTTCCCACCACCCCAGACATTCTTTTGTTAGATATTCACTCTTTGGGATTACATTTTCTTCTCCTTGCCACCTATCCTCTCTTTTCAGTTTTTCATCACTCAAGAGATGGCAGCACTTTAAGTCCCTAACTTAATCGTGTGAAAACATATACTATATATACCAGAATGCTATCTTCCTTGATAGACAAAGCTAGGTCAAAATGAAGTCATCATCAACTTTCTGGGTAGTGAGGGGAAGAAAAGTCAGGTTGGAGGAAAGGACATTGAAGAACGAAATGGGAAAACACACCTGCTCTTTCTTCAGATGTTTGCTAAAACTTGACAATGGATCCCAGGAATTTTAAAGCATGCAAACCACTTGATTTAGTAATTTTATTCCTGGGACGAGACCAAATATAGAGAAAGATTTTTGCACAAAGATATTATTGCATTATTGTTTTGAATCACAGACATGGGACACCATCTAAAGTATTAGTAATAGGGGAATGTTTAAGTAAATTATGATCTAACCACAGGTGAAATATTATGTGGTTACTGAATGACCATTACTATTATTCTATAATAGGCTATATATACTATACTCTATATTATATATAATATACTATTGTATTGTAATGTCTATTATTCACTATAATCTCAACCATATAAAAACATACATAGGAGAGAAGTCAGTTCACAGTCAGTCTGTTAGAGCATAGAAGTTATGCTTCTGTTTTTTCTGGTTTCTGTTTTCTGATTTCTCTATGACACATGTATCATTTTTACAATTTAAAAGTGAAAAGAAACATTTTTGCGAAGGGCTAGCTCTTTAGAGAGGCACATGTTAGATTCAATCCTTTATTGAATCTATCAATAACAAGAGGTATTGTCCCCTCTTGCCAACCATTTTCCTGTCAATAGCAGAGAAAAAGCAAATGGGGTGTCCATCAAGGAAAAGAAAGAACTTTAGGGAAGCCTGTGGGCAGGAACTCCCATCACTTCCAGGCAGCCAATTTATTTGGCTTCCGATGTTACTGTTCACATTTATACCTTCTCTTGGGAGATCTTGAATTTCTTGCCATTCTACTTTCTAATTTAAGTTGTGGATTCTTGTGTTGATTTTTATGCTGCTCTGAGTGAGCTACGGATTGTTAAAAAGTCTTGTAGGCCAGGCAGAGTGGCTCACGCCTGTAATGTCAGCACTTTGGAAGGCCGAGGTGGGCAGATCGCTTGAGGTCAGGAATTTGAGACAAGTCTGGACAACATGGTGAAACACCATCTCTACTAAAATTATGAAAATTAGCTGGGTGTGGTGGCGTGCACCTGTGATTCCCAGATATTCAGGAGGCTGAGGCAGGAGAATCACATGAACCCAGGAGGTGGAGGTTGCAGTGAGCCAAGATCACACCATTGCACTCCAGCCTGGACAACAGAGTGAGATTCCATCTCAAAAACAAACAAACAAAAATCTTGTACAGAAGCTATTGTGCATATGATTAACAATATTGTATTGTATACTTGGAAATTTGCTATGAGGGTAAATGTTATGTTAAGTGTTCTTGACATAAAAGAAAACAAAACAAAACAAAAAGACAAAAAAAAAGGTGGAGGGGGTGGCTAGAGAAATGTTTGCAGATAATGGATAAGTTTATGTCATTGATCATGACGTGGTTTCATGGATGTATACTTACATCCAAATGCATCAAATTGTATACATTAGGTATATACAGTGCTTTTTTAAGTGTCAGTCATATCTCAATACATTTGTTGGAAAAAAAGAAACCATGTTTATTCCTCAGGGACCTGCTGTCTTATCAGATTGACAGAGGAAAGACTTGGGTGCCATTTTTCAGAGCTTGGGGAATGAGGTGTTTTGATAACCAAATAATCTTGTTCATGTAAAGTCAATATATACATCATATATGATTGTCCAAGAATTAAAAGACTATAAGATAAGCTTACTTCAGAGTTATTACTGTAAACACCAAAAACCCTGACCCAGACTTTGTAACTGGGCCACGTTCCTGCTGACCCCATGGTATATGCTCTCTGACACTGTCTTTTAAAATAAATTCCAAATACTGATTTGTTTACTTCTCCCATGGCCCTTTTTTATAAAATGAAAATAAAGAAAAAAGTCACAGGAAAGACTCTGTTTATAAAGCCAAGAAATGTGAAATTCAACTACTGGTCATCCTTTGACTACAGCATACAAATTATATGGTGAGTATTTTTAAAGAAACCTAGAAGACTAAGGAAGGTCCAGTAAAGACTAGGAAAGACACAGTAAGTGTATGCACCTTCAATTATCGGAGGAGAACATTAATAATGAACTACTGTGTACATATGTTTTAGCTCAACAAATCATCTGGAGAATCCCAATAAATTCCTTCTGAATTACTGACCACAGTCTGACTAGGTCCCTAGGAAGTGGCTCTGTCTCAAACTGGCCTGATGCTTACACTGAGAGGTGCCTTTGTGCTGCCCCAGCAGCTCCACAGAAACAGAGAGGCAAAAAGGGGCAAGGATCTTCACCTTCCCATAGAGGTGATATAAATCCATTGAAGAATGAGGCTGATCTCTGCTTCCAACTAATTTTTTGCATGGTCCAGTATTTTTCCCATCTCTTTCATTTTCTCTGGAAAAAATGTCTTGTCTGCTACATTGTTGGTTTGGATTTTCCTCCTACTGGCCTTTGAAAACCATTGCCAAACTCAATGACAACTGAAAGGCAGAGTTATTGAAGATTATTAAGATTATCCAGATTCAAAAATCATGATTTTTTTACGAAGGGATCCAGTAAAATTACACTGATTACAGATATCTGGGCTTTCTCTTAGAAAAATCATATGGAAATAGCAAGTATCATAGTCACTAAAGTTATGACAGTTATATCACTTTCCAGATCAATATGTGGTAAAGCCAGTGTTTTTTGTTTTTAATAATAATTTATTACCATGGTATTAATTAGTGAAGTAGCACAATATTAATTGCCTTATTCAGATTTTCCTTCTGTAATCTTCATGGCAACTTTATGGAAGTAGGATCTATGACAATTTCCATCTTCCAGATGAGAAAACTGAGGTTTGGAGATGCAAAACAACTTGCCCAAGGTCTCATGGCAGGGAGTGGTAAAATCAGGCCTGGAACCCCGGGGGTCAGCCTAGAATCTGAATTCTTAGCTCGAATTCTCGTCAGCTTCTTAACTTTTACTTGCCTTTATTTTCAACATTTTTCTATAGTATGCAGAGATAATTTTATAATCAGAAAGGAAGCAAAAATGTTCAAGCTATGCATACTAAAATATGTTAGTTAATTGCCATCTGACATACCTATCTTTTAGAAGTTTTCTTTTGTACTGGCTTTTTTTACATTATTGTTTTGGACAGGAATATCCAGTAGAATGGCATAGCCATGCATTGAGCTGCTGATTCCTTTTATGAAATTCTCTTTCAATAACTATTCTCAAGCTCAGAAATGTACTCCAAATATTACACCAGCTTTGTTCTAAGAAAATAACAAAGACTATTACTTTTGGGAATCATTCGATATCCCAGGGTCTGTGATCAGTGTTTATGTTATTTCTAGTCAGCACACAACCTTGGGACGTAAATATTGTGCCCATATAACAGATGAGGAGACAAGTATCAGAGAGATTGAGTAACTTGCCCACAGATATACAGTTCATAAATGGCTGATCTGGAATTAAAGCTCAGATCTGTCACAGTCCAAAGCACTGTCTCCCATTTTACACTGCCTCATCTACAAAAAAAATTCCAGTTCTTTTCATAGCGAGGGAAAAGAGAAAGAAGGGAGAATAACTAAAATGAGGTTACCAAAGAGGAAGAGCAGCAGCCACCCCCAACCAAGGCAGCCCCTCTGGAAACCACTGCTTCAAATTCTGTAAATCAGATGTATTCTGATTCAAGCAGAGCCTAATCCCTCAGCCCAGCCCAGCTGCCTCCCACAGCCTGGCAAAGACGTGGGATGCCGCAAAACTGTTTTCAGCAACAAATGACACCTCTGACCTGAGAAAAAATTGTTTCCCACAAGTTTGAGACTAAAGAAAAGGGGGAGCAAAGAAGAAGGGAGGTTGATTTGGTTAATGACTGATTGCTCACTGTGACTGTGCATCCACACTCACAGCTGGGCTGTGTGTGTGGGCCATGGAACAGCAGAAGGCCAGAACCTCTGTGGAGGGTGGTGGGGTAGAGTGCAGTAAGGTTCCAAAGCCCCCAGGCTCTACACTCAGGCAGTCACTGCCCTTGGATCCAATGCATAAGAGACCAGGCAGCTCTCAAAAAACTGTCCCATTCATTCTCTCAAAAGCAAATTAAAACTCTAGTTCAGCAAATGCTGCCATGCAACTTTAATATTCCTATAGCTAACTGCTCAGTTTCTATTACAGAAGCCATTCTGGCATTAAATAGATAACGGGTGAAATGGGATTTTCCTCTAGCAATCAATATAAAAAGCAATATCACACCAATACCCATCAATTATTCTGGCTGTGCAAATGCCTGTAAAATCTCCAACAGGAGCAACAAGAGAACGAGGAAAAGAAGAGGCAAGGGACCCGTTGGGATGAGAACAACAAAAGAAGGGAGTCACAGAAGACGTCTCATCAGGCTAATTAGACGTCAGAGAGGGTTTTATCCATGCCTGCTCTATCACAGTACACAAACTTTCTGGAGATTCATGCAAAAATTGATATCTGGACATTTTTCAGCTGCAAGGCTCCATAGTGTTAATCGGATTTTCAAAGAAGTCTGGAACTCCACAAACAGTTCATAATTGCTACTCTAATTTTTTGCCATCTGGGCTGACCAGAAAAGAATCATTGTGTTCTGAACAAACCTCAAAAACTCCCTGAGGATACAAGACTACTAAATTCATTGTCTACACAATCCCATGGAAATGGAAGAATTGGAAATGATCTGCTGAACTGGATCATGTAGCTGGTCAATACAGTTCAACAGGACCTCAAAGGAAATTTTTTAAACGTTGTCTATCCTACATAAAACAGCTGTGTGATATAAATATAATCTAAACTTCATCCGCCCCAACCTCAGCAATGTCTTAACCCATAAATAACCATCTTAGGCTAGGTATTAGATAAGCCTCTTAGTAAAAAAAAAAATATATATATATATATATGTATAAAATTCTGAAGATCAGTTTTATTACATGAAATTCAATTAAATGTTTTAGTTATTCTAATAACCAAGTCTAAAGGGAAAAGGGACTTTCTGTAACCAAAAAATAGAACAGAAAGATATTCAGTGGCACTGCGGTCCTTCGGTAAAATAGCTGGCCTTTAAATGATGGTAAAAAGATACCTGTATGATAACTTCAAGAAATTTAAACTGCAATCTTAAGAAAGTGAGGGAGGTTTGTTGGGTTTTATAGCAATTCAAAGGTTATTAAATAAACTGCATCTCTAGATTTTATCTTTGACATTAACCTTCAGTCTCACTGATTCCCACACATAAAAAATGGAATCAATCAAAATGACAACCCCAGTTCATAATAAGAAGAACCTGCACTCACCTGGACAAGCTCCATCATGTCTTTGACAAACCCATCCACTTCTGGGCCTTCTAGGGCTCCCGTTTTACTCTGAAAAGGAAAAGATCCACTTGCCTAAAAATCATTTTCTTAAGCCAAAAAGCAAAGGAATAAATTAGATAAATAAACCGTATCAGTATTCTTGTGTGGCCGCAAATAGATTTAGAAGTGGCATGTTCCAATTTATGTTCTCCATGCAGGACGTGAATGTTCCACATGAATTAAAATAACTCGTTGAAAACTGCTCCATGTAACCAAATGAGAAGTCATACTTTTGAGTTCCTCGGCTTTTGTAGATTGCAGTCGTATGTCATATATTGACTTTATTTGCTTCCTGGGTCCTAGGCTTCAGTTTAGATAAGTGTTAATTGTACATAATATTAATCCTTTGAGGTATAGGTTGAAACTTTTTTATCTTGCCCTATAATTTGGCAATGATATGGTGATTACTAAAATATTTATTTTAAATCCAGGAAGACTACATTGAATGAACATGTTAGAATTATCATTTGGTCTGCACATGAGACCCTTTATTCCCATTTTATAACACATGCAAATATGAACATCTATAAAATACAATACATATTAAAGTATTTGTTTATTCTCTAAAGTTCCACTATAATAACTCATCTGCTCTCTTTGTGATTTCTTAATCCTGAGCCTTTCACATATCATTTTAAAAATTCCATTCCCTAGTGTATTTACCAAAGACTTACATAGTACTTATCAGGCACTCTCATAAAAGCTTTCTAAACCTGAATTCATTTAATTCTCATAACATCCCCAGAAGGTAGGTATTATTATCCTTATCACCCCAATTTTACGAATAAGGAAAACAAAGCACAGGGAGGCTGAGGAACCTGCACAAGGTCCCATAGGTAATAAGCCATTATTCAAACCTAGGTAATTGGTCACAGAAGTCACATCTTTAGCCACCTCTATGCTAGACTGCCTCTCCCAGGTGATGCTGTTTTCTGCTCAGAACATGACACATAATTATCTAGTCTGATTAGTTTCAGGGAAACATCCTTATAATCTTTCCCAACTTTTTTCTCCTTTTCTACTTTTCTTCCTTCTTACATCATACTATCATGTCCTTAGGAAATTTAATCTCTTTGCCATACTTTGTACTTATAATTTTTATTTTCTCCCCTTTTCATCAAATAATTGGTTCTACAAGAAAAATAGTTTTCATGGTAAATAGGTATGACTTGTCCTCTATTTCTTTGGGTTGAATACTGGGTTGGGGGGTTGTATGTTTTTATGCATGATATTATAAATGAACTCTTAGTCCTACAAGAAGGAGAAAACTTGTAGTTTGGGTCCAAGGAGCCAAAAAAAAGTTATCTTTTTTTTTCTTTTCTCAACCATGTGTACTCCTTTGGCTCTTTTTACTCTATTCTCAGAAGGTCTATAGAGAAGTTGAGGGTACCTTGACCTAGAAACACACAGATGGGATTGGTATTCATCATGTAAGTTTAGGGTCTGCTGGGTAAGATGGTTCCACGTAGGGGCTAAACAAGTTTCCTACTCAAAGATGGCCAGCACAATATAAAGAGGCACACTTACAACATCATAGTGGGCAAAGATTTTCTCAAAGTCCCTTTTCCTTTCTTCAGTAGAACAAGCCTGTGTAAGGAAAAAACATTATGTCAGTCCACCAATGTGACAATTCAGCTGTACAATTCTTCCAGAGTCCTGGACAACTTTTGTAAACTTTGAGTCAATGACCTTTAAGATCCCTTGATTCCACACTGAGCTTTGTCTGTTTCTAAATAAGTTATAAAGTAGAGCAAATAGATGCCTTCCCTTCTTCTTTCCTGCTCAAATCCATAGAGAAACAGCAATGACATAAACCCATCTATAGTAATGTCACTACTTACATCCATTTTAAATTGGAGAAGGAAGTTTTCCTGAAGAGCCAGAATCCTAAATTAAAAAAAAAAAAAATCCACATAAGGATTGTTCAGCTCTCAGTTATATGAAAATTTATAGCCCTGGTGTGTGGAAAGTACAGACAATTTCCTGCAAAACAGAATAGGTACTTGAAAGACAGAACTTCTTACATCACGAAAACAGAGAAATTAATTGGGAAAAACTCGTAGAGATTAGTAGTCACCACAGACTTTTAAAAGTTCATCTCAGTGGAAAATGCACAGTATGGCCTTCTGGAAATTCTCTCCTCCATAAAGCAATGAGAAAACTGGAAAAAATAGTCAAAATAATTTTCCCAGAGCTCTGGAAAACAATTAAAGTCTTGCAGCAATCTGGGGAGTGTTTACTCTGAAAAAAAACAGCTAAATCTTTTTTTTTTTTTTTTGAGATGGAGTCTCGCTCTGTCGCCCAGGCTGGAGTGCAGTGGCGCGATCTTGGCTCACTGCAAGCTCCGCCTCCCGGGTTCACGCCATTCTCCTGCCTCAGCCTCCTGAGTAGCTGGGACTACAGGCACCCACCACCGCGCCCGGCTAATTTTTTGTATTTTTAGTAGAGACAGGATTTCACCGTGGTCTCGATCTCCTGACTTTGTGATCCGCCCGCCTCGGCCTCCCAAAGTGCTGGGATTACAGGCGTGAGCCACCACGTTTTAAGACAGAGTCTCACTCTTTCGCCCAGGTTGGAATGCAATGGTGCGATCTCGCCTCACTGCAAGCTCAGCCTCCCGGGTTCACGCCATTCTCCTGCCTCAGCCTCCCGAGTGGCTGGGACTACAGGTGCCCGCTACCAGGCCCGGCTAATTTTTTTGCATTTTTAGTAGAGATGGGGTTTCACCGTGTTAGCCAGGATGGTCTCGATCTCCTGACCTCGTGATCCTCCCGCCTTGGCCTCCCAAAGTGCTGGGATTACAGGCGTGAGCCACCGCACCCGGCCCCCAAAATAGCTGAATCTTGGTTAGAACAATGACTGTAGCATTTAACTTGCCCTAATACATACACAGAGCCCGTTAGCAAGAGAGTGGGCGACTTACTGGTCCAAGACATTTTAGAAAATCTCTGTCCAATCATGAACTGACCATTGAACTAACCTAGCAGAGACTTCAGTGGACACACCTGACAAAGAATATAGACTTCATAGAATTAGTTCAGAAAAGTCACCAAATAAACAACAACAAAAATCATCAATACACCAGAAACATGACCTATAAGAAATACTAGAGGGAGTCCTTCAGGCTGAAATTAAAGGACACTAGACAATAACGTAAATCCACATGAAAAAATAGAGAGCACCAGAAGCGGTAAATATATAACCCAATGTAAAATACGGCATAAATGTATTTTTTTGTGTGTAACTTTTTTGCTATCTGATTTAAATTACAATTTCATAAAACAATAACTAAAAATCTATGTTGTTGAGCACACGATATATAAAGATATAATTTTAACAACAGAAAGGAGGAGAAAGGCATTTGAACTATATAGAAGTAAAATTTGGGGTATAATATTGAAATTAAGTTGTTACTAATCCACAATTAGATTTGATCTAAATTAAAATGTTAATTGTAATCTAGCAGACAACCGCTAAGAAAATAACTCAAAAAAATAGCAAAAGAAAAATAAGGGAATTAAAATAATACATTTGAAAATGTCTGTTTAACGTGCAGGAAGCGGTAATGGAAGGATAGAGGAATTTTTAAAACTTAAGACAAAGAGAAAACAAATAGCAAATATAAATCCTACCTTCTCAGTAATCACGTTAAATATACACATATTAAATACTCCATTAAAAGCACAGATTGGCAGAATAGAAAGAAGTAAAACTATCTCTTTATAGATGATACAATCTTGTATATATAAAATCCTAAGGAATCCAACAAAAAACTACTAGAGCTAATAAATCCAGCACACTGGCAGAATGCAAGATTAATATAAAAAATTCAATGACATATCTATACATTAACACTAGCCAGTCCAAAAGTGGAATTTGGAATACTAATCCTTTTATGATAGTATCAAAAAGAATAAAATATTTAAAAAATTTAATGAAAGAGGTTCAATTTGTAGACTGAAAACTACAAAACATTGTTGAAACAAATTAAAGACTTAAGTAAATGAAAAAACATCCCACGTTCATACCTTGGGAGACTTAATATTTTTAAGGAGACAATGCTCCCCAAATTGATCTGCAAGTTCAAAACAATCCTCATCAAAATCTGAATTGGCTTTTTTGCAGAAATTGACAATCTGGTCCTAAAATTCATGTGAATATGCAAATGAACCAGGATAGCCAAAACAATCTTGAAAAAGAGGAACAAAGTTTGAGGACTCACATTTTTTATTTCAAAATTTGCCTACAAATCTACAGAATCAAGATAGTGTGTATTGGCATAATGACAGACATGTAGATAAATGGAAAAGAATTGAGAGTACAGAAATAAACCCATACATATGGTCAATTGATTTTCAGAAAGGGTGCCAAGACCATTCAGTAAGGAAAAATATTCAAGAAATGGTGTTGGGACAAGTAGATATCTACATGCAAAATAATTAAATTGTGCCCCCACCTTACACCATATTAAACAATTAACATGAAATGGATTTACATAAAACAGAAACTTTATAATTTATATAACTCTTAGAAGGAAACAAAGGGGTAAATCTTCATGAGCTTGGATTTTGGCAGTGGCTTCCTAGATATGATATCTAAAACACAAACAACCAAAAACATTAGACAAATTGGACTTCATGAGAATTAAAAACATTTGTGCTTCAAAGGACATCATCAAGAAAATGAAAACACAAGTCTCAAAATGGAAAAAAGTTTTTGCTCATTATACATCTGAGAAATGTCTAGTAAACAGAATATACATAGAACTCTTACAGTTCAATAACAAAAGGACAAATCACCCAATTTTTTAATTGCACAAAGGATCTGAACAGACATTTCTCCAAAGAAGACATACAAATGGCCAGTAATACATAAAAAATATTCAAAATGCAAATCACAATGAGATACTACTTCACACCCACTAGATGTGAAGTAATATCTTCTTTTTTATATATCTTTTTTATGATATATATCATAAAAAGTATAATCTTTTTTATGATTAAAAAAGATGCAAACAATAACAAGTACTAATTAGAATATGGAGAAATTAAAATCCTGATACATTGTTGGTGGGAATGTAAAATGGTACAGCCACTTTTGAAAACAGTTTGGCAGTTCCTCAGAAAATTAAATGTAAAATTACTATATGAACCAAAAGTTCTGCTTCTTAATATATAACCAAGAGAATCACAAACACATATTTAACCCAAAACATGTAGCAACATTATTCATAATCTCTAAAAAGTGAAAATAACTCAAATGAACATCAACTGATGAATGGACAAAATGTGATATGTACATACACGGGACTATTACTCAGCCATAAAAAGGGATAAAGTTACAACATGGATGAACCTTGAAAACATTACTCCAAGTGAAATAGCCAGATAGGAAAGGCACATATTGTATGATTCCATTTATATGAAATGCCCAGAATAGGTAAGTCGATAGAAAGAGAAAGTAGATTGGTGGTTGCCAGGGTCTTGTGGGAGGAGGAAGAGGGGAGTGACTGCTAATGGGTACTGGGTATCCTTCTGGCATAATGAAATGTTCTAACATTAGATACTGGTGATGACTGGACTTTATGAATATATTAAAATCTACCAAATTGTATACTTTAAAAGGGTAAATTTTATGGTACTTAAATTATATCTCAATTTTAAAATAATCTTGTTTTTGTTTTAGAAAGCAAATATGTCTGTCTTTTCTGTATAATTATAATTATACTTTAATAGGATACAGTCAGTTTCAATAGATTCAACATTAGATTCATGTTGTATTCATAGTCATGAGGATATATAGAAAAAGTAGAAAAAATGTAATACAACTATGTGGAAAATCTTTCCTCCTCCAAATGCTCAGAATAGAGGGAATTAATTTGAGCCAATTAGAAGATAGAATATCCTGGAAGTCTGCAAGGAATATTGTTCTTACTATTTGCAAGACCAGGCAGCCTAAATCATGTTGCCAGTCACAGCACATATACTTGGGAGGTGCTTTTATGTAGAGGAATTGAACTGCATTTCAGAGCTGAAAGTAGAGAAAGAAAATTCCTATCTGCAAATGTTTTAAGGCCTCTTTGTTGTTGTATTAGTTTCCTAGTGCTGCTGTGACACACTGCCACAAACATAGTGGCTTCAAATGACCATAATCATTTACAGCACTTGCAGCTGAAGTCTGAAATTGATCTCACTGGGCAAAATTCAAGCTGTCAACAGGGCCACATTCCTTCTGGAGGCTCAGGGAGAATCCCTTCCCTTGCCTTTTTTCGGGTTCTAGAGACTGCCTACATTCTTTAGCCTCTTCTTCCACTTTAAAGCCAGCAACTAGCATTTTCAAATCTCTCTGTGACTCTGACCTTCTGACTCCCTCTTCCATATTTAAAGGATCTTTGTTATTACATTGGGCCCAATGTGGATAATCCAGAATAATCTCTATTTTAAAGTCTGTTGATTAGCAAACTTAATTATATCTGCAACTTTAATTCATTCTTGCCTTGTAACATGAAAGAGTCACCAGTTTGGGTATTAGGACGTGGACAATTTTTTTTTTTTTTTTTTTTTTTTTTTTTGAGATGGAATCTCACTTAGTCACCTAGCTAGAGTACTGTGATGCAATCTTGGCTCATTGCAACCTCTTCTTCCTGAGTTCAAGCGAATCTCCTGCCTGAGCCTCCTGAAGAACTGGGACTACAGGCATGCACCACCACGCCGGGCTAATAATTTTTTTTTTTTTTTTTTTTTTTGTATTTTTAGTAGAGACAGGGTTTCACTATGTTAGCCAGGCTGGTCTCGAACTCTGACCTCAAGTGATGCACCTGCCTTGGCCTCCCACAGTGCTGGGTTTACAAGTGTGAAACACCGCACTCAGCCTAAGATGTGGACATCTTTATTCTGCTTACCACAGTTCTCATTTTCAAATTCCATATCAAACTGGTTTTGAAATACACTTGGCACCCCATATCTGTGGGTTCTTCAGGGCCAACTGTGGGACTTGAGCATCCGAGGATTTGGGTATCTGGTATCTGCGGAGGTTCTGGAACCAATCCCAGAGGATACTTAGGGAAGACTGTACTAACTGATTTTGCTGCCTTGCATCTTTGTTCAGTGCTACTGTAACTCCATCAATTCACAACTACTCATTGAATCCCCCTCATTGCACAACACTCCACCAAGTGAGAAGTTATTCAAGGGGTTAAGGCATAGTCCCCGCCCTACCAGCAGGACCATAGCAAACCCGCCTCTACAGAGCGTTTGGACATATGCAGAAGGCCCTATTAGTTATCACAGTGATAGAGGGGGCACAACTAGCATTTTGTGCATAGGGCCAGGGATATTAGGTTTCTGGCATTACATGGAAATTTCCACAGAATGAAGAATTGTCCCATGTCTCACTTGAATTTCAAATGTCCAGGGGGGCAATCGTGTCTGTAAAAATCCTGCTTTTAATTATTTGTGCTTGGAACTGAATTCTTATTTGCATAAAAACTCAAGGTTTGCATAATTTACTACTTACATAAATTTTCCACATGGTAGATGAATTGTGTTGAGAGATGAATGTATTTTGTCTCATTTGGAACTCTGTCAATACTTATTTATTATTTCATGAAATCATATCAACAGCACCTGACTTACCAAAGTGCCACAATTGTATCAGTTAGCATCTCAGCTGCCCCATTATAATTCTACACAGGTGAAAGCATGTGATCACTTCATTATATCTTCACTATGATTGTATGCAAGCACTTATACACTAAAATGTGCGTTATTGTATAATTAACTGCTTTCCTTCTATTTCGCCTTTATAAGTTACAGTCTGTGCATGATGTTAGTTATTTTAGCATTGTATACATAGGTAGGTCATATTGGATATGGACTAAGAGGGCAGAGAGCAGTCGCTCTGAGCCCTTTATTAACCCCAGCCTCTCAGGGCACACAGGGCTCCTCAACTCTCACTACTCTGAGGTGTGCACAACTGAATCAGCGCATGGATGAATAGATGCTTTTGGTGAAGGGAACCACGAGATTGCAAGCTTTTGTTTTCATCTAGATTGTCATCTATTGAATGAATCCTTTGGTTGCTTTGGGATTGGCTCTCTCACATAGCTCTCTGACCTCTACTTGAGAGGAACCCTGCCTCTATCGACCAAGAGAACCAGATGGGATCCAGGGAGCAGAGGCAAGATGCCTTCTGTGCCAGGCCTGATGGAGAAACACTTTTGTCCCTCTTTGGCTGGTCCCTCAGTGGCTCTTCTATATCAATGTGGCCAAAATTAGAACGAAGGTCCTAAAAAAAGTAGCCAAGGAGGACACACAGGCTGCCTCACAATTCCTATGAGGCACAGATAGAAGGCCATTTAGTCTACTGAGGTCAACATCCTGGCTGTTACTGAGGAGAAATTCTTCCTGGTGAGTCCCCTTTCACAGATATCAAAACCTGGCTGAGGTAGCTGCCAAGAAAGGAGATTGCTGGTGTGGGATTTGGTGATTCTGGACTCAGGTTAATGTCCACTAAGATTTGAAACCAACATCTTCTTGTGACTTTGTCGAGTTACCTCCTCATCATTAAAAACTTGCCTCAGTCCTTGAAATTCCTCCCTCCCAGCTATACCTGCTGCTGCACTGCAGCCTGTAACTGCTGCGCCATTTACAATTACCATCGAGCGCTGCCCTGAAGTACCTGGTATTATATGTAGCTGCTCCCCTATAACGGGTGTATCTGTGTATTCCAGATCCAATTTCAACTCTCACTATTTGCTCAGAATGTCTTTCTCTTTTTTGTAGACAACTACATGCTGTTTGGGATCAGCTGGACTTGACAAAACATACTGACACACCAATCACATGTCACAACACCAGACTCTCAGACAACATTTTCATGGACACTGAGCCACTTCTGCTTTTATCCTGTCCTCCTCCACTTCTAGCCTTCAGGCACTTGGTGCCTCCCTGAGGATACACCAACACTTCAAGACCACACAGTGCATCTGGAGTCTGGCTCAGTAGTCCTGTGTCCTGAAATAACTGCTCGATGTTCCCAGAGCCAGTGAATGGGATTTGGGACATTTTTGTCATGAAGTCACAAGGTGAGACTATAAATGTCTTGCCTTTAAGGGTAGGGGGGTTTTTCCCATGACCCATCCATAAAATTTGTGAAAATGTTGTGCGTTGTACATTTTGGAGAGAAGAACTTTTATTATCTTCACGAAGGGACCTGTTACCCTAAAAGATTTAGAATCACTCAGCTTATTTGCTAAGATGTGCCTATTCTTTTAGACTCCAGGTGAGGCTTGATCTCCAGTCTCAAAAGGAAATATATGATGTCATCAGACCCCTAGGAAGGTATTTCTGAATATATGATATCATTTCCGTGTAACTCACCTTGCTAAGTCATTTAGATCCAACCGACCATCTTTATTTCTGTCAAAAATCTTCATCTGAAATGCAGAAGGGAAAATGATTGTACTTGTAACAGGAATTAATTCTGAAAGTTATTAAAGCACTTTTCTATTTTGCTCTTCTGATTACATATTTGCCTAAATTGGCTTAGGAGCCCACTTGCCTAGTATTGGTCACAGAAGGAATTGCATGTCAGCCTCTCTGTTAGGATGAGTCATAGGAACCAAACCTCCTAAATCTCAGTGGCTTAACACAACACAGGTTTATTTTTCACTCATGTTGTATGAGAATCAAGGGTTAGCTGGCAGGTCTACTTCATGTTGTCTATACTCTGGTGACATGGAATGACAAAGTAGTGACCATCTGGCCACATTCCTGATTGTCATTGCAGAAGGAAAGAATAGTAAATAATTTACTTATTGAAATTGTATTTTCCAAAGCAGATCCCTGGCCACACCCACCTTCAAAGGGACAGAATAATAAAATCCTATCATGTGACGAAAACTACTTATTTGGAGGATAGCAGCAACGACTACCAGTCTCTGACAGGCGAAACAGATAAAAATCTTCTATAAAGATTACAAGCTTGAAATGTGGGTTCTTTGTTTGAGTCAAGGTTTTCTGAAATTATTTTATAGCCCTCATTTAGCATATCAGCCACCAAGGAGGGCTTGGAGGGCTCATATCATAGGGTACCGTCATAGGGTATAGGAGAAACCTCATGTTTCCATGAAGGCAAAAGGTGTTGACGCTGAACCTTTCCTTTCATAGACAGACTTAGCATTGTCCAAAGAAGTTGTTTACATTATTAGATCAGACTAAACTTTAAACAATATAGGACTAAAAGTTAAAAATTTCTGCACTAACCACAAATTAGAAACACAAGACTGGTTTGGGCAAAATAGAAGAGATAGATTTCTTTGCACATCTGAGTTGAAATGTGAGTGAATTTTGTGACTTTACAACATTTTAATGCTACAGAATATCTCTAAACATATCCATATAAGGAGGCTGCACAGGGAAAAAGAGGGAGCAAGATAATCTGAAAATATATACAACAGATTTTTGCTTTAAAAGATACATTAGTCCCCCATCCTTCCTCTCTCTGCAAATACAGTTTTTTTAAATATTTAAAATGAATTTGAAAACCCATTATCCCTATTTTGGCACCAAAAATGTGTATTACAGAATTAAAACACAGGTTATATTTTTATACATTTGGACATATTACATGTCCAATTATGTCCCTTAAACATAAACACTATACAGAATCCAGTAAAAAGTCTGATGGGGATACACTTTGCTAGAAGATGAGCCATGAGTTATTTTCTGTGACACTTTCATTATGAGAGGTTCTATCTTAATAGAAAGCTAGGTCAGCTTGAGCTTTAAGCAAGTAACAACTCACCTTGAAAGACGTGGGCCTAAGTCCATTGCTGTGCAAACTTACTCCAAGAGAAAACAATCCCGTGCTCGAAATTGGCCTAGGATGAACTAAACATCAGTGTGCTAAATTATGCTTCTACCTATCATAAAATTGGCTATGGCTCAAATAAGAATAAGAATCAGGAAAAAAATCATTTGCCTAATTTTTCCATCTCTGAGTGTATACCAGTGAGAATGAATGGCACACATATTCCACTGTATCTGCTCGTCTACTTTCTTGGGGCCTCTGTAGCTCTAAGTTCAAATATTAATGATGAGGGAATCTTGAAGCATGCCTGTAGCAGCAGACTAGAAATCAAATCCTGTGTGACATTAAGACATTATGCTTCTTTGCAAGCATAACCTTTAGTGAATTTTGAATGCTTGGCATATTTGTTTGAGACATAATGGCTTCTTAATTTTTAAACTATAATAAAGACCATTTATGAGGGCTCAATACTTTATATGTTATTACATTTAATTATCACAACATCCTTATAAGGTCAAAAAAAAATCTGCATGTAACAAATAAGGAAACTGATATTTAGAAAGATTGAAGTAGGTTGTTTAAGAAGCAAGATTTTAATCTAAGCATATCTGTCACCAGAGCTCTTTCCATAAAACCAGGCTCTTAGCTCTATAAAGTCTGGGTATCTCATCCTGAATTTGGTTTGCTTCATGTTTGGTTATGAAGTAAAACATCTGGTGCAGGCCGGGCGCAGTGGCTCACGCCTGCAATCCCAGCACTTTGGGAGGCCGAGGAGGGCAGATCACAGGGTCAGGAGATCGAAACCATCCTGGCTAACATGATGAAACCCTGTCTCTACTAAAAATACAAAAAAATTAGCCAGGCATGGTGGCAGGCGCCTATAGTCCCAGCTGCTGGGGAGGCTGAGGCAGGAGAATGGTGTGAACCCGGGAGGCGAGCTTGCAGTGAGCCGAGATCATGTCACTGCACTACTCCAGCCTGAGAGACAGAGGGAGACGCCATCTCAAAAAAAAAAAAAAAATCTGGTGCCATAGAGTATACCAGAGATGTGGTATTTACCTTTTCTAATTGCCTCTTTTTAGAAAAAGACTATGTGGATTTCCCTCCAACTCAGTAGTCTGAATTTCCTCTAAAGAAATAGAAACTTCATGATAGTTGAGTCAACTCTAAGACTGCCAATTTTCACTTCACTGGACTCACGCTTATATAGTTCATTTCTATCTATTTTCTCTACCTTTGACTATAAACCAAGAGATATAAGCCTAGTGCCTGACAACTGCTCCAGGCAGTAGTGGCAGGTTGGTCACAGCCTGAGTTCCATGAGCAAGTGCCCCTGCCAGCCCTCAGCCCACAACCCAGCTCCCCTTCAATCCCCTGCACACACACCCCTTCCCACTGGGCTCCATGCCCTGAAGCTGCATGGGTGCTCATTTACCCTGGCTGGAATGATGATGAAGTATTCCCAGGCCAGAACAGGCTCCAGAATTTCTGAAACCAAATGTTCACTGCCTTGTGACATTGGTGCTCAAATTCCTATAGCAAACATGTTCTGACCAAAAACACAGAATATGAGGAGGTGACCCCTGCCCAGAAGCTCCTCTCCCAGTGACTCCTGACCAAGACCAATGGGATGTCCTGCTAGACTGAGTGGCTATTTGTTGCCGATGATGCTCACCCAGTGTCCATCCTGGAGGACTCTACCAGGCACCCACAGAATCAGAAGTGACCACCTTCACCTGTAGCATCAACCATGCCAAGCTGATGGTGGTGGAGGAACGATGTATTTACTGTGTGAACTCTGAGAACTGCACTAGTCCGAAATCCTCAGGGAAGCCTGGGTGTTCTCTAGCTTATCTAGTATCTCCAGAGCTATCCAGGAACTTGGTCATGCTCTTTTCAAAAACAACATGATTGTAACTGTGAAGAGTTTTCAATATATCTTGGCCAAGCTGCCAGATGATGCACCTTCCAAAACACCTGCTGGGACAGCAAAGGAAGCCAAAGGGAAGGTAAAGGAGACAGCACTGACAGCTGTGGAGAAGGCCAAGGACCTAGCGAGCAAGGCAACCACTGAAATGCAATAACAGCAACAGTGCATGTAGCCAGCCTGGGCCCTGCCCACCACCGCCACAGCACCCCTGATGACCTGGTTCAAATCCCTCTGCCCTTTTCCAATTTACTTCCAGCCCTACCTACTGCTTGGGTTGTGGGTTGAGGGTGGGTGTCATGTTGACATCTACAGAACACCAGGCATACCCATATCTGAGCCAGTCCTGCTTATTTCCCCATTGGGCAGCTGAGGTCAGAAGCACAGAGAGGTGTGGTGACTTGCACAGAATCACAGACGGGATGCAGATAAATTGGTAATAAATGCTAGACTGCAAACTCCATAAGGGCAGGGATCTTTGTTTTCTTTTGTGATATGCCCCCAAGTACTTGGCACATATCTAGTACATAATAGGCAGTCAATAATTATTTATTGAATTTTTTAAAAAAGAAAATAAATATAGGCCTTATTTTTTCCTCCCTCTTTATCCTAATTCACTCCAGGAGGGCTGTGGCAGTTGACAATGGCAGCGGTAGGGAGCATGCCTTCCATTCTGAAGGGCAATCGCTGAAAGGTGGAGAAGAGCCCTTCATCACTCTTCTTACCTCTACCACTGCTTTTCCAAGACTTGCACTCATACTCCATCCACACATTTTTGAGAATTAGCTACCTGAAAGGTGCTATCAAGGCTCCTAGAAATGGAACACAATGTCTTAATAACAAATGCCTTAAAATTCTAAGTGTGGTAGTTCCCATTCTCTGGCAAGAGACTCCTCAGGGACTTTGGAGTTACTCAGAATTCTCCTTAGATTGAATAATCTTTTAGTTTTTCAAACCTTTGTAGGTGCAGTAGCGATTGTAAAATGCAAAATCACTTAAAATCATTACTGGGTAACTTCCTGTCAATAGATATTTTCTTAAACAGTAGATTCAAAGTACAACTACTGTCATGTGGTGGGAGAGGAAGTCTGTGACTTTTTAAAACAATTCTTAATGAAGAATTTTAGTATAATGCCTGCCCATGGTGAAAAACATGCAAATAATTGAGCAGAGTCAAGAGTGTGGGTCCCTCCCTTGCCTGTTTTAGTGGTAACTACCATTCACAGAGTCTTATAGATCCTTCCAGAAACTTTTTAAGCATACAAGTATATGTGTATATATGTACACACATATATATCACATCTATCTAGTTTTTTGATGAATGGACCATATGCAATATACTATTTTGCAGCTTCCTTTTTTTTATTTAATAAATTGTTGGAAAAATCATTCTTTAGCAGTTCTTTTTTTTCTTTTTTTCTTTTTTTTTTTTTTTTTTTTTGAGATGGAGTCTCGCTCTATCGCCCAGGCAATCTCGGCTCACTGCAAGCTCCGCCTCCCAGGTTCACGCCATTCTCCTGCCTCAGCCTCCCGAGTAGCTGGGACTACAGGTGCCCACCACCACGCCCGGCTAATTTTTTGTATTTTTAGGAGAGACAGGGTTTCACCGAGTTAGCCAGGATGGTCTTGATCTCCTGACCTTGTGATCTGCCCGCCTCAGCCTCCCAAAGTGCTGGGATTACAGGCGCGAGCCACTGCACCCGGCCAGCAGTTCTTTTTTTAAAAAACTTTAAAGGAGATCTTCATTCCTGCCTGGAAATTATTGCCATATGCTATTTCAAAAAAGATTTAGAACCCCTCCCATATTATCAATTGAGAATTATTTGTCAGGTAATTACTATGTCTAATAACATTCTACACACTATGGGACATCTCAAACAATTATTAAGATGTACATGATTTTAGGAGTATACAATTGTAATTGAAGAGTGAAAAAGAAATATCTGAAATATACGTTAACGAATAAGATTCAACATTATCTCCTTAACCCTGAGAAAAAGAGACAGAGCAATGTGACAGGATATTGGAGGAGACTGAGGAAGGAGATAAGAATTCAGGTAAGTTCTGAAGGAGGGATAGGATTTGGAAATGAGGCAGAGAGAAGAGAGGAAGACATTATAGACTAGCAAATGTAAGAACAAAGGCACCGAGATAGAAATTCACATGATAGCAATAGGTTAGCCATAGAGAGCCACCAGGGAGGATGAGGGCTGTTCTGGGAGTGGAGGAGAGAAGTTAGAGTGGGAGAGAGAATGGGACCAGATGATGCAAGAGCTTGAAAGCCATAAATAGGAGTTTAAACTTTTGTAGATCCATGCACAGGTGACTGACATCATTCATTCATTTATTCATGCGTTCATTCATTTAACAAATATTTATGGAGTGCCTACTATGTGTCAGACACTGTTCTATTTACTGAACAAACAAAGATTCATGCTGTCATGTAGCTGATTTGGAAAGAGGAGATGGAAGGGGGGAAGGAAAATAAGACAGATAAGTAAAATACTGACTGCTTTACATATGTAACATGAAATATACATGTTACCTATGTTAAATGCTCTGGAGGAAAAATTAAGTAGCATATAGAATAGCAAGTTGGGGGGTACAATTTTAAATAGAATGGAAATGGAAAGCCTCAATTAAAAGGTGGCTTTTTCATAAAGACCTGAAAGAGATGAAAGTAAATCAAATGCATACCAGGGTTAAAAATATATTGGCAGGGATATGGCAAGTGCAAAGCACCTGTGGCAGCACATACATGCATGTCAGAGTAACCAAAAGTATGACAGGCAATAGTGTGGCAAGACTAGGACTGGGGAGGAGATAAAAGGAGATAAGATGGGAAAGGTGATGACTTGGGGTGTGAGCAGGTGGTGTAAGAACTTTGGCTTTTTCTCAGAGACAGAGCCTTTGGAGGTTTTTGATATGAAAAATGACATAATCTGACTCATAGTATAACAGGATCACTCTGGCTGCTGTGTTTCATAGAGATGGTAAGAGACAGGAGTGGAAATAGGGGGATTTGCTGGGAAGCATCTTACAATTCAGTTGAGAAATAATCATGGCTTGGAACAGGGTGAGAAATGATCAGATTTAGAATGTAATTTAAATGTGTTCAATAAGATTTGCCAGTCAGATGTGGAGTGATAGAGAAAGAGGCATCAAAGATGGTTTCAAGTGTCATGCCTTGAGCAACTTGAAAGCTTGAGGAAGACCAGTAGTGGAGCAGGTCTTTGGGGAAAGGTCAGAATTTCAATTTGAGACATGTTGAAAATGTATATTAGGCATGCAGTTCAAGTAGAGATACACATTTAAGTGTATGCAAGAAGTTTAGAGAAGTGGTCTGAGTCAGCCATATAAATCAAGGGTGGTCAGCCTTTAGCTTGTATTCAAAACCATGAGACTGGTTGAGATTACCGCGAGTGAGAGTGGACATAGAAGAGAAGAGATCTGAGGACTGAGCCCAGACGAGCGTCAGGTTGGCCTGGATCACAGTGATGAATGCCTAGACCCAGAGAAGGAAGCAGATATGAGCTGCTTTAATCCAGGCATGAAATATGAGAGCCAAGACCAGGATCATGGATGGGGACAAGCTTAAACTCATATCATTCTCTTTGTCTGCCATTGTTGTGGGATTTAGGAGGATGAGAGTGACCTCGGGTTGAAACAGAAGAGTATTAAGTGCACTCAGGCCCAGCTGACTCACGTCCAAAAGACTGGGATCGGAATAAAGACAGCACTTGACTTTTACATACACTTTACAAAAGGGGATGGGCTAGCTTGAAGCAAGCTTACAGTGGCGTGAAAGCAGGGATACAGAGGCAGGACAAACTTAGGATTGCACATAACTGTTACCAAGCAACCCAGGTGTCCATTATCTAGGTTTGCCTGGGCACAGGCTTATCTCTTAACCTTCACTATGGTACCCAGGCAGCTGTAGTTCAGGCCTACTCAGGCTTCTTATGACCTTTGTTGTACTTCTTAGATAAAACAGAATACCTGAAGTCACTAGTTATAGAGAACAGGAATCTATAAACTCATTCCATAAAATAAAGGAAAATTTGTTTTTCTCCTCCGTATGTTGAGGGAGTGCTGGCAGAGTCTCCAGAGCACATTAGACAGTATTATCAAGACTTTTCCTGGGTCTGGGCTGTGCTTATTGCTGCCTCTGGGACAAGTCAGCCTAATACTGGAAAACTTATTTCTCTTTCTTTTTATTTTTCTTTAATTTACCACCTCACCATAGTCTCAGATTTAAATGTGTTATTTTATAAAAGTTCAAGTTTCCCGCTCTAATTTAGTATGTGATTTAACATCAGCCAGAAATATTAGCTTACATTTAACAAAAGTAAATATTATCTAAAAATATCCTATCCAGACAGCTAAATCTTTCCTCCTGCCTGGCGTTGGCAGCACCTCTAAATTCAGTACCATAATTTGATTTTAATAATAGGCTGTCTCCTTCCTTGTCCAGAACATTAATTAGGAATCAGGATAAGACAAGATGTACAGACCTCTGCTTCTCTCTTCTGATTGGTCATTCTGCCTTAACTCACTCATTAGTCATGCTTCAGCCAGTTTTTAAATGTGCCAATCCTTATTCAGATCAATTTGAATTCATTTAATAGGTTACATCTCTTAAGTAAAGCATTTGATGCTAAACCTCAGAACAAAATCTTTAATACAGTATTGCCATGATTATGTCCATTGCTCAATAAAAATCCATTAAAGCAGCAATAACATGATTTCACGCTTAGTATATCAGAGCTCAGGATGTAGAAGTCGTTTTTTAAAAAGCTAAGTTCCTAAAAGTTAGTACACCCAGAAGTTTCTAGGGAAATATAAAAAGTCATTTAAAAAATCAACTATCAAGTTCCAAAATCTATTTGTTGGAAAGTATAAGTCACCTCTATGACTTAGGGAAGAAAAATGAAATCGATTGGTCAAAATTTCATTGAACTCATTTTGTCTTCTAATCAAACTCAAATCTTTGGGTGGAAACTCTTCACCAGCTTCCTCCACACTTGGCTGTCATCTCAGTGCATAAAAAGTCAATGAGAAGCTGATATAGCTTGGATGTTGTCTCCTGTAAATCTCATGTTGAAATGTAATCCCCAGTGTTGGACGTGATGAATCATGGGGGCAGATTTCTGATGAATGGTTTAGCACCATCCCCTTGGTGCTGTCCTTGCTATAGTGAATGCTTTCTCCCAGCATCTGGTTGTTTAAAAGTGTGTGGCACCCTCCTTGGCTCTCTCTCTTTTGTTCCTGCTTTTGCCATGTGATGTGCTTGCTCCTGCTTCACTGTCTACCATAAGTAAAAGCTCCTGGAGGCCTCCTCAGAAGCAAAGCACATGCCAGCATCATGCTTGTACAGCCTGCAGAACCATGAGCCAATGAAACCTTCTTTTATAAATTACCCAGTCACAGGTGTTTCTTTATAGCAACACAACAATGGTCTAACACAGGGGCCATTTGGAGTTTGTTTGATTATGGACCTGTCTCCATGGGACAATTTAGAACCAAAATGAGTACTTAACTGCAGCACACATGAGCAGAAAAGCTATGAGGTGTTGGCAATGAAACAGACATAGAATAACAGGACTGTCTTGGCCAATGGACAGTTCTCAAACTAGATACTTAAACATTGGGTAAGATCACTCTGATTTCCCTCAGCTACTTCCCAGGACTCTAGACTTACGAATCTAAGCTAAAAATGTTGCATACTGACAAATTTTCTTGAGCTCAGGACATCCCATTGTAAGGTGATGCCAGCCTGAAGCTTCTTTAATTTAAGCCTGATGGCTGTAAAGGGAAAAGCTCTGGGCAACTGGCCTGATTTGTGATGTGCATCATCTTTCTTCAACCACATACTGCACCCTTTCTGATTCTACCCTGGCAGGTCTGGTTTAAAGGAGAGGAGAAAAGGAGAATTTCAGAGCATAAAGCTCTGCTTGGGGAAGATTGGGTCTGTGCAAAATGCTGAAATGTGCAATATGCAACCCTCCAAGCAATATGCAATATGCTCCCTCCAACCCAAGAGGGAGCAAGAGCCATAATAGGGGCACAGGGTCATAAGAAACACTGACAGGGGAGATAGGAGGTTCCCAAAGACAAACGTTCCTTATTTTGTCATGGTTTCATCATAGCTGGCTATTAGGTAACAACTGAAAGTTCAGTTTAATATGCATTAAGTAGCCTACTACGTGTCAGGTCCCATGTGAGGGCTGGGACAAGAAGGTTAGATGCTGTCCTCACCCTTGAGGAGTCACAGGCTAGTGGGGTACAAGAGCCATAAACAGATAACATCAGTGTCATCCTTGACTCCCACGTGATTCATCAGGAAATCTTCTCAAGTTTATCTTCAAAATATATTTAGTTCTCACCTCTTCTGCCACTCCAACTGAGTCCAAGTTGCCATCCTCCATCACCTGGATGGCAACAATGGCCTCTCAGCAGATCTTCCTGATTCCATACTTGCCCATTGAGGACTCTTCTCAATCAAGGGGGCAAATCTTGACATCCTCTGCATCATAGCCCTCTAGCCGTTTTCCATCTAACTAAAACCCCAAGTCCTCACGATGGGCTAAAAATCCCATGATGGTCTGGCTGCCGTTTAGTCTCATCCTTTCTTGCTCTGCTCCAGCCATGCTGGTCTCCCCCGTTCTTAAAAATCCCAGGCACGCTTTTGCATTAGGGGCCCTGTGCCTGCTGTACCCTCAGTCCCTCCTCACATCTCACCTTCTCAGAGGAGCCACCCTGACCACCTTATTGAAAAGTACCCCTTCTTCCCAGTCCCCTACCCCAACTGCTCCTGCTAGCACTGCCATTCCTGGCCCAACTCCACTTTTTAATTTTTTCCATAACACTCATCTCCCTCTGTTATGCAATATAATGAATTATTAATTACGTTTATTATTTGTTGTCAGTCTCTCCTTTGTCTATTTTGCTCACTGTTGAATCCCTGTTGACTAGAATAATGCTTGGGGCATAGTAGATATGTAATGAATATTTGCAGAATGAATTAAATTATTAAGAAGCTAAGATGATGATATGCACAAGGCACTACACAGGCACAGAGAAGGGGTACTGGGCTTACCGTGGAGGGAAGGCTACAGAAGATTTCTTTTAGGGCAAGTTGATGTCTAACTGAATATCGAATGATGAGCAAGAACCAGGTGAAAAAAGTGAGGGGAAAAAAGCTGAGCTATATTAAGAAGTAAAAGAGTAGTGGTTTAGTATGGTTAGTTGGAGGTGGGGGCAAGCTCCTCAGAGTCAAAGATAGTCAAAGAAATACTGGCAACATGCTGGAGATTCTACATGAAAATATATTCATTAAGTAGGTCATGTTTTATAAGTCGATAAAATCGAGATAACAACAGCCAGTGTTAACATTCTGTTAAATCAATGTTAAAAATATGCTGAACTAGAAAAACACCTCCTTATTGTTCTGTACCCCAAGCAGTTTCCATCTAATTTCCTTTTTCATAGTATTCATTCTATTAGAGGGCTTCACTGGAGCTTAGGTCAAAAGGAACCTAGAGATTCTCCTGTAGCTGGGAAACTGCTTCCCACTGCTGGGGGATTTCCCACTTCACCCTTTGGTGCTGAGCACATATTTACTCAGGATTTCAGACATCATTTTGCATGCTATGAAAACAAATCAACATAGTAAGAGGCTGAATAATTTCCTTAATTGAGATCCTGCCCTGAGATTTGATTCTCTCCTTGGCATTTGCTTTCTCCTGTCTAGGCCAATTACAAGTTACCAGGGTCAAGAGCACTTGCCTCCTTCCCAACACAGACTCATTTGACTGGAGGCACATTCAGAGCAGAGTACAGAAGGAGAGTAGAGAAAGCTCCAGGGCTGAAAATCAGGGGAGCTTAGCTTCCAGCTTAACAGATGCCTTTAGCTAAGGAACATTTTTTCTCAGTTATCTGATCTTTAAAATGAGCTTAAGAACTCAACCTGGTGGTGACTTAGTCACTTAAAACGCTTTCTTAGCCTTAGTCATCAGATATATAAAATTGCATGAATAATACCAAGACTGTAGAGAAGTTGTTGGAAATATTATAGTATTTGGAAATACCAATTAAAAGCCCAAATAGGTCAACATGGTGGTACACATTTTAACAAACTCTTCTCAGTAATATGTATCCCTGACTTCACCATAAGGCTCAATGAGGTGAATCTGTTCAATAACTCTTTATATAATAAATATAACAATCCTACAAGTAATTAAAGCTTTATCAGCAAATTTCCATGCTTACTAACTAAGAAACCTGAAGATTTTTATAGGAATGAACCACACACCTAGGGATGAGAAAGGGATAGGGGAGGAGAAAAGACAGAGGAGCCAGATACAATTTAATACAAATCATTGATGAGTACTGGGAGAAATGCATCAAGTTAGGTGTTGAAACAGAACATGAGGATGAGTTCACCAAAGGCAGCTTCCTACTTCACCACTTTCCATGGAGCTTGACACAAAAATAGTCTCAAGGTCACTTGGAACAACGATGACATGAGGGGAATGTGAAATAATGACAACTACTGCAATAAGAGCTAACTCATTGTATTCTGGACAGTCTGCAAGTCCTTCAAATGCATCAACGCATTTGCCCTCACAGGAATTAGGTACTATTCATCCCCATTTTATAGGAGAAGTAAATAAAGTTGAGAGGCTTGACAGTTTTCTTACATCATAGCTGGTAAGTGGCAGAGGTAGGACATGCATCCTCCATCTAGCTGACTCTCCAGCTGCACTAAATCAACATGCTAAATGAGGAGAATCATCCACTGTGGTGAGAGGCAGCTTCCATCTGTTTGGTACTGATTGTCTAAGTCCATGTTTACTTGCTTCCATGTGACTTCAATTAACATTGAGGTTATTGGCCTGATGCTTAGAAACCTAATATTGACTGAACTTTTCAGGTTTCCCCACAGACTGGTGAACAGCTTTCTCTCTCAAATAGATGCAACCTGGTCACAAGAGAGAGGCTACAAGAGTTCAGTTTTAGCCAGTGTTTTTCAGAGTTGAGGTTTCCTCTTGCATTCATTTAGCCTTCAAATTCTCAAGGACGACCTCTCTAGCAGACACTGTTTCTGGGGTCTGGGGAGGGAGTGGGGGAGCTGTCCTCATGGAGGTAATTACTCATGGAGTAGTGAGTAATTATTCATTACTTACCATGGTGCCAGTGTATTCTTCCAGTTTAGCCTCAGAAATGGCCTTTCTGTGGTGAAGAAAGAGGTCTCGGAGGAAGTTCTGTGGCGCCAAGAGAAGAGTCATACTTCATATAGTGAGCAAATAAACTGCAAAGGTCTTAAAAGGCCTTATTTCAAGAATTGTGGGTTGTTTGTTTCCAGGAGGAAATAAAATGCTTTTAGCAAGCAATAAATCCAAGAATTGAGGGCTGTCACTGTTTATAGGGAGCTCACGGGGCCCAGGGACTAGCTCCAGCATGAAAAAGTTATCATAAATGCTCAATTATGCTGCTTTTCCAGAGACAGCAATGTGACTTGCACTTTCTAAACCTTTTAAAAATGAATATATATACATATATGTACATATGTATGTATTTTTTGAGTAACATATTCAAATACATCTTTCCTGGGCCCACAGAAATCAAACTCATGATACACACATATCAAATTCCCAATGATAAACAAACCCACCCCTTCACCCAGTGACACTTACGCGGAGCTCAGCAGCTGATATAAAGCCACTGCTGTCAGCGTCATATTTGCGCCAAATCTGAAATACACAAAAGTCATTAATTCATTTATCCTCAGATAAGTTGGAATAATTATGTGGTATCTACTACAGTTCAGCATCTGAAAACAGTACTTAACTGAATGGAAATTCCACTTTTGATGGGAAACTTTAGGCTTTCTTTGGTGACAGCAATTTTGGGCAGAATCCACCAGAAATAGATCACTGCATTCACTTGGAGCCACTTAAGGAGGGCCACAGTGGTTTCAATGAAAGCCCACTGAGTGGGCTTTAATCGAAAGGGTTCTTTTGGAAAGTTCAGAATGGAAAGATACAAAGTGATGAACTTCAATTTGGGGCAATATGACAAAGTAAGAAACCTCCTCAGTACTAAATACCTAAAAATGCAACATCCTATGTAAATAACTTTTAATTACATTGCATAGATCACAAGAAAGTGAAAGGACTCCTAAGAGACCCAACGTGATAGGAAAGCACAAACTTAGAGTGGTAATGTAGGACTGAAACCAAAGCCTATCCCAAGTATATCTGCTGGTCCCTGGCAACAACGTCTGCAGTTTTATGAGAAAACTGCACATGTGGTAGACAAGGAATAAATCATGGGACCCACACAGGTGGAAAATCAGATCGAGGTGCCCGCTTTAAACTAAAGCTTCAAAACTAAAACCTTAATGAAAGATGAACTTTAAAAAATTACACTGCAGAAAAGTCCCCTAAGAAATCTTGCCTGTGTGGTCTTGTCTCTGATGGAAGGAATAAAATAACTGATAATTCCCAGTTATAAGCTACTCCTCTCATTAGTGTGAGGCCAGCATTCATCCAACTGAAGATACAGTTACTGAACTGGAAGACAGAACAGCTGAAACTCTTTGAGGAAAGCACTGAACTACTTTCCTTAATAAATTCTGTTACTCTCACCACCTCTGATTATTCCATGGACAAGCCCCACATCAGTTGGCAAGCTCCCTAACTCTTGTACAAAATGAAAGGTTACACTAAGTTGTTGTGTTTTTTTTTCCATTGACAGATTTTTCTTAGATCCTAGATGGATTGCCTGTGTTCTGTGTTAACCAACTGCAGGAACCTTAGTTATTAACCACAATCAGTGTCCTGAGCTCAGACTCTGCAGGGATAGTAGGAGATGTTGATACTGATGCTATGTCGACACTGGTGCTGATATTTGGTGATAACAATTCAGAAATGTCACTCCTTTCAGACCCTGTCATTTATGTCTGAATTTAGTCCAATTTACACAATCAATGAGTTAAATGTGATTTATATCTTTTATCGTATGAATATGCCAAAACTATGAGAATTTCAAATAATTTTTAAAATTTTTTGCATGCTTTTTAAATGCCATTCTCCAACAATATCCATCTAAATTATTGTGTAGTTTTACTACAGCTGAGTCATTGGAGAGCCAAAGATTTTTGTGTGAACATTCAGCAAGCCTATCTTTAAAGAATAAAAGCAAAATAAAGACATTTCCAGACAAACAGAAGCAGAGTTTATTACCAGCAGACTCTCAATAAAGAATATACTCTGGGAAGAAGAAGGAACAGGAAGAAGGAAATCTGAGATACACAAAAAAGGAATGGTGAACAAAGACAATGGTAGCAATATGACATGTGGTGACACATGGGCAAATTGAAACAAATCTTGACTGCATAAAATTTGTGGGATTAAAGAAAACAAGAGAGAACTAATATTCTGGACAATAATGGCACATGAGTTGGTGAGTAAGAGTTATAGTGTGTTAAGATCCTGTGGTTCAGGGGAAAAGTTAGAATTTCTTAAAATATGTAGAATGTAATGGGATATAAGACAGTTAATTTTTAAAAACGAATAATTTACAATGATAGTTTTAAAAACTGGGTACAGAAAGGGAAAGCTCTTCTTTACAGATAAAATCGACAAACTACAAAGGCAGGAAAAGTAGAATTAAAAAAAAAAAAAAGATAAGAAGCCTCCATAGGGCCATGTGCTTTTCCCACTTCTCAAGATTATTCAAGACTACACTAGGCCTAACATTTTAATACTATTTTTCTATATTCATGATTTTTTTTCTGAAATCATGTTCACTGTACAAAATTAATGAAATACAAAAAGAAAAAATTTATAATCTCCAGAAATTCCTCTCCTGAGATAATTACTTATTGTTTCTATGTGTTTCATTTCTATCATGTTTCTACAACATACACTAAAAAACAGAATTGGGATCATATTATCTATACGCTTGGGCAGTCTCTTTGTTATTTTTATTAAAAATGTTATCTGAGTGTTTTTAAACACAATTAGAATCATTTTGAAAATGTCTTAAAATACATTTTAAATAATTATGACTTTATACACAATTGGAAAATACAAAAGTACAAAGAATAAAATCACCTGAAATCTTACCACTTACGAACAACTGATATTTATTTGTGTATACTTACCTATTATCTTATTTATTCAGGCCTCAGGGTAAACAACTTTTAAACAAAGTTAAGATCAAATTCCATATACAATTTTGTTTCTTAATATCATATTGCATTTCCTTCATGTCATTAATTATTTTTTGAAAATTTGATCTTCAGTGATCAATAATGTTCAATACTGTAGTTTTTTGCTAATGAATCTGCAGCACCTAGAACAGTGCCTTGCATATTACAGTGCTCATAAGAATTTGTAGAATGAATGAATTATATGAATATATCATAATTTAACTAACTTTTCCACTATTGTTAGACATTTATGTTATTTTTAGTTTGAACTATAAGTGACACTGCAACATTATATGAACATCATTGTACAGAAAACTTTTGTCTACATTTCTGATTATAGCCATAAAATAGATGCCTGAAAAAGTAGAATTTTTGTGGTTTTTTTTGTTTGTTTGTTTGTTTGTTTTGAGACCAAGTTTCCCTCTTGTCCCCGAGGCTGAAGTGCAATGACACGATCTATGCTCACTGCAACTTCTGCCTCCTGGGTTCAAGCAATTCTCCACCCTCAGCCTCCTGAGTAGCTGGGATTAGAGGTGCCCACCACCACGCCCAGCTAATTTTTGTATTTTTTTTTTTTTTTTTTTTAGTAGAGATGGGGTTTCACAATGTTGGCCAGGCTGCTCTTAAACTTCTGACCTCAGGTGATTCACCCACCTTGGCCTCCCCAAATGCTGGAATTACAGGTGTGAGCCACCGTGCCCAGCCAGGACAAATTAAATTTAAAAAAATTAACTGTGGATAATGAAATTTTAAAGGATCGTGATTGAATTTTTCCAAAATTACTTTCCATAAAATTATTGCATTTCTTGAGTTACTGGCATAAATTCATGGTCCATTCAGAATTTCTTCTGTAAATTGCCTATGCAAAACTTATTATCTCCTAAATGGGGACATGGTAACTGTATCCATTGTGGGGCCCTGGATGCAGTGGCTGTCTTGAATCTGCTGCTCTGGACTTGGGGAAACCCTTATCTGCCCTTCCCTTGTTGTTTTTCACCAACAGAGCAGTAACACTGAGAGGCTGAGAGAAGGGGTAGCCAGAGGGAAAGTGGTAAGAGAGGTTATTGATATTGCCTTTAGCTTTTACTCTCCCATGATTATAAACAGAAGGCCTCCTGGCTGGACCAGCACTCTAATACATTATGTTCTGTATCATCATGCCTTCAAAACTAAAATTAGTTGCCGCCATTTTCTAGAGTCTAGATTTCTAGACAGCATTCTCAAAAGGCTGAAGCTCCATAGGGATATTGGCTTCAGATGGGGCACCTGCTCTCCTTTCCATAGTCCCCCACCTCCCCTCCCTCTCCATTCTTCAGTGTACCTGCCTGGCCTCTTGTCTAAAGTTTCCTCCAGCCCAAACTAAAGGAGCCTGTCAGCTCAGGAGCACCCCAGGACAGTACTGAGAGAACACTGGGGTTTGGGACCAAAGTCCTCACTCATCACTAAGGCATTTTTTGCTTGGTCTTATCCTCAGTGCTCAGCTCTCCCTTGACCGCTGGGCAGGAGTGGTGGTAGCCACAGCAGGTGGCTAAGATCATAGCCTTGTCTCCATCCTCTTTCTCCATAAAGACATAATCAAGCACTCACCTGCATAAACTCCACGCTGCTGTCCAGTGGGTTTTCCCGACGAAAGACCAGAAGAAAGTTTTCATCCTCAGATAAGAACATACCAGCAAGCTAAAGGAACAGAAAAAATAAGTCGGGGACCCTGGCCAGTGTCCATTTAAGAATGTTCTCTGGTAAAAGGCATGGTGGTACGTCTTCCAGGGCGGAAGGTCTCAGATCTTCCAGGATGAACAGCTCAGTTTGCAGTTCTGTGCTCTTGATTGACATTCTTTGATTCATTTATTCTTTCAGAAAGTATCACACTCCTACTAAGTATAAATCGCTATGGATGTCTGCCTTCCACGAGCTTAAAATCTAAGCTAATGATGAATATAACATTAATATCAATAATAAATTTGTTAAGTGTTGATATGTTCCAGGCACTATTCTAAGAACTTCCAATACTGAATTAATTTAATTCCATAGTAACAGAAGATAAAAATAGCAAATAATGCTTATGTTTGCCAGGCATTATTCTAAATGCTTGCATATGCTAATTCATTTAATCCTAATAACAATCTATGGGGTGCACAACATACCATTACTGTTATTTTCCGGTGCAGGAAACTGGTCTATACAGAGATAAGGAACTTGCCAACATTTTGTAATTAGTGTGTGATGAAGTCAGTATTTCAGCTTGGCGATCTCAAGCCCACACTTTTAATCACTATGGTTTACTGGTGAGATGCTGTATATATACAGTACTTCAGTGCAAAAGCAGGAATAACTGCTGCCTGGCTTGATACTTGAGTGTTAGCTATGGTTTATATTTTTTTACATTATTAGTGTCTATAAGATACTACAACAGTTGACTCAAGTATGATAAATTCAGCCAATCAGCTTTTTAATATGAGCACCAGTTTGACTGATTTACTTCATGCACTCCCTTGAACAAAGGTATAATAATATCTTGTTCCCCTATGTAGTTATAATACTTTTTTCAGGTTTGGCTGTGTTCATTGCCAAGCCTAGGGTATTGTAGTATATGTTGTCTTCTTTCTGAGCTGTTCCCATAGACAATGGTCATTTCTTCTCTAACGGAGTAGTTTGCTCAGTGTCTTGTACAATACCACAGAGTGAGTCCACAGCAGATGCTCCGGAAGGGATTTAGGTGTAATTAGCTCACATTCTCATTCACATTTTCTAATTGGATGTGGGTCAGCTCGAGGACACATCATGTTAACAATAACTACCAGATTTTGAGTGCTTGCTACATGGCAGGTACCAGCAAGATGCTTTTTAGTTATCATCTCATTAAGTCCTCACACCAGTTTTTCAGGATGAGTATAAATATCCCCTTTTTGTCAATGGGAGGCAGTGCAGTTCAAAGTGTGAGTGATAGGCTTTAGAGTGAAATTAAATTTCTTCTCCATTACTTACTAATGATTTGACCTTAGGTAATTTAGTTAATATATCTATGCCTCAATTTCCTCATTTGGAAAATGGAGATAATAATATTGATATCCTGGTCCAGATGGGAAGACTAAAAGTAAGATGAGCCAGTATTTATAAACTGTTTAGGAAAATACCTCATACATATCAAATAGTCAATAAATGATGACTGCCATGTTGGTGAAGATGATAAAATTGAGGCTCAGAGAAATTAAGTAACTTGCCTAAGGTTTCATATTCCACCATATTGACTTCATGCTTTTCCCATCAACCTACACAGGGTCAACTGGAACAGGGAACTGTTCTTTGAGACTAACGGTGGCCTTTTTCCCATCTTATTTTTTACTAGAAAATCCAACATGAGCCAAGGTGGGCTGATTTTTATGTCACGACTACCTGTAATTGGAGTAAGTGAAATGGTCAATAGTACAGCAAGGGAATGTAGGGGAAGCAAAAGGCCTTGCTGCTCCTTAGACTCACAGACTCATAAGGTTTTAAGGAGCCTTGGGAACGATGCAGTCATGCACCATCAGCTTTTGAACAAACAACAACCTCAATGACACTCATATGCAGAATTACAAGACAAAAATGGTTGGCCAATTACTGGGGAATGTCTTCTGTTATTAGTAAGATAATGACATAGTTTTCAGTTATTTGCTATGTTTTGCTCATTCATTAATTAGGTCAAGAAATACTGAGCCCTACTATATGCTATGCTCTGTTCCAGGGTCTGGAAAATTACAACAGTGAACATGTAGTTATGAATCTTTTGTTTAGTACACCTAACTTGCTGTTTGCATTTACTGTTCTGTTGATGCACACATTGATACTTTTACATCCAGTATAATCATAATTTTTGGTTACATATACAATTTTGCCTTTGATTAAAAGTTTGGAAACAGCTACACTCATAAATCTAGAGTTTAGTTTATTCGTTTTCTGAAAAGGCAGTCTGCTGGTGAACACGCACACTTTTTATAAAGGGAAATTATCCTGCCCTATTAACATAACTTCCTGAAGAAATTGTCCTATTATTCTTTTCAATAATATGGACTGCTCAGATATGGCAGTGTCACAACATCAAGAGACTAGCTCTCCCATTGTCAGGTAATATGTCTAACAGGCAGTTTTGACTATGAAAAAATATCTTAGTTTCAGATTGACTCATTTTCACATACAGATTTATAGCTACATAGTATGAACCTGTATAGATTCCTATCTATAAGCAGAGTTCCACTAAAACCATTGCCACTTATTTGGTCATGTCATTCTAGGAAAGTAACTCAAGTCCTTATCAGCAAAATAGGGATAATGTTCCATGTCTATCATCATCTTAACTACTACGGGAATACAATAATAAAATATATGTGGAAGTCCTTTCTAAACTGTAAACATTTTTGTAACTGGAAGGAGAAATGATCAGGTAAGTTGTAGACCATCCACAGCGCTGCACACGTAGCATAGTTACATGCTTTAGTATGTGCTCCATAAAAGTGGATTAAGTTGAAGTAAAGACAGCTATTGTCTGTCATGCTTTTAATGATCTTAGGGATAGATCTTTCCTATCTCCACTGGGAGCTGATGCTGAAGTTTAACCTTATTTATTTTCAGTAAGTTTTTCCTTATATCACTGCTCAGTTTGAACAGGACACTATATAAAGAGACAAATGGTGGATCAAGTAATTGAAAGGCCTCTATCATTTCAATTCCCCAATTATAAAATAGGTACAAATATTAATTGACCTAAATAAAATGATAAAAGAATTGCACACTCTTTGTTACTAAGTAGATGAAAAAGGAGAGATGATTACTTTTAAAATGTTATCTAAGCCAACTGCCTTTCAGAAATCTCCAATTTCCTGATCAAATGTAAAGTTTCCATTGTCTTTCAAAGAATATTACAGCCCAAGATGACAAAGTAAAGAAAAAAACAGTCAAGAAGAGTAGAGCCATGAAAGATACAGTCATGAAACGTACCTCTTTCATCTGAATGTGACCATCTTTAGAAGCATCTCGGGTAGTCATAAATTGCTGTTTCACCTTGTGCAAATTTGCTTTCATGACTGTGTCCTGCAATTGACCAAACAGAGCCACATTAAAGCCACTGGGATCTCAAAGATATAGTTAGGATAGCAAATATTCAAAACACACGGCATGATAATTATGTTTTTCGAACCTGGAAAGCAGGTTCCTTGGCCATTTAAAGTGATTTTATCCTTTTGTAGAAGAAAGAGCAACGCTGGAGATTTCTTGAGCAACCAAGCACTAATCAGAATCTTGACTAGGTACAATTTACAGTTAATTAGTTATTAAAATATTGATAAAAAGAAGCTTAGAGACTAGGGTGCTGAAAGAACAAATTTGAACAGTGTTATATTTGGTTGTGACAAAAGATTGTATTGTAATTACAGATTTTCTTCCCAGTAACTCAGAGGTTTTACATTTTTTAACTGAAAAGTCCAGTTGTTCTGGGCCCCCAGGTGTATGTAACTCCTTTTTAATCTTCTTTTGTATTCTCTAGGGAAAAAAAAAATAATGAGAAGGGAGAAATAATTAAAGAGGAGACCAAAGTAATAAGGTAATTGCTGAGTTAACCAAAGATGTTACAACTCCCTTCTATGTTGAACCTTAATTGTCTTCTCTGGTGGATTTTATGGTTATTACAGTAAAAGTGACATATGTAACCAACAATAAAGAATGAATTCTGATGCAAGGGTTGAGAAGCATAGATAATCCCAAAGAGTGCCCAATTCTAAGATTCTAGACTTGCTGAAATTTATGCTAAATTCATTCTCCTTAATACTATCATGCTATCTCTGGTCCCAAGCCCTCCAGCTGTAAGTTAGAGGGACTTAGAAGAGGTAATCCTGCTGATTCACTACCCTCCCTGTTGGTGTTGGGGGTGGAAGTGACTCAGCCTTCAGGACACTCTCTGGATGCATCATCTGTGCACATGTGTACAGGCCAGTTATCTGGGTGGCCTTGGGCTGACTCAGTTCTTCTGCCTTTCTTACTTGTATTTTTCAAGAATAACCCTAGCATGTGCTGGTGATGCAACATCCTGAGATAAGGAAAAACTTGCCAGAACAACCCAGGTTCAAGATGTCCTAAAACACTTTAGCCCACCACATGTTGCCTTCAGGTACAAAACTCAGAAAACACTGCTTTCTATCAAGCACCTACCATGTGCCAAACACAATTCTGGCCACTGGTGACATTATAGTCAGCAAAAGAGACCTGGTCTTTGCCCTCCATCACAGGCTGGTGGAAGGCATCTTTGTCTAGCCTTCCTTTCCACTGGGACCTCTCCCTAATGGAAGAAGAGAGGAGATGGTGGAAAGAGAAATGTGGTGGGGAATTAACAACTGCTACATCCAATTCACAAGAATAGGAAAGAAGAGCAGGTAAATAAACATTTTTGGAGTGCCAGCCAGAGGATGGGCTCTAAGCCATGCTCTTTAACAAATATTATCTCCCTGGATCTTCACAAAGGCCCTGGGAGGCAGAGAAAAATGTACTATACCCTTCAGCCCCTGGCTTCCTTGCTGGCCTACTAGCTTCTTCCTCTTTGGGAAACTTGTTTTTTCTTTTGTGCTCCCGCTTCTTACATGGAAATTCTCCTTTATCATTTTCCCATCACTAGCTGAGAAAATGTTTTTGGTTTTTTTGTATTCTTGACTCGAAGGGGCTGTCAGTCCTCACCTCTTCCCCTCAGGCTGTCATCGCTTCAGTTGACCTCTTGCATATGGCAAAGAACTTGCCAGAACAACCCAGGCTCTGTTTTAGTCCTTCCTAGAACAAAATGTCCTAAAACACTTTAGCATGGCACAACATGTTGCTCTCAGGAATAAAACCCAGGGAAGACTGCATATGGCAAATGTTTTTCAGGGAGTAGAAAATCTAGTAGAAAAGTAGTACAAACTCTCTACCTTCCAGATCTTAACATATGAAGACTAATACTCAAATTCATGATAATTTTATCCATTGCTGCACTATAAATCAAAACATATGATTCATTCAGATTAGTCTTTGTGATTTAGAAGCAAAAGAGTAAAGAAGAAAAAAATCAGAGGATGCTTGGCAATCTTTTCTAAGGATCTGAGACACTCCCCTTTCATTTTACTGATGAGAAAATAGGCCAGAAGGGTGATGCTGCTGAATACTGGCAGAACAATCTTAAAACCAGCACATTTGATATCTGGTCTAGTGCACTTTCCACCACACCTTGTTGTTGCTTGAGATGAGGCAGAGAACACCTAATGGAGTCATTGCATTCCAGCATTAAGTTGTTAATAAATGAGAAATGGTTCAAACAAAATGCAAGGAAAGCTTGATGACTTGCTTTGGGGATTTTTCAGGATAGGTTCTGGCAACTAGTTAGATAACCAGATGCTTTAAATATTATAAGAGCCTGAAGGTTTGAAAGCCTTTTCTTAGAAAACCAGGGAACACTTTGGTCAGCAAGAACAATTTTAATGCTAGGGAAGTTCCTGGGCATTATGCTAGACCTCAACCCCTGACATTGGCATCCATCGTGCCAACTCATTGTAGGAGATGGGTGCATAGCAAATGTTCGATGTAAGGTAGAAAAGGTGCTGTGAGCTGATATAATTTAAGCTATTGGATCCTCTAATATCTGATTCTCTAAAATTCCAGGATTGGTGTGGATACTGGATATATAGGGAACTGCCAAGTTTCATGTCAGTCAGTAGTTTGCCTCTTCCCTGTTCAATCATACACAAACTTTTGTCAGTAAGTATAAAGATAGAATTGTACTTCCCTTTTTTTTTTTTTTTACTTGTTGCCTTTTGCTGCAGGGGATGATAAATAGATGAAATTCATGCAATAGAAAGAAGTTAACGAATTAATGGCTTGTATAGTTCCCAAATGGATAATAAATAGTGATCAATAAACTTTATTTGAAATAAATTGTAGTGAAGGTGAGTCTCTAAAAAAAAAAAACAAAAGTTATATGAATAAGAACTAAAAAATAGCATCTATATGTATAGCTATTTTTTGAAGTTATAAACCGAAACCACTAGCATTTGTGATTGAGATGATGTATCCATCAAATGAATCTGTGTATCCTAGCCATATCAAGGTCATCTGCTGTTTCTCTGGCTTTGGTCCTGTATTTAGAAACCCAAAATGATTAAAATAAGAAGACTTGGACAGTCTGACTCTGTAAACATCAACCAAACATATTCATATGGTGATTATAAATGGGGAACAGTGAAGGGTCTAGTTAAAAACAAAAAAAAATGAATACCAGCCGGGCGTGGTGGCTCACGCCTGTAATCCCAGCACTTGAGGGAGCTGAGGTGGGTGGATTACGAGGTCAGGAGATTGAGACCATGCTGGCTAACATGGTGAAACCCCGTCTCTATTAAAAATACAAAAAATTAGCTGGGCGTGGTGGCACGTGCCTGTAATCCCAGCTACTCAGGAGGCTGAGGCAGGAGAATCGCTTGAACCCATGGGGCGGAGGTTGCAGTGAGCCAAGATCGCACCACTGCACTTCAGCCTGGGCAACAACGTGAGACTCCCTCTCAAAAAAAAAAAAGAATACCTTTCTAAATGAACACACATCAGACTAAAAATGTGAAAAAATACATTAGTGATTTGGAACCAAAGCATCAAATGAAGAAATGAGAGATAATGCCTGTATCATTTGTCTAAGACAGAGCAAGTCTAACAGGTCCCTGAGATGACAGTCTGTCTGTTGTCTTCTGTCTTCCTTTGAGTAGCCTCCTTTCCTCATGAAGGACCAAAGGTAGTGGTGAGTATGACTTAAGGCATCCTCCAAAGGTTACCCTAGCTTGGAAAACTTGCTCTCATAAACTGGAAATCATATATATATATATATATATATATACGCACGCACACACACATATACACATATATATAAATATATACAGTATATATATACACACACACACATATATACACACACACACACAGTGTCTGTGTGTGTGTGTGTGTGTGTGTGTATATATATATATAAAATCTTAAAAGCATTTCAGTGTTTCAGAGAGTAAGCTTCAACGATCCTGTGTGGAATAACCGCTTGGTGGATCTGAGGCAAAGCGGGGTGTAGAATAAACACTGGGAAAACTAAGGACCCAAGAAGATATTGCATCAGCATAAGAATATACACATTGGGTATTTTTGCAACTAAAAGCACCTTTCACTTATGTTATCTTATTGGTCTTCACTGTGAAACAGGCAGACCAAAACATTATTCTAATAATTATTATTTTATGGATAGGAAAATTGAGACCCAGGAGTTTTAAATGGCATGTTGCTATCACGCAGCTCTAGGTGCAGAGATAGGGAATGAGCATCGGATTTCTGCCTCCACACATAGTTGTCCTTTCCCCGACCATGAGCCTTCTTTGGAGTGGGCCTTCAGAGACAAGAGGCACATTTTTTTTTATTCTCTGTAGAAGGTGAACAGGTTCTTTGAGACTCCAGGATCTTCTGTCAACCAGGTTTCCTCATGTGACACCCCACTAATCATGGTGGGATTAACCCGTCTATTCTCAGCACCAAAGATTTTGTGTGTGCTTACATTTGAGTGTTCATGTACCATACAGGAAAAGCACAATACTCAACAGGAAATCCCTCAACAGGGTCGAACTTCACTTTGAATTTCAGCTTGATGTTTTAGATTAAGAACTCTGCAAGTATAGCATTCATTTATTTATCTCTGGAACACAGGATCTGTTGGATGAATAAATGATTCTTTATGATGGGCTGGGCATTCCCAAAGGAAGTTAACTAACATGGGTCATGTCGGTGAAAAATTAGATTTTAAAGTAAATAAATGTGAAGCCAAATAAGCAGTAGCCAGATTCTACATTACCTTTAGTTTGAGGGCACAGAATCTTGGCTTCTGTCTTCTCAGATCCCGAACCCCAAAGCTCATGACTATCCCTTTGACCTAAAGCAAAAGAAACTGGGGCTTCTTCTGTTGTAATTTCCCATCAGTCCTTATCTGAGACACTAGGCTCCAGCAGGGTACTTATAATCCCTGAAGTATTGAAAGAGGCCCAGGATGTGCTACAGTCTGTACATGAGGGGTATGTACACATAGAATCTGATGCTTATCCATGGACTGGCTAAAATCTCAGCATTTTGAAAGAAAAGGTTTGCAGGGAGTAACAGAAACAGCAGCAATTGCAGCTGATGGTTCCATTAAGTCAATCCCCTGCAAGGCTCTGAGGAACAGGTAATTACAAGCAAGCTGGTTGCTCTACTGGATAGATTAGCAGGCAGCTTGCTGTTAGAAACCTCAAAATACCTTCTTCTGAGGTCTCTGTGACCCAGTAATCAGCAGAGGAAAGTAGAGCTATTCATGCCTTTGAAGGATGGCTTACCACTGCTGAACACCAGAGCGAGGGGCTGCCTGATTGTGGAGGCCTCCCTGCTGCTGGATTCTGTACTCACTGGGCATTACCAATCAAAAGTAGATGTCACAGTCAAATGGTGACTGTTCCTCAACTGAAAGGGCTTCCATTTTGGAAATCCTGCCCTATTGTTAAGAACTTCCTTAAGGCCTGCTTATTACTCATCAGAGACAAAACCCAAAATTAGGAATAGCTTCCTTAATCATGGTTGTCCAGGTAACATGGAGTGCCCAGTGAAGGTCCCTGCAAGCACACTTCCCAGAGTAGTGCCTCAGCATTTTGAAAGACATCCAATGGCAGATGATATCATTTCTAGTTAAGAGTTCAAACTTATCATCCTGGCTCCAAAAGCTTTCTTCCCAGCCAAGTGCTCATGAGATGTGCCTGGGGCTCTTGCCACAACTCAGTGGGATTGGCCTAATTATATTAGAATCCCCTCTCCAAAAGTCACCGTTCCTGGAGGAAAAGAGGGTAAAAAAACATGCAAACTGACTTTGAGTGCTTTTAAAATGAAAGATCCTTGGCAGACCCCAAATGTACTTAAATACTTACAGGATGAGACCTAGGGGTCTGCATTTTAACAAAGAAAATATAACTCTCAGGCACACTGAAATTTGATTTGATTTGCACTAGGTTAAGGATTATGAGACCTTCCAACCCCCTTTCCAGCCTCAGGGACATTTGCACTGAATGCAGTTGCGCAGGACACCAGTGAGTCCTTTTTTGTCCTCTTTCCTCAAGGATTATGCTTGCCCCTGTGTAAAAGCATTAGTCCATGGACCAGGTCTGAGATAGGGGCAGTGATAAAAACAGTCAAGCTGCAAGAGATGACATCCCTCTTTTCTCTCACAAAGGCAACAATGCTTCTAAGGTTAGCCAAGGCCTCAGATGAAGATATCTCACAGCATCCTCAGCTTAGAGCAGACCCCAACTCGATGAATGAAAATTAGATACTCCAGCTTCAACACTGATAGCAATTTTTCTCCTCCCTTTTATAAATCACTAGAGCAAGGAGCCCTCTGAAAAGGTGAGAAGTCCAGGTCCCTGATGATAGATTTTTAGGAGCTGACCATCCCATTTATTCCAAGATTTTGAATGGTTTTAACTTTGTCTTTTTGCCTTCCTCAAATACCCATGTTCATGATAGATAAGATGGGTTCCTGGAGCATGATGAGCCTTACATTTACAGATATAAATAGAAGCCCTATGGACAAGGCTGGTGGGCTTCACCACGGGCTGCTGGCATGTGAAACTGGCTGCAAGATTGAGGCAGAAGCCTCACTTGGTGGAGGCTTCCTCAGCTCTACCTGTAGCTTGTGTAAGTACAAGAATGAAGGATAAAAACGAGTGTGTGCAAGTGGTCTGACGAGAGGAAAGAAGGGACTCATGTCTCTATCCTTCTCATCTGCTGATCCTTTCACTTCACAGGCTGCACAGGGTAAGGGGTGGAGTGCAGGCAGACAAAGAGCAATAAAAGGTAAAGAAAAAGGGAGATAAGAGGCAAAGAAAGGGGTGAAGGAGAAAATGATGAGGAAATAAGTGAAAGTCAAAAAGAGAGATAAGAAAGAAAGAAGAAATAAAAGACCTGGGGAAAGGAGAGAACAAAAGAGCTTTGAGAAGCAGAGAGACTGGAAAAAGAGTGGGAAAACAAAGAGACAGACAGATGGAGAAACAAATGAGAAACAGATATAAGAAAGAGACAAGAAAGATGAGCGACAGAGAGGTCAGAGAGAAAGGAAGAAACAGTGGGAGATGAGAGCCATGAAACACAGAGATGAGAAACAGAAGTGAGCAGAAAAATGACAGAGACAGACATAAAAAAGAGAGACAGAATATGAGAGGCAGACAGAAATAGAGGGGGACCAAGAGATCTGTGCGGCTGAAGGGGGCAGATGTCAGCCCCTTTGTTTCTGAACTGGCTTCCTTTGCACCCCCCATCCCATACCCTTTCCATGTTCTCAACAGTGGTGAGGAGCTCCTTGTTCCCTCACTGAGCTCTCACATGAGAATGTGATGCACTTCTATTCTTCAGATAAACAGCTAAAGGATAAGGACAAATTATCTCCATCATTCATTTAAATTCAGTTGTTCCTAGAGCGTCTCCTTCTACTATGCATGCCCTGCTGGAGCTTTCATCAGATCGAGCCCATCCCCAGGCTGGCCTCTGCTCATGTGTTTCTGTGTAAAATTTTTCTCTGCTTTGGTACAGAGACTTTCAAGAGTTCACTTACATCTCCCAAGGACAGATTTACCATCAGATGGACACTAGATAGATTGGCTTCCATTTATATCTGGGCTCTGGGTATGCTGGCTGTTTCCTGGTTTGTCATTCCCTGAAAAATCTGTAACCTCTTCTAATAAAATGAATAATGGAAAAATGATTTTAAATGGTTTGTAGTTTGCTATCAGAGGACTATCATACATATGAAACACCCAGAGCCTTAATGTGCTTAACATCTTTTCCAGCTTTTTGAACAAATTGGGCTACTTTATCCGCAGGTATAAATCAATTAGCAGAGACATAACCAAGGAGACATTCAAAACCAAGCTAACTGAGTCTACAGTTAAGATCTCTGAGTGGATGACAGATGTTACACTGAAAGTCAGTGACCAGCATGTCTAATGCTACAGTTGTGCCTTTTATAAAACCTGCCTAAATCCCTCTATGTTGCTAGGAGAGGGGGAGAAATTACATGCATGCAAGGAAGAAAAGAGGTCAGATGGAATTAATAGGTACAAATCAACATAAGACTTGGATGTGTGTATCTTACTAAGAGGCATACATTAAGGCTTAGTGTGCAAGTACTTACATCAGTACCCAGTTTCATCAACATGTGGAGAAAGAAAGCATCAAGTTCCTTCTCTTCTATGTAACCTTTTTCTAAATGCAAGAAAATAAACATAAATAATAGTAACATATAAAATAACACACGACAGTATTAATCTAAATATGTTTTTACTCTCACAATTTATAAAGCTTCCATCAACACTATTTTTGTTATTCCAATAACAAAGTGCCAACACCTACCTCTAGAAGATATGGGTTTGAACAGTAAACACCGTTCCAGAATAAGTGCTTTATGCTAGGGTTTATATTAGTGTTTGGGAAAAAAAGGCTATTAAGTACATGGATTTTAATCAACGAATAAACATGAACTTAACAATAAAATTTAACCCAGAAATTTCTGAAGCCTGGAGAAACTTAACAGGTGTAAGTATTGAATCCCAGTTTGCAGAGTTAAAACACACCTTTTAGATATTTTGTTTCTTTATTAATAAAAACAAATATTAAGTAGTTTCATTTTATTTTCAAGTAGTTTTTTGGTGGAGGAGTCGTTTTTTCTGGCGGAGGAGTCGTTTTGAAAGTTGATAAAATTTATCATCATTCTGAGAGAGTGAAGGGTGTACAACAAAGTCACTGAGTGAAAGTGAGCCCATTTAGGGAAGGATGACTTCAAATAGCTGAGTCCCACAAGCCTTGAATGTATACAATGATATTAGTCATTATATAAACAATATATATGTATGTCTACCATATATATGGCGCGCGCACACACAAAGAGAGATTGGAAAGGGGAAAGTGGAAATTCTACCACTTAGAATTTTAACAAGGTATATAGATGTGTATCACCAGTATGCCAAACGTCTGTTAATGATACTGTATTAGGTACAATGCATTAACAACCCAGGTCGATAACTTTCCCTACAGTAAAGGGGAAACTCTAGGTCCTTTCAGTGGGCTGAGCTTAGAGCCACGTCTACACCTGAGTGTGCAAGTAGCTTGTTCTACTCACCATCCGCATCAAAGCGCTGCCAGACCTGCCAGAAGCAAGCGGCGTCCAAGCGCCCCGGAGTCGGTTCGCGGGCGCTGTCCATGGTGTTGACGACGAAGACCAGGCACCGGCGCGGAAAGCCCTAGACAACTTTGGTAAGGACTCCTGTATGGAATTTCTTGACTCCCTCTCCTGCTTCTTTCCCTATCTGATTAGCTTTGAGTAACTGTTGCTGTGGAGGACGCGAGCGCTGCTGGCCGTGGCGTCGCTGAGCCGTCCCTCAGCCCTCAGCAAAAACCAGCTGCTGGAAGCCCGCCCCGCTCCTGGCGCGCTGGTCCCCGCCCCGCCCTGCGCGCTGTCCTAGCAGATCCTGTCTGTCTCTGCGCGTGGGGGATTCAGGAAGAAAGAAACTGTCTCCAGGCGTCCACGGCTCACTGCTTTTGCCCTTTAACTTGTTTGTCAGACTCAGAGAAGACATCCCTCTTACGTTTGACTCACTTTCCAAACTTGTGCCTCAAGGGGTTTTCTAGGGAGAGCTGCCTCATTTAAAGGGTTGCAGAAAGTGTCAGTGTTAGGGCCCTTTGGGCTTGAGGATTTAGAAATGTAGTGTGTGGGGAGGGTAGGTGAGAAGAGATGGTGATGGTGGTAAGTGGTTCCCTTTAAGCAAGGAGTAAGTCAACAGCAATTATTGAGTCCTGATTGTATAGGACATACACATTGCTGTACTATAATGCACTATAAGGACTTGCAACTAAATAGGGATACTGCAAGTCACTGTGATTTAAAGTAGCATCATTAGGATGCTGAGGAAAAATAAACTAAGCCGTACTCTGCCAGGAAGAGAGTCTGGGGGAGATGTGTCTGCCTGCAGGGTACTTAGGTAGAAGGCTTAGATGATTGTGTTTGGCTCCTAAGAGCCACATTAAGACCAAAGGATAAAAATCAGTTGGAGGAACACAGAGCTTTCTAACAATCAGGACTGTTCAAAATTGGGCAATGCTTTGTGAAAACGTGTACAAACTACACTGATACCTTTTGACTATATGTTTAGAACCTTTCGTTGGATAATCTATAGAAAATGCTTGGATATTAGATAAGAAAGTTGAACCAGATGTAGATCTTCTTTACGGCACCCTGACTCTGGTTTTAGCATTCAGAATTATTTATAAAAAGCACACATACATAAGTCATCTAAACCAGAGTAGTGAAAAGAACATGACACTCATGGTCAGATAGTCCTGGGTCGGGATCCAAGTTCCATTATTTACCAGCTTTGTAACCTGCACCATTAGTTCTCATCTCCCTAAGCCTCGATTCTCTTATCTGTAAAACGAGGATTAAAACATCTGTTTTGGAAGGTTGCTGTGAGGATCAGAACCATACATAGCAATGTCCAGTGAATTATAGATGCTATGGTGTTGTAGTTGATGAGGGGTGACTCTATTAGAGAAAACAAGTAAAGTCTAAGAGATTGTCATAGCCAAGAGGAGCCTAATGGATCATGACAAAGAAATGTAATGTTTTATCCTGGACGTGATGCCGGAACAGAAAAAGGCCATTAGGTAACAATTAAGAAAATTTGAATAAATATGGACTTTAGTTAATAATAACGAAAAAAAATTGTTCAGAAGAAAATAGTTCTGGGTTCGGGGCCCAGCTTTGCCTCTTACTAGTTGTGTGTGATATTGGGCAAGTTACTCAAAAGAAGCCTCACTTTCTTTGACTGTAAAATGGGAATAATAGTAGTATTTACCCTGTGTTATTATCATAAAGGTCAAATAAAAAACCACATAAACCTATTGTCACAGTATATACAGTAACATTCAGTGTAAGCTAGCTACTAAAATGATGAATCTTCCATACATACATATTTGGAAGATGATGAAGTAAACTTCAGGATTTTTGAGGAGTGTGGCCTAGCCTAAAGAAGGAAAAGCAGTATCATCACCAATGAAACAAGTGCTGGATACAAAAATTGGAGAAAAGAATATGTAGCATAGGAGGGGTTAAGGGTTCAGTATCCATAATTATCATCTGTGACTTTGGGAAATTATTGGATACAATGTCAAGCACCAGTTACAAAAAGTAATTGGTATGAACTCACCAGGGCTGATCTTGTTTTCTGATAAGTAGTGGAAAAAGATAAAACAAAGCAGATTTCAGAAGTAATAATCAAGATCTAATGTGGAGGGATGGTTAAATAAATGATAGTAAATCTCTATGATGGGCTTTGCTGCATACACAAAAATCTCGATTTTGAGCTTGATGATCCAGAAAAATTCTCAAAACATAAGGTTAAGATTAAAAAGCAAGTTTCAAAAGTGTACATATATGATGACTCAATTCTGTAAAATAAAATCCATGTTTCTACACATAGAAAACATGGAAGATATACACTAATGACATTAATGATATATTTCTCTGGAGTGGTGAAGAGGGAGGCTCACAGATGATTTTAATTTTGATATTTGTAATTCTTTTGTCTTAAAACTTTAGGCAGTAGGCATATAATGCAAGCTATTATAACTTTTTAAAGTTGTGAAAGTGAAATCTAGGGAAAGAAGAAGAAAAGTACAGCCACAAAGATGATTGTTCTCAGGACTGGAGAACAAACAGAACTTGGAACACTTTCCAGGAGCCTGTCATCTGGAGCTCTCTGGGGAGCTGCAATCTCCACTCGATAATTTATTTCCTGTTTTCTTTGCGTCCAAATATTTATCATGGCACTAGGTAGGTAGATACTGCTTAGGTATCCTGCATTCTCTCATATAAAGGTTTCCCTTTTAGAAAATCATCCAAGCCCTTAACAGAGAAGAGAGCCAGTAGGAAGGTATTTAAGGATCGTGTATCAGGAAGGAGACACCTGTAAGACTGTCTCATTGGAAAAGTTTTCCTGCCTAAACTGGAGTGATGGAGATGGGGATGAAGGAACCAGAGGTGGTTTATCAGAGTCCCTTCCTGTCCAAAAGGAGAACTCAGTGCAAAGCAAATATTCAGCAGTTGGAATCAAGTTGAAATACATTATGCATCTTATGGATTAATTAGCACTTTCCACAGAGATTCTGATTTTAATAGTTTGGAGTAAGACCTCTACATTGATTTTTTTTTTTTTTAAGAGTTCCCCTAGGGATTACATTAGAACCTCTGATTAACCTTCTGTCTATAAGTTTCCTGCTGCTCATATTCTGGTCATTTTATTTATTAGGTATTGTGTCTCTGAAGGATAATCAAGAAAAGGAAAAAACTTCAAAAGAATTAACATTACTTTCTTATTAATATACTGTCTCTTCCAAGAAGAGGTTAGAATTTATACTTATATGTCATCCTGGTAAGTTTTGACAATTGATGGCTGAAACTAGCGAGCAAAATCAGTTGTTTTTCTTTTTTCCGTACTGATTTCATTTTCTCCTGCAATCATTTCCTGCTTTTCTCATTAGCATAGCTAATTGATGGTTAGTTGCACAAGAAGCGGCAGTGGTCTATAATCTGAAGCATTGCTAATTAACCCTGATGCATCCATTCAATTCTAAGCTAAAATATCTGCATCTTTTTACAAATTCAGAATGATATTTCTAACTGGAAATATAAACAGTACTCATCTTCCAATGTTGTTGAACATTCAAGCATTGTAGACACCTCACAGACTATACAGTAGACCTTAGAATTCAAAGAGACAGCCTTGGTTTAAGGCCACGTCAGTTCCAAAGGGCCATGCAAGCAGAACAAAAGAAATTGGACAGTGGTTTTCATAAGAAAATAAGAAAACACTAGAAATAGAGTTAATGTTTTAAAAATATATACATTTTACTGTTTCCTTTGCAATCACATGAATAGTACAGGTAATTTAAACAATATAGATTAGAAAAACTACAAAACAAGAAAGAAAAGCTTCTTCCATAATTTTGACACTTAGAGATAATCAGCAATAATAACGTATGGGTTTATGTCCTTATAGTAATTTTTTATATGCACAAAAAGTAGATTATACTGTTCTGTAACTTGCTCATTTCACTTAGTATTACGAAGCATGTCATTAAATATTCTTCTATGATATTATTTTAATGCTGGTATTATCATAATTTGTTTAACTAATATCCTCTTTTTAGACTTTTTAATTGTCCCTAGGTTTTCACAATCATAAACCTCTGCTGTTACAGCTAAATGTTTGCACACTCTAGTAATTATTTCTTCAGGATAAAGTTCTAAACCCACAAGTGCTGGGCTAAACAATGTATAGCATCTTACGTCTTTAGTAACATAAGGTTAAAAGTGGCCTCCAGCTGAATTTTACTGATTTATACTGCTCTTAGCAGTGGAAGAGATACCTTTTTACACCATTATTAATAATAAAAATTAAAATCTTTGAATAGTTTAACGTAGTAGTTAATAGTGATTTTATGGGTGGTTGTTTGGGTTAATTTGGGATTTTTGAAGAGGAAGGCTGAGTGTTAAAGTTAAAAGCCTATCACACTTAAGTGGTTCAAAATTTCTTGTCCTCTCTTCCCTTCCTACCCAACAGAACATAGCATCTGGCACAGTGTCTTGCAAATAGTGGCTATTTAGTATTCTATATTACACCAATGATACCACCTTTTCTTAATGAGTTGATACACTAAATTATGAAAGAAGACGTTTGTAACTTATACTAAAGCACAAAAGCAGTTCTTTAAAAGCAGTCTCTTAAAGTAAGTTGAAACTAAGCATTTTTCCAGCCACTTAGACAGCCATCTTCTTACAAACTTAATAATACAAATGCATAGTATAGCTTTTAAAATTTATTTTCTTCCTATTTTTCCCCTTCTGGGTCTACATTCCTAAATTACATGCAGGTTTATCTCAGCACCAAGTCTGATACATAGTACTTACTAAACAAATGGTAGGCATAGCCAAATCTAGGTGTCTACACAGAATAAGGACATTATTATATTTAATTCCCAAATAGTTTGTAAATTTTGTTCATGAAATATTGATACATTAATAACCATTTCTTTTTTAACTTAAATACATGTGTACTTAACTTGCTAATTTGAGGCTTTTTAAAATACAATCGTTTCAAAGCTATAAATTTCCTTCCAAGTAAGACTTAAGACACATCCTATGAGTTTTGTTTAATTATAATTTTCTTCTGATTCCTACTGTGATTTCCCTTGGCCCATGAGTTAAAATGTTCCTAAATTCTAGGCCGGGCGCCGTGGCTCATGCCTGTCATCCCAGCACTTTGGGAGGCTGAGGCGGGCGGATCACAAGGTCAGGAAATCGAGACCACGGTGAAACCCCGTCTCTACTAAAAATTAGCCGGGCGTGGTGGTGGGCTCCTGTAGTCCCAGCTACTCAGGAGGCTGAGGCAGGAGAATGGCAGGAACCCGGGAGGCAGAGCTTGCAGTGAGCCGAGATCGTGCCACTGCACTCCAGCCTGGGCGATAGAGCAAGACTCCATCTCAAAAAAAAAAAGTTCCTAAATTTAAATACACATGGTTTATGTAACTATTTTGTTATTGATTTTTAAATCTAATTGCATTGTAGGTGGAGAACGTGATCTATAGCAGCCATCTTTTGAAATTTGTTGAGGATTGCTTTATGGGCCTTTATAAAGTAAATATTCATAAATTTTTAGTGTGTGCTTGAAAAAAATATGAATTTCTCCATCTGGGGATGTAGTGTCCTATGTATGTTCATCACATCAGGTATGTTAGTTACATTGTTTAAACTTCTATATCCTTACTGATTTTTTGCCTGCTTGATTTAAAGATTATGAAGAGATATGTTTAAGTCTTCTGTTCTGTTGGTGGATCTGTCTGGTTCTTCTTGTCATTATTTGCATTTTTTTGTTTTATGTATTTTGAGACTATGTGACTGGGTGAATATTGATTGAAAGTTATCTGTTCTTGGTGAACGGATTCCTTTTATTATTGTGTAGTGACCTTTTATCTCTTGTAAACATTTTTGCTCTATTAAAGTTTATTTTACCTAATATTATTATAGGTGCATCCACTTTCTTTTGTAGTATTTGCTTCATCTAGCTATTTTTATCCATTTACATTCATCATCTTGCCTGTTTTAGATTGTATCCATAGAATATGTAGCTATTTTTACTTACCGTAATTACCGATATATTTGGATTTACTTCATGTTATTTTTCCTGCCTTCTGTATGTTTATTTTTCCCTTCTGTCCTCTCTGCTTTTTGCTTGATAAAGTTTTTTCTTTCATTTGGTTTTTCTTATTTATTAACTTGGAAATTATACATTCATCTTCTGTTTCAGTTTTTTTAATCCTAGAAGTATCAACATGCATACATGACTTTTAAAGTAAAAATGAATACATTTACAGCCCTTGCACATAACGTTAAAACCTTAAGATATTTCAGAACTGTCCACCCCATTCCAACTTACATACTATTGTTATTATGTATTTTAAGTGTATTTTAAATCCACAAAATATTACCATTATTTTTTCATCTAGTAATATTTGTTTAGATTTTCCCGTATATTTGTCTTTGTTTTTGCTCATCTAATTCTTCTTGCATTTCAGAAATTCCATCTGGGATTACTGTTATTCTTCCAAAAGTGCATCCTTTAAAATCCCCTTTATTCGAGGCCTGTTGGAGGAAAAGTCATCATCTGTCTGAAAATGTCTTTATTTCACCATTGCTCTTGACAAAAAAAAACGTTGTCAGATATTGATTTTTGTGTTGACAGCTACTTTCTCTTAGAACGCTGAGATTATCTTTCCCTCAGGACCTTCTGAATTCCTTTGCTGCTGTTGACAAGTCAGCTGTTTGTCTTTATGTAATTCCCTTATAGGTCTCCGTTGTTTTGCTCTGGCTGCTGTAAGGATTTTTCTCTGTCTTTGGAGTTCTGTGGTTTTAGTACAATATGTCTAGAGATTTTTTTTTATCCTGCTTAAAATTCATGGGGCTACTTGAATCTGTGATTTGATATCTCTCATTAGCCCTAGAAAAGTCTTAGCCATTAACTCTTTAATTTCTCTCTCTCTCCACTCCTTCCCTCTCCCTAACCATCTCTCTCCGCTTTTCTCCTGGGATTCTAATTAGAAATATATAAATCCTTCTCACTCTAAGTCTCCTCCTCTTCATTACTATTCATATTTTCTGCCACTTTGTTTCTTTGTGCTGCATATTGCATAATTTTTTCAGATCCATCTTTTAATTCACTGATGCTCAGTGCAGCTGTATTTAATCAATTGTTAAAGTCATTATTTAAGTTTTTAACATTGTATATTTTGTTCTTTTTAAAATATGTTTGATTATGTCTCGTAGTTTCTTCTTCTCTCATATTTTCCATCTTTTATTGATTTGAACTGATTAAAATTAACTATTGAACATTCTACTTCTCATTTTTCCCATCTCTGAAGTCTGATTCTACTGTGTGTTATTCCTGCTAGATCTCACTAATAGTGATATATTTTCTTATGTTATTTTTATAATTTTGACTGTATACATTCATAAGTCTTGGAACTATATCTATGGGAATACTTTAAAGCCTAGGCTGAATTTCTCCAGAGAGAATTTGCATTAGCTTATACCAGATGTCTATGGCATTATCTGCCCAAGGCAACTTTAAACCAAATTCATAGACTGAGGTTTTTTTGTTTTGTTTTGTTTAACACTCAGTTAGAATGAATTCAGGCAGCAAATATGTATGAGGGCCAATTTGTGGTTAGAAATTCTTATGTTAGGTGATTTTTCTCTTCCATCTGCACTGCAGTTTGGAATAGATATTTTTTAATGAAGTCACTTGGGCTTTATTATTTCTAGATTTCACTAACATTGATAGGACTCCTCCTTAGGCTTTGTCTCTTGATGCTGTGAAATTTGAAGGACAAATTCACCTGATTTGCTAAATATTTTCAAAGCAGAAACTAGATCCAGCCTACACTTACCTCTCTGCATTTCTATTTTCACTTAGCTGAGACCCTTAATATCTTTTACCAAATGGTCCATGCATCAGAGCATTTTTGATTTTGAAAATAGTCTATCAAACATTTTCAGTGTTTCTTCAGTGACTGGGTGTGATGGTTAATACTGAGTGTCAACTTGATTGGATCTAAGGATGCAAAGTATTGATCCTGGATGTGTCTATGAGGGTATTGCCAGAGGAGATTAACATTTGAGTCAGTGGGCTAGGAAAGGCAGACCCACCATTAATCTGGGTGGGCACCATCTAATCAGCTGCCAGTGCGGCCACAATATAAAAATAGGCAGAAAAATGTGAACAGGCTAGATTGGCTTAGCCTCCCAGTTTACATCTTTCTCCTGTGCTGGAAGGTTCCTGCCCTCAAACATCGGACTCCAAGTTCTTCAGCTTTGGGACTCAGACTGGCTTCCTTGCTCCTCAGCTTGCAGACAATTGTGGGACATGATATTGTGAGTTAATACTACTTAATAAACTCCCCTTTATATATATGTGTGTGTGTATATATATGTATACACATATAATACAGTGGGTGAGTCAGCATACTTCATCCACCACATTGTTAGAGGTCACTGAGTTCTTAATGTCAAGACTCCTTGTAAAAATTTCAGTTTTTCTGTGTAGACGCTAAATTAAAAAGTGTGAAACTTTATTTTTTGTAAATCTCAATCATTATAGTGATGAACAGGTTTGGTGTGGCTTCTTTCCTTCTCTCTCTCTCTCTTTCTTTCTTTCTTTTCTTTGTCTTTTCTTTCTTTCCTTCTTTCTTTTTCTTTCTTTCTTTCATCCTTCTGTCTTTTTTTGTCTTTCTGTCCTTTCCTTTCTTTTTTCAACTCTGTCAAGTTCTTCTATCCCTGGTATTCTTTTTGAGAATAGAGTAGATGCCTGAAGCTAAAGACATGACAAAGGAGAAGAAAGTGATTTATAAAATTTGCTTGTCAAATGAAAGTGTCTTATCTTTGTCAGTCTTGGAATTTCAGAGATATTATCATTACAAGCTGAAACATTTTCTGCAAACCTTTGAAGACTCAAATAAAGCCAGCTGGTGAATTACAATGCAGGATGGAATAAGTACAAATTTACCAGGTAATCTGGATTTAATTAGCTACTTGGCTTCTGCTGATTACAAACCTCCCCCACAACCCCACTAGGAAGGAGCTGCCCACAGTTAAGTCCTCTGAATGCGTAAAGGTGGAGAAAGTTGGACTGACAGCAACTGTCATGCTAAATTCAGATGATCCACCTAAAACTTCCATCACTAGATCTGGAAAGGATTTTTTCTCTTTTCTTTTTTTTTTTTTTTTTTTTTTTGAGACGGAATCTCGCTTTGTCACCCAGGCTGGAGTGCAATGGCGCCATCTCAGCTCACTGCAGTCTCCGCTTCCTGGGTTCATGCCATTCTCCTGCCTCAGCCTCCTGAGTAGTTGGGACTACAGGCGTCTGCCACCATGCCCGGCTAATTTTTTTTTTTTTTTTGTATTTTTAGTAGATACGGGGTTTCACCGTGTTAGCCAGGATGGTCTCGATCTCCTGACCTCATGATCCACTTGCCTCAGCCTCCCAAAGTGCTGGGATTACAGGTGTGATCCACCGCGCCCATCCTGGAAAAGATGTTTTACAGCATTGAATTCAGTGTTTTCCAAACCTTCCCTGCTCATAGTCTAATTTGGGTTAAGGGTAGTCTAATTTGGGTTAGGGGTGCTCATACAATATAAAGATTCAGATTTACTATCCAAGATCTGATGGATTAATATTCCTAGAGCAAGGGCCTGGAATCTGTATTTTAAAAAGCCATCTAGGAGATTTTAATCATCTATAAAATTTGGGAAACACTGATCTAGCATTGTTGAGAAAAACAAGACCCAGAAAGATGGGATGCCTAAGGTCACCCAGGCTTCCCGACTAGCTGTCTTGTATCCTTTTCTTGACATCTATGGAAGGTTGTGAGGAACGATAAAACTGACTTGTATCATCTGCTTCCAATTGCCCAGTCATGGCATTGGGCACATGCAAGCACTTGGACAAGTTAAGAGAGCACCAAAGACATATGCGTTAGGGATTATACCTTCCCTAATCATGAAGGATCTTTTAAGGATCCTTATGAAAGATCCTATGGAGGATCTTTTTAAGGATTAAGCAGAACAAACTACTCCATTCTTCAAATCCTAGTGGTTGAGAGTGAAGGTCAACAGGATTTCACTGGGTTACTTGTTTTCTTCCAGTTTCTACCTCATTCAAACTGGAAGTCCTTCGCACACAAAGCCTTGCCTAGTATGATATCTGCTGATGCACATTTAAATGCCAGCCAAGGCTTATGCTTGGTAAATGGAGTTTTCTACGTAGAGAAAGGTGAGTGGTTTTAGGGCATGGTATTGTCTGTATGCCTATTAATGTCTAGATCCAGCAGTAAGTGCCCAGGAGGGGTTCAAGTTTTCTGCTTGGGACTGAAGAGGACACTTCCAAGGAAAGAAAAAAGTTGGGGCATACACAGGAGGGCTCTAGCATTCTGACCTTTTGTACCTGATTTAAACTGGTATTTTCCTAAGAATGAATGCATTTGTGTGAAGCATGCCAAGAGTTGAGCCTCTTTTCAGAGAAAGGTTAATATTTTTCTAGGTGCCTACCCAAACTTTCATAGGAGAGTCCAACTTAATAAATTCCTCAAATAAACAGAACAAACAAGGGTTCACTTGTTTCCTGGGGATAGCTGCCTCTATGTTGAACAGAATGCATTTCATGAGGCTATAAGCAACTGCTGAGATGTTTGCATTTTCAGAAAGCTCAGAGATTCATCAATATTTACCTGGAGAGATTTCAAGTTGTTTTGCTGACATTATGTGGACTAATATTTCCTTGATAGAAATTTGGCAAATCCAGTTGCCAAATACCTCTATGCTAAATTTAAAAGGAATGGCAGAGTAACCCATGGGTAACAGTTTCATTCCAAGCATGAACTTGTTTTGTATCTAAAAGCCAAGCTCTTTGGGACTTCTATTCAGACATAGACAGAAGGAAATACAGCATAGGACTGAAAGAGGGTATGATCTTAGAAGGAGCTCATGTTTCCAGCTTCTTCCCCTGTTTGTTTTAGGGAATTCATTAAATAACACCCCCTTTTCCCCCAATTGAGATATACAACACAGAGCTAGGTGAAAAATCAAAATACTAGCTTTATCACTAATAAAAGCTAGAAAAGAGGATATGGCTAATATGTGAGCATCATAGGCTTCCTAATATTTTCTGATTTCCAAACGATATGTACCCACAAGCCACAGGAAGAGCTAAGCAGCCACAGGCATCTCCATCATAGGAAGAGGCTAAGCTTATCATGTGGTACAGAAGAGGCCAGAGTGCACCTCGGGATAGGCAGAGCTATAGAGTCCGCATACTCATCCCCTCACAATTCATATGTTGAAGTTCTAACCCCCAATATGGCTGTAGTTGGAGACAGGGCCTTTAGGGAGGTAATTAAGATTAAATGATGTCATAAGGATGGGGCCCTAATCTGATGGGATTGGTGTCCCTATAGGAAGAGGAGGCAAGAACAGAGATTGAGTCCTCTCCCTGTATGCATAGATGGAAGGTTATGTAAGCTCACAGCGGGAATGTGGCTGTCTTCAAGTCAGGAAACGAGGTCTCACCAGAAACCAACCATGATGGCATCTTGATCATTTTAGCCTCCAAAACTGTGAGAAAATCAATTTCTGTTGATTAAGCCACCCAGTCTGTGGTATTTTGCTGTGGCAGCCCAAGCAGACTAATATAGCCCCTTTTTCTAAATTCACCAATTTATAAAATCACTAAATTCACCAGTGAGAAGGTGAGAGGAGACACATGTGCATCTGAAGAAAAATGGCAATTATTTAGTCCAGATTTCTCCTTTTGGGGTATGGAATGGAAACAGCCTCCCTTTTGTGGAAATTTGAGGAGAGGAGAACAAGCATTCCTCCTTAACATACTCCCCATGGGAATGCTGCCTCTAATTATTTCTGACAGTGGTGTGTCCAGCCTCTGACCCAAATACCAAGGAAAAAGTCCGCTCCTCCTGAGGCATCCCACTCCATCTTTGGAGAGCTCTGACTCAGGGAAAATTGCCTTCAATAAAATCTATGCCCTGCAGTGCTCCAATGTAAGCCACAGAGATTTGGCTGAAGCTTCCCTCACTTCACAGATTTACAGACATTTAAGGTTACCTGTCTTTTGTCTCCTTATTCTTCCTTTTCTTGAGTTAAACACATATGGGTCTCTTAATAGCACCAAGTGGTCCCCAGGACACTCTAGTGGGTTTCTAGCCATTAGGTCCTTCTGCTGGGGACCTTCAGTCAATACTCTAGCTCAGTTTGATTGGACAGGGATGGGGAGAGTTCTTTGTGCTACTTAGTTACTACAAAAACATTGAGGCGAGACTCAGGTGTACTTGCAGCCCCAGACCGGCCGAGTAGTTTCCTTCCATGCTCTGAACGTAGAGCCCTGTATTCACTGGTGCCCAGCTTAGGGCTCACAAGGCCCTGGCCAAGCGTTTCAGGTAAGTAAATATTTGGTCTGTTATTCACCTCTTAGTGAATGTTCTGCCATATTATTGAGAGCCCACAGAGAGTTGTCATTGGCCATAATCTCCAGGTCTCTGACCACCAAGTCACCCTACTCTATTACTGTGCCCTTCTTTTTTAAACCTAAATGTAAGACTTTGGTTTTGTTCTGAATACGTTTTAGCACTTTGGTTCCAGTCTGATTATAGCCCTTTCTTTCAAAGTTCCAGCCTCAAATTCCCCTCACCTCCACTTTCTTATTCCATCCTCCTGCCTCCTGTCAACAGAGGATCTATTCCTAATATTTCACATTGGGTGTGATGTGGGCACTAAACAATCAGAAAGGACACTAACACAGTGCAGGGGGCTAAGGGAGGTGCCCGGGCCCCCTGCTGTACCAGGCTTTATTCCTTTAAGGGGGGTGGGGCTGGTGTCTAGATATCAGAAAGATCTAAGGGGTCCTAATGGAGAGGCTGAGTTTGCTCGGCTGGTAGGGGAGGCAGCCTGCAGGTGTTCTGGACAGTGGTTATTACCAACTGGTAAGGAACTATATCATATTATATCAACTGTTGTGGGAACAGCTGATGGATCTTTTAAATTTGAGTTCTTCCTAGACTGAGGCAGCATGACCCTAATGCTCCTGGCAGAGAAATGGAGTTCAGAACCGTGACTTGCTCACGGTCCACAGGCAGAGAGTGGCAGACTCAGGATCCTAACTCTGATCTCCAGCTTCCACGCTCCTGCCTGTGGCCAAGTTCCCATGATTTTCCAGTGAATATGACCAGGCAAGATGAAGTATAAGAGAAGTAACAGAAAATGAGCAAAAAATATTTTTCCTAGAAGCCAGACACACACCTACTATATGATTACAATGTATATGAAATTTCTAAAAAAAGGCAAAACTCCACAGACAGAAAGGAGATCCATGGTCATAAGATGTCAGGGATATCTACTTTTTTGACAAAAAACAGGCAGGATGGAACTTTTTGGGTGATGGAAGTGTTAAAAAAATAAAAACTGGATGGTGGTGCTTGCAAATCAGATGAATTTACTAAAATTCATCAAACTATATTTAAAGTGGGTGAATGTTATGTTATATAAACTCTACCTCAGTAAAGCTCTTGACAAGGATTTTTTTAAAAAAGAGGCCTGGCGCGGTGGCTCACATCTATAATCCCAGCACTTTGGGAAGCCGAGGTGGGTAGATTGCTTAAGGTCAGGAGTTCGATACCAGCCTGGCCAACGTGGTGAAACCCTCTCTCTACTAAAATACAAAAATTAACCAGGCATGGTAGTGAGTGCTTGTAATCCCAGCTATTAGGGAGGCTGAGGCAGGAGAATTGCTTGAACCCAGAAGGCACAGGTTGCAGTGAGCCGAGATCATGCCACTGCACTCCAGCCTGGGTGACAGAGAGAGACTCCATGTCAAACAAACAAACAAATAAAATTTTAAAAATAAAAAAAGAAGGAAAGCATTTGACAGCATGAATTCTACTCCATTCTATTAGTACATATTGTTTCACAGTTCTCTAAGCACAGAAGTTGGGCACTTCAGGGTTGGTGTTAACTCTTTCTCACAAGTGATCTCAGTTTATAGAGCCATTTTAAATGACCAGTTTATTTCTAGCTGGTCCATAAGAAAAGAATTGGCCCCCTGAAATCCCTTAGGACAGTGGTAACCCACATTATACTCATTCAAGAAGTCAATGAGGTTCAATCATCTAAATTTTTACTGATAGCCCACCCAGTGACAGACACCTTTCAGGGGCAGTCTGGGACAGTTGCTGACAGCAGATAGTTGGCACTAAACTGAAAATAGAGGACTTGAGGTGTGGCCTGGGAGCCAGAGTTTCAAGGAATAGTAACCAAGAGAAGCAAACAGTGCATATGACTTACTAATTAGTAAATGATCTGCAAAGACATTCTTTTTATTTAACATAATATGTTTTCAATGATTTTTTGACAATAAACAGCATGTAATACAAGTGAAGGTTCAAATAAAAAAACCCAGATCCAAGTTAATTAAAGTTAATTACTTAAAATGATAAAGCTTCCTGTTTTGAAACAGCAAACATTGAAATTTTTTCTTGCTTACAGGATGACTTAAAACTCATTTTCAGGTCTGGCTCCTTATTGCCAGACATTTCTCTCCTCAACACCATGTGTGTCTTGCTCTTTGTTCCATCTGTGGCTCCCTTCCAACAAAGCCTGCCTGGTATCTGCCTCAGAGTTTGCCCAAAAGAAACTTGGCACCGAGGTATGTCCCATCTCTTCACCCGAACTGCAGCTTCTACGCAGTGGTCTCTTCCATTATTGATTGCTGGATAACACAGCGTAGAGAACAGCAGTCATTTACTTGCTCACAAGGCTGTAATTTGGCCCAGACTCAGCAGGGGAGGCTTATTGCTGCTGCTTGTGGCATCACTTTGATTGGGCCTAAATGGCCTTGGGAGAATGGCCTCCCTCACCTGGCTCGCAGGTGGTGCTGTCTGTCAGCCAGGAGCTCAGCTGGAGCTGTCCAGCAAAATGGCCCAGTTCCCCTCCATGTGGCTCACCTGGGATTCTCATAGCATGGTAGCTGGATTCTGACAGATTCTTTGCTTGACCAAACTTTTGACAGGCTCCTAAAACTTCTCCTAGGCTCATCTATACACTTTTTGTAAAATTCACTTTTAGCAAGAGCCTTGCTAAGTCAGTTTAGCAAGACCGTCCCTTACTCCTTTCTGGATATCTGATCACTCTCAATATCTGACTGGTTCTTCAGCCTTCACCATCCCTCAGATAATGTCTGATCATCCTGGCCTGCCTTCAGCAAGGAATCCTGTTAGGTCAAGTTAGTCAGAATCTTCGTTACCCCCTTATGTCTTAGTTTAGTAAATTTTTATTCACTTACATCATCTTGCTCTTTGGACTTCAGAGTTGAGCCCAATCTCTTCCCCACACCAGAATTCCATTACAGTGTTTCCTATACCTATAGAGCACACCCCCTCCATAAAGTCCATAAATGCCTTAACAAGTGTTATTTAATATTGTTTTAATATTTAATATTTCCATGCCAAAGCATTCTAAGAGACAAATATGGAGGCTGTAGATAGGCCCACCCTCATAAATTGCACCACATCACTATTGCCACATTCCATTGATCAAAACAGGTTGCAAGGCCAACCCAGACTGCCTTTCAAAGCAAGGCATTGTAAAGAATTTTCAGCTACCTTTCCTCCACTGCAATATTTCTGACTCTAAAAAAATACCTGTTCTTTTAAAATAGATTTCTTTTTTTTGTCTTGTGGATTCTTTTTTCTTTTTTAATATTTACTTATTTTTAACATATTTATTTTAAGTACCATTCAGAATGCTTTATCATCACTGGCAGGAGGGTTTCCTTGTTGCTTTATAATCTTTGTTTGTGACTTGATCTTCATGAGAATCTTGTGCCTGTCGCTTTGTTCATGGAGGCAGTCCCATATTGTGGATAAATCCCCAGCCCAAGGAGAAAGTTTTTTTACTGTACACATACATGGATAGAACAATCTCTTTCTGGATCCTAGATTTTTGGTGTTAGGTGTTAGGATGGGAGTGAGGGCTTCCCACATCTGCTCAGTTCATCATCTTAATTTGAAGTTCCCATGATAATCTCTTCTCAATGACAAATTTAAATCTCTCTTTTACTAGCTTGCCTCTGCCAGTATTTGCAGTTTCTTCCCAGATTTAAAATCATACCTAAACACTGTAGTGATTAATTTGAAAAGTTAATAGTGATTTGTTCACAGGTAGGAAGAAAGTCACTCTACTAGGATGAGGAAAATAGTAACACTATGCACTTAAATAATGAGGTGGCCAGTTTCTGTAATATAAGTTGCAAATATTTTTCCCAGTTTGTCACTTATATTTTAACTATCTTTATGACCATATTTTAAAATGTTTATGTATTAAGAGTTGGAATTATTAAAATGTTCTTTTCTGGCTTCTGGTTTTGTGAGAAAAGAAGGTTTTGATCATTTTAATTATTCTCATCAGTGTCTTAGCTATCGGACCAGCTTCCCATTTACTCACTGTATAGCACTGTGATCTTATTACTTTGTAAAATTGTTGTCATGGTTTTTTCCTATGTTATGTGATATAAGTGAGGGTTATGATGCATTTCCCAAGCATGGGCACCATAAGAACATACTGTTTTCCCTAAAAAAGAACCAAAGCATGAAAACAGAAATACCACTATCATGGAACTTCAACCAACTAATGATACACTCATCTTCCCATGTTCCTTTTGATTTATTCTTCAGTCTCCATTTTCTGCACACTCCTCATCAGACAGACTGCTGGGGAGGCCAGAGGCAGCCTCTGCTGAAAGTCTCTCTTGGATGCTTGCTGCTGCCCCAGAGGAAGAGGGTGCAGTCTGCTTTGTCCAGACCTTAGGCTAAAGGTCAGCAGTGGTCCTTTTCACTCAAATGTGGACAAGCATGAGTCACCAAGATCAGGGAACCCATGGATTAAGAGCCAAAGGTCCCTAGAAACAAGTACCTTTTATTGCCTACCATTGTTCTCTAAGCTTAACTCCCTCTGGAACTCATCAAGGGAATCAGCAGTGGACTCAAAGACCTTAACTGGTTCAGGCCTATTGCAGTCACATAATGGCCCCTATGGCTGATTTTTTCAGGAATCCTTTGTTGAAAAAAACAGGAATACATTTAAACTAGTTTAGGTAAAAAGAGTTTATTGTATACATGGGACAGTCACAGATACGGAGCACAAGCGAGGTTGATGTGTTTCACGGACACTGGAAGGTTGTCCGGCCCTTTCTGCCCTTTCTTTGAAATGCTTGGTTCTTTTCTGCTTCTCCTAGCAGTCGCTGCTTCATGCTCTCTCTCTCTCTCACTTCCATGTCTCTGAGCACAGTTTCTTCTGTTCTGAGGGCACACCACAGCCCTCCTGCCTGCAAATGGTGGTCTCAGCCTCCAAGTCTCTGTAAACTTCTTGCTCTGGGGTTGGAAAGCGTTGTCTGTAAAGAGTCAGATAGTAAATATTTTATGCTTCCTGGATCCATAAAATATCTGCTGCAACTATCAACAGTCACAGACTTTATTAAACTAGCAAGCATTGCCAGATTTGGCCAATGGGCAATAGTTTGCCAGCCCCTGAACTAGCTCTTCTCGACTTTTCCAAATTATTTGGAGAAGGAACCTGACTGATCCCCTGTGGGTCAGATGTTCATGCCAGTCATTTAGGGTAGAAGGTTTAGAGTTACCCCTTTGGCCTATGGGCTAGGACGAAAGATGGGCTTTTCCAGCAGAGTGGCTCAATTTTGCTGTCTGAATGGGAGCAGAGAGAGTGTGCATGGCTTATTTCCAGGCTTCAATATGAGTGTGGATGAGAAAAATGTCCTAAATGCTGGGGCATGCTGGGTCTACATTAAGCTATATATACATATACATAAATACACACACACACACACACACACACATATACAATCTAAGCAGTCCCAATTCAGAATGCTCCGATCCCTATAGTTGTGGCCTAAACCCAAGCTTTTTCATGTTTGCAGATGATCAACAGAGCTACAGGGACCTTCAGCTGGCTGCATAGGTCAAAGAATGGAGTCTCTGGTGCAAGAATAGTTTTTTGACTGAATTGTTTTCATGCATCACACACTTAGATGTAACCTAAAAAAACCTTTTATATGTTCCACTTTAATAACACATCCATGTATTGAGTACAAGGTATTGAGTATTTGCCACAGCTCTGACCCTTGGATCCTGTGTCATCCGTACAGGATGGAGAATGGAAGGAACTGAGGCTCAGAATGTGCTTGGTGTGTTACTTCGTTGGTAATCAAAAGTAGTACACTTACATATTGACACATCAAAATGTTCTTTTTGTACATTGCTGCAGGTTAAGAAAGACACAGCAGGACCTGTACAGAGTCAGAGAAGGGAAAAGCAAGTATAGTCTGAGAAGGGAGGACTTCCACTCCTAAATATATTGCGAAAACCTACTCATCATCTGCTGGGTGGACAGAGCCTGGTTTGTATCACAGGAAGGGACATGGGAACCATGATGCTGTCACCAAATCAAGTATCCCACAAAAAATGATCAGAGGAGGTCTTTGGAAGCTGAGAGGATATAGATGAATTTTAGGGAAGATTAACATCTCCTGTCTACACAATGGGAAGAAGTTAGCAGAGGTCTTTTACCTGGAGGAGCTGTACTGACCAGCAAGTGAAGTGACTATGCTCTCTTCCCAATTCAAGTTCAATAGTTATTTATCTATGCAAGGCACTGAGAAGATGCAAAATCAAGTGGCTGGAGAAACAGAACCACATTTGCTGAGTACATACAGTGTGCTGGATGTTCCTCACATTATCTTGTGAATCCTCCAAACGGTCTTGAGATGTAGATATTAATTTTCCTGTTTTTAGAGATGAGCCAATTGGGACTCAGAGCGTTTAAGTAACTTCCTCAAAATTACTGTCAGTATGTAGCAGAGTGAGAGCTCAATCTTTGGTCTTTCTGAAGTCAAAGCTTGTTTTCTTTCTGCTAAAGTAGCGGTTTTCAGTCCTGTCAAACCCAAGGCCCCTTTTTATGACAAATATCTTGTAAGGTCTTCTTTACTACCCTGAAAAAAAATCATTGAAAACTAATTTTTTTCTTTCTTTCTTTTTTTTTTTTTTTTTTTTTTTTTTTTTTTGAGATGGAGTCTCACTCTGTCACCCAGGCTAGACGGCTGGACTGCAGTGGCATGATCTTGGTTCACTACAACCTCTGCCTCCCAGGTTCAAGCGATTCTTCTGCCTTAACCTCCCGAGTAGCTGGGACTACAGTTGCGTACCACCATACCCAGCTAGTTTTTGCATTTTTAGTAGAGACAGGGTTTCACTATGTTGGCCAGCCTGGTCTTGACCTCCTGACCTCATGATCTGCCCTCCTCGGCCTCCCAAAGTGCTTGTATAACAGGCGTGAGCCATCGCGCCCGGCCTGAAAACTGATCTTATGTACAGTACTTGGGTTTTTGTTTGTTTGTTTGTTTTGTTTTGTTTTTTTGAGACAGGGTCTCACTCTGTTGGCCAGGTTGGAGTGTAGTGGCAGGATCATGACTCACTGTAGCCTCAACTCCCTGGGCTCAAGCAACCCTCCCACCTCAGCCTCCCAAGTAGCTGGGACTACAGCTTCACACGACCATGCCTGGCTAATTTTTTTTTTTTTTTTCTGGAAATGGGATTTTGCCATGTTGCCCAGGCTGGTCTCAAACTTCTGAGCTCAAGTGATCCTCCCACCTTGGTCTCCCAAAGTACTGAGATTACAAGCATGAGCCACTGCACCTGGCCTAGTACTTGCTTTTCTTAAAAAAGCAATAATATCTACATAAAAACTTGTACACAAATGTTTGTAGTGGCATTACTCATAATAGCTAAAAAGTGGAAATGCCCAAACATTATCAACTGGATGATGGATACACATAGTCTATTCAGACAGTGGAATATTGTTCAGCAATAAAAATGAATGAAATATTGATACATGCTACAACATAGAAGACTCTTGAAAACATTATGTTGAGTGAATGAAACCAGTCACAAAGAACAATATACCGTGTGGTTCAATTTACATGAAATATCCAGAACAGGCAGATCCATAGAGATGGAAAGTAGATTAGTTGTTGCCTAGAGCTGGGGGATGGAGGGACAGGGGGTGAAATCGAAGGAGAGCAGGATTTTTTTTTTTTTTTTTTTGAGATGAAGTCTCACTCTTGTCCCCCAGGCTGGAGTGCAATGGCGAGATCTCAGCTCACTGCAACCTCCGCCTCCTGGGTTCAAGCGATTCTCCTGCCTCAGCCTCCCAAGTAACTGGGGTTACAGTCACCTGCCACCAAGCCCGGCTAATTTTTGTATTTTTAGTAGAGATGGGGTTTCACCACGTTGGCCAGGCTGGTCTTGAACTCCTGACCTCAGGTGATCTGCCCAACTCGGCCCCCCAAAGTTTTGGGATACAGGTGTGAGCCACCGTGCCCGGCTGAGCAGGATTTTTTTGAAGGGTGTAATGAAAGTATTCTAAAACTGATGTGGTAATGGATGCACAACCGTGACTATACTAAAAACCATTGAGTTGCATACTTTAAGTGGGTAAATTGTATGGTGTGTGAATTATAGCTCAATAAAGTACTTTTTAAAAAACAATAAAATAATGTCTTGGCTGTAATGTAAATGAAACTAATTCATAATAAAACAACATAAACTATAACATGTAACAACATGCACAGCTACACCAGAAGACATGACCAAGTAGTCAGGGGCTTCAGCCTGTGTAGAATACCCGTAAATGTGACATTTACAAAATACAGACTGAATTGGTGTTTCATGTTGGTCACTCAACTGTCATGAGCAATATTGCCATTCATGAAGTGATTTTCCAAAATGATGAGCGATCCTTGGGCAGGCAAACAATTTGCTTGAGTGCGTATGCAGCTTTCTCTCTTTCCTGCCCCCCAACTCAAGGTTTGTCTGGGTGTTTCACTCTAGAACTACTTGCCTCCCCTGAGGGTGTTGTGGGCTAGAGAAAACTTTAACCTGGCTAAAACCATCTAGGGCCATTCTGCTCCGACATTCTACTGTCATCAGTGATAGTGTAGTAGTAGTCACTATTGTCATCATCCAAGTGGTAGTTATTATTTTCTGAACACTTGCAATGTGCCAGGCACTTTTTATAAATGTATGTTCAATTTTCACTGCAACCTTAAGAGACAAGTAGTCATTATTCCCGGTTTCCAGATGGAGGAACTTACCTGTGGATTTAAATAACTTGCAGAAGTCCATTAATCACTCCTAGTACAGAGTCAGATTTCCTAGTCATTCCTCTTTTGCACTTGCAGGAGAGGGGCAGTCTATGGTCTCTGCATACGTCCCTGCTCCCTTCTGGCATCTCTACCCCTTATACCCTATGAATTCAGGACTGTGCATCACACACCTTGTCCTTCTTCCCTTCTTTCCCCATCTTATGACAGCCACTCCCTTAGCAAGGAGAAAAGCCAACATTCAGTGGCTCCACCAGGCAAAGATCAGCCGCTCTGCCCCACTGGCTGCCAGAGCACAGAACACAGCCCATGCTGAGGGCAGGTGGCAGAGCCACTGGACACATACAGCTGTCTCGATGCCCTGCTTTGCTCTGGACACTTTCCATGTTGTGGAAGAAAAGCCAAGTAACTTCTTCAAGTTCCCACAAGCTAGCCCGCACAGTCCCTGCACCAGCAAAGGGACAGGAGCCATGCACCCAGGGTGCTCCACCAACATGGTCCAGTCCTTCCTTCCCACCTACTTTCCTGCTCACTTAATCCCCACTGAGTGTGTGTCTGGAGAGTCAAGCAAAACTCTCTACACTGGGCTTTTAAATTTTATTTTTTTATTTTTTAAAGAGAGCACAGACATTTGACACATTTTCTCCAAGTCTCCATAAAAAGCACTTTATGAAACAATCTAGGCTTACCAGCCTTGACATTCCCCAGCTTCCTGGACTTAATCACAAAGGGGGATGAGGCCAAGCCTCGGGGGGTAGAGTAGAAGAAAGTATAGGACTCCTTTGATGCCACCTACACATATTAAATGGACCAGCCACTTCTCTACTTTTCCTTGTGAAGAAGTTTAAGTTAATCAATGTCCCTTCTCTGCATGAGATCAATACTAAAGCTACAATCAGTGCTTTTACCAGCGTAGCTGCCCTGGGCCCATGGGGCTCCTGACTGTAAGGAAATAACCCTCTTCTGGATGAGCCCTTCCTCACTCCACCTCTCCCAGTGGGATCTCTCATTACAGAGGAAATGCTGGAGGAGGCTGGGATGTGATCATTTAGAGTGTACTTAGTGCCACGACACCAGTGAGAAAGGGCTTTTTTTCTGGCCGGAGACAGGATGCCCTTTACAAATAAGTGCAGTGGGGTAAACCTTGGGACTTACCTGACTGTGCACTTTCCTGTCACTCCCAACTGCTTCATCCTTTGCTTCCCACAACTCTGGAATATCAATCAGCAGATGGGCTGGCATAACGTGGTGCTTAAGAGTGAGTGGCTTCGGCAATAGACTGTGTGGGTCATGAGCTGTGTGACCTTGGATAAGTTACTCAACTTCTCCAAGCTTCCAATTCGTGATTTGTAAATGGAGGTGATAATACTACCTACTTCCCAGGGTTGCTCTGAGGATTAAATAAGTGAGAAGGCGTACAAGGTGCCAGGTACATAACCAAAGTTCAAATGTTTCTTATTCCTATTATCATCTTCTCCATCTTTCTGAAGGACTTTCAGAAGGCCCTAACCATTCTCTTTCTGTTTCTTCACCTGAAAATTGTGGATCATAGTGCATTTGAAAACATTTCACAATAGCCAGAAACTTTTAAGTATTAAAACCATCATATTGGCATATATCATAGAGAGTAGCAAGAAAACTGAGGGATAGAGGCTAGTGGAGGACCCACTGAGAATAGGAAGCTACTGTGGCCAAGAGAGAAAAAAATGATGACATGGAAAGAAACAAGATGGCAAACTCGAGCTGAGGGGTTAAGACCCTTCAACCAACTCCAGCAGCACTGGACAGGTTTATCAAGTTCTTTGGGGTGGTTCTCTGGTTGGACAGGTCTCTGGTAATGCTGGACCAGGTGTGGTTTCCAGGGAGAAAGGAGGTTCATAGGCTGGTGTTTGGCATATAGCAGATGCTCTGTAAATATTTGCTAACATTTAATGAAGAGAGCACTGCCCACCTCTTAGAGAGTGTCAAAGAGATGGCAGCAGCACTGAGGAGAAGGTGAAAGGGAACTCTTGGATGTTTCCGGAACCTAACGTATGCAGCATCTGCTAATGGAAGATGCATTTGCTCACCAAGAAGGCTTCCGGAGAAGACCTTCTCCAAAAAGTGCACCCTGACTCGGGCCAGGAAACGCCAAGAGTCTGAATAAGAGGAGCAGGCTCTTCAGGTCTCCCAGTGCCATCCTGGGAAAAGGAACTGGATGCCCGTGTTTGCAGGGGAGGAACCCAGGTATACAAGGAGTTCGCAGAGCCTTGTTGAAGCCTATCCAATGAATGTTGAATATGAACTATAAATATATCCTGTTATATAAGTTCAACATAAATTTCAACCTCTTTAAACTCATTTTTTCAAAGTTTTCACAGGTTGGGTTCACCAGAAAGCTAGCTCTGAGATGGAGACTGGTGTGCAAGAGGGTTTTTAGGGGTGCTCTTGGAATCAACAGCTGTGGATGGGAAGGAAAGAAAGGAGGCAGGATTGGGCAAAGGGAAAGTTGAGCTGTGATGCTGTCCCAGTGGAGGCCTCAGCCTACCTGAGTTCTGAAGATGGGGTGACCTTTCACTGCTGTCCTGAGTTGAGGTGAGGGGTTGGACTTTCATGTTTCTGCATTGATTAGGTATTAGATGAGCTGCCGGGAAAGCGGTGTGACCTTGAGCTAGCTGGCTCTCAGCCAAGGCAAATCCCTCAGGGAGCTGACAGCTGAAGTTATCTGCCAGTGGCAGCTGAATTTACAAATTCGTTATTCCTAAAGGGAGATCTGAGTGGTGCATCTCAGTGTCCACCACAACTGGGGAGCATAAATTAATAGAAAATTCTAGTGAAGAAAAGCCCTTTCATATCCAAATCATTGTCCTAGCCATTGCCTAGTCCCTTGCTCTGCAGAGCATTTGTGAAACAATGTCATTCACTAATTTGTTTATGTTCTCTCAGCTCCATGAATCAAAGCTCCATGAGCCAAAGGATGGGGATTTGGTCTGAGGTGACCAACACTCAGACCATATCCTGGTACATAATAGGTGCTCAACAAATATTCAACAAGCTAACAAAATGAGAAACCATAACTGGCAAAAAGCTTGATTTGTATTTGAGGTATTCTCAGGAGTCAGGGAAGGAGAGAGGGAATATGCTCCAAGGCCAGATTCAATGGAACTATGGCTGGGGGAATCATTGAAACAGATTGGGTCATAGATGTGCAAAATCTAATGCTGTGATTGAATGATGGCTGTCCCTTCCCTCTTCAGATGTCTTGTGTGGTTCTTTGGGCTTCTCCAGGAAAGGGAATGAGACAGTAAGGCACATTATCTTCCTCCCCTTTAATCCACAGTGCATCTTGTCATAGTAACAATGGCACCAGTCTTGTCTACCATCAAAGGGGAAATCTCAGCACTGGTGGACATTCAGCCTTGTTCCTTGTAGCCTGAACACCTGGAATTTCAAAAGCAGCATGCTAGTGTAAAACTTGCAAGAAGCTCGCATGGCACATGGGATTTTGGTGGCTTAGCTTGTGTCAGTTGCTGCCATTGGGGCTCCCTATGTATGAATGCTAATAACACGGGCAGTGCCAGGCATCTGGGCTGCACTGACATGCCCTCATTAACCTCAGGGTCTTGCTTTGTTTGCCTTTCAGCAGTGATTGGAGAGCTAACTTCTTCCCATAATTCAATTAAATGAAATTAGATTCAGGGAGAGGAAGTTTCTTCCTTTTGCCTTTTCCAAGAATAATCAATCTAATTAACATGTTCATGCCCCCAGAACTTTTTAAAATCTCTCCGTCCTGTTTCAATTAAACTCATTAGTGACACAGATTTCTTTTTTAAGTTATTAGAAGGTTGGAGTGGTTTGCAAGGCCTATTCGGAACAAGCCATTGGAACAGTGAAAACCCCAGAGTGGGTGCTCCTGTAGCCAAAAGATTAAATCAATTGCTTTTCCTTCTTGAACAGGCCAAACATGGTCAACCCCAAAGTCTTCTTCGGGCCAGCCACTTCTGGACCATAAGGGTGCCCTCAGACCCAAAGGCACTCAAGGGTGTTGGTTTCTAACCCTCTGCTCAGGCCTCAGAGGCACCTGGGACCCCAAAAGCCAGCAAAGCTGAGCTTCTTTTCCACTCGCAGGAGTAAGTGATATGGTGGAGGGCAGGAAGAGGCCAGGGTGCTGGGAAGATGCTCTAAAGACCTATTTCCATCTGAACATGGGGCTCTGCAGGTCCTGCATTTGTCATGGCTCAGGTCTCTACTAATGGATATTAATTCATTCACCTAAGAGACTGCAAGGGCACACCCTCTCCCCAGAACGCACCGTCACTTCAGCCAGGAATCCTTGGTGGCCTCTGTATTAATTACTCCTTTTGATTTTCTGTAATTCTTTTTTTCTTTTTTGAGATGGAGCCTCACTCTGTTGCCTCTGTAGTACAGTGGTGTGATCTTGGCTCACTGCAACCTCTGCCTCCCGGGTTCAAGCAAATTCTTGTGCCTCAGCCTCCTGATTAGCTGGGATTACAGGTGAGTGCCACTGTGCCTAGCTAATTTTTGTATTTTTATTAGAGACGGGATTTTGCCATATTGGTCAGGCTGGTCTCGAACTCCCGGCCTCAAGTAATCTGGCCCACCTCAGCCTCCCAAAGTGTTGGGATTACAGGTGTGAGCCACCGCGCCTATCCAATTTTCTATAATTCTGTATCTTGGGGCTTTGCTGACCCTAAAGGGACTGTCTCTCCCAGGGCTAGCCGCTTCTCAGAGATAGTAAATGAATCAGCTGGAAGTGTGCCTTTCATATGCAAACTAACCAATCCAGTGCCTCCCCATCCCACATCCTCCTCTAAGTGGAAGTGGGCTCTCACACTCCTGGCTACTATTCCCCACCGTAGTCACCCCAAGGACAGGTACTAGACAACTCAGGACAGTTGCTCTACTCTGAACCTTCTGAAATTATTCAAGCTAGCCAGTCCTAAGCCTGGTTACCTGACCTTGCCCATTCTTTCTCATAGGAAACACAATAAAAGCACTTGCTCGCATTTCCCTCTAGCTCCCGCCGCCTCCTGACCAAACCTGCTGCTTCTCCATGTGGCCCTGCTTGGTATGGTGCGCCCTGTTTTCCTGGGAACTGTGAGGAACTGGAGATCTTTTCAATAGAAGTTGTCTCTTGATCTATTGACCTCACTATACCTGAATACTAATAAAACCTACGTTTAAAACAGCCTCCTAGGCCCTCTCTTGGAAGACAAAGTCCTGTAACCATTCACCATGGTGGAGGAGAGCCATCTCTCTCCCTATGTCTGAACAGGGGCCGAAGGCACACATAGCTGAGCCCACTTCACATCCCCTCCCCACCAGCCACGAAGGCCATGCCTGGCAATGAAGTTTGAGATCCTGTTCCAACTTTGGAAACATTTTCTCCTCATAGGTATTGACTTAATTTTTATACATTTCCAAGACCCATTGAAGAAAATCCTCAGGGGCACATATGGTACAGGAGGATAGGAAACAGCTTGGAAGATAACAGAAAGGAATATGTATCCACAAGAAGAGCCTTTTCCAGTTCATTTCCAAAAAGAACTCCTCTCCTGCCCGGCTGGGCCTGGGGCCGCAGCTCTTAGAGCTGGTTTCTAACCTTGCTTGGACCGTCATCTCTCTGATAGTCTGATGAAGTTTCAGGACCCCTTCTTATCGTAAATATTTTATACAAATAAAGTAGAATACAGGGTATTACAGAAGAAACTAATAATATTGAGAATACAATTATTAGAACATTTTAAAACAAACTTTGATTTAGAAGTTAATGCACTGCTTTATTAATTCTTTAAATAACACAATGTAGTAGATGGTCTTATAAGTACCATAATTTTGAAGTAGTGGTGAGTGGGATAATGTATCACAATATCTGCAGTGAAAACTGATCTAAAAATGTTTATGATTTCCATTTTCCCAGGCACTGTTAATACTATTATAGTTTGTTGCACATATTCATAACTGAAAGAAATGCTAAATTGAAAAGGAGGCTAATGAAAATAAATAAGTCATTTTCTTTTTTTTTTTTTTTACAATTCAAGCTCACAAACAGATGCCCAGCATTCTCCCCAGCCCATGGTATGCAGGATACACACCCTGTATAGAGCTTTGAAAATTAGTAGCAGGCAGAAGAGCTGGTCTCCTCTGCTGAGTGTGCCTGAGCCACAGTAGTGCTGGCTTCAGCTGGGAAGTGTCCATTGGGAGCCCAGTGGTTTGGGCCAGCAAATCATATTCTTATTTGCAAATGGTCCTCCCTTCCCTCACACGTAGTTATTGTAGGCAATGAAAGCTCCATCAGGGTGCCTGGGATAGAGTAAGAGCAAACTAGCTTAGCGACCTTTGGGCAAAGTCTGTCTCCGTTCTGTAGACATGGAAAGACATGGGGGTTCTGGCCCTCTGTCTCCAGTGAGAGTTGAGTCTTATGAGCCCTGGAGATCTCTCCAGGTGTCATAAAATTGAATTATCTCATTTCTAGGCATGGAGTATGGTCACCCTACGCTCATGAATTATCTATATTACATACAGAATTGTTCATGCCCATGGGTCACCCTAATGATGCTGCATAGAGACGGAGCTAAAGCAAAAGATGAGGGAGACATCACTGCAAAGGTGGGAATTGTAGCCTTAGAAGGGAGTAAGGCCACCTGGGGAAATGAGAAGAAGGTGCATCATGAGCCAGCCTCAAAATGACTTGATCACAGAGAGGACAGGCTTTGGTGAGGGTTGGTCAGGTCAAAAGGTCAAATGTCCATTTGAATTCTTTGCTCTCAGTAAGTGGGAAGCAGCCTGCCTTTTCTCCCCCTCCTCTGAGGACCTGAGGGAAGAGCATGGGAGACCTGTTGACCCTTTGGGAACAGTCTAGGAATGTCCCCAAGATGAGCTCCTGCCTGCATCGACACCTCCCATTCCGCAGGACCTAGACCTAGGGCCCTTCTTCCATGTCCTTACTGCCATGGGTTAGGACACTCCTGCATGGAAGAATCCCTGTGCAGTTCATGTCTGAATTCTCTGCAGGGATTCAATGTCTAGAAGTTCAAGCACATCTTCCCAGCAGTGGTTTTTCTGCATCCAGGCCCCTCTGATCACATGGTAGGCAACTTGAAGTGGCCTCTACCCTGACAATGCTTCTGTCTTTGAGATAATTCTTTTCTTCACACCTCCAGAGACTATGGTTAAGTGTATGCTCTTACTGTCAGAAGAGACCTCATGATCACTATATGTCATGGGAGGTGCAAAGTTGTGCCTAATCCTCAAAGTAGTGGTTTGGGTGTGGACGCATGAAATAGGCCCCAGTGTAAGCTGTGTGTACACAGTGTAAGTGATGGCTTCACTTTGAGTTAAACCTAATACAAACTGTAATTGGAAAGTATAAATGGATTACCCTGGTCTTATTTAAATGTGCCTCCACCCAATAACAGCAAGGTCAGTCAGTCCCCTTGGAGAAAACACATTTTGTTTCTAATGAGTTCAAGAAATCTCTGACTAGGGAGAGTTTCTAATTCATGAGATAGATTTTCAAGTGTGGCTAAGAGACTTAATCTCTATTATGTTGCCCTAAAAAGGAAAGGAAGCTACACATTTAAGTTGTGATTATGAAATAACATACAATCTGACCTCAGACTAAGAAATCCTGAGATGCAATCTGTACATCCCAAATGTTTTGCCTTACATTTTGAGACTTAGTGATTTTGGTGGCAGTGGCACACAGTGATCAACATTTCAAAACCCAGGCAGACCACCTTGGCTTTGGGCCAATGATAACCATTTGCACAGAAGCTGAATTCCCCCATTCTCCTATGTCTGTATGTGATGCAAACACTGCATAGCTCTTAACTCACCTTAATTATAGCATCAGCAGATTAAATTATGGCCCATTTCAGTGAACGGAGACTTCTCCTACTCTCAGCTTTGTGACGTGTGACGTGTGAGCCAAGAGTCACAGAAGGCTGAGATGTTAAAATGATGTGGCTCACTGAGCAGACAGTTTGCCCAGCCTATACCATCAGAGGGGAGGAGAGACCAGGCTGCCTCAAAGCATGGCTTTTAGTTAGTTTTGCCTCATTCAATCAAATCAGGAGAGACAAACAAAAAATCAAAACACAAGAAAGAGGGAGAGGAAACATTATCCTCCTTCCATTGCTCTTTGTGTTCCCTACTTTGCCTCCCTGCTCTGGTTTTTAGCAGTTTGGCCAAGGGGTGGGGTTCTGGGCTAAAGAATTTAGGAAGGTAGGGTTCTATTTGGAATAATTTAGGAAAAGCAGGACCCTAAACATGGCAATGACAACAGTGAGCATCTAGGAAACCTCTACTGTTTTCTTAGCACCTTTTAAAGAGTAGAAATGAAGGCCAGCATCACTACAGCTATTGAAGGCATTGGTTCATGTTCTTGCTCTGAGGGAAAATGTAAAAGAGAGACTGAGAATGAATAAAGGCCACATCGTTTTTACTGCAGGGCCACACTGGGGCAGTGCTTTCAATCTAGCAAGTAAAAAAGTGATAAACAGAAATATCCTTTCAAGGCCACCTCAATTTAGGATTTTCACACTTGGGACAGAACAGGTGTAATGTCTCAGTTGAAAATCAGGGCCATCCTGCCTACTGAGATTTCCTGTTGCAATCCATTTATTTCTTCTCTGCAAAAAAATATATATATATATATGTGTGTGTGTGTGTGTGTGTGTGTGTGTGTGTGTGTGTGTATATTTATATTCTGTTTTCCCTTCAGCTGAAAAGCTGTTTTCTCTGGGAATGCTGTTTTGCAAATGGAGTGTTACAGTGAATAGTCAACAAAAGGAACTGGATCACCTGGGGAAATGAGCCAACACAGGGCAGGGTCAAAGTCATGAGAAGATCTTACCCACTGCAAGCTGTTCGCCCCTTCCTAATTGAAGCACGTGCCTGTTATCCTCTTCTCGGATTTTTAGTCGCCAATTTTTAATTGCGATTGAGTTCTCTCCAACACTTGACACATGCCTGATCAACTGCTGGCCAATGGCCTGTGCTAGTAGACCCATACTGACCAATGTTAAAGAAAAATAAAATTGGAAAGTCAGCCTGTTCAAAAGCTGCACAATGAATGCATTCCCAAAATAAGTGATCAAACAGTTCCTAGATTATTTGGCCCCTGCTTAGTATATCCGAGAGGTGATTATGAAATCTCTCATTCTTTTTTGTGCTTGTGTTTCTATTTATTTTTTTTTACAGTCTGCATTTTAAAAAAATTTTTTTTCTTTTTTATTATACTTTAAGTTCTAGGGTACGTGTGCACAACGTGCAGGTTTGTTACATATGTACACATGTGCCATGTTGGTGTGCTGCCCCCATTAACTCGTCATTTACATTAGGTATATCTCCTAATGCTATCCCTCCCCCCTCCCCCCCCCCCCCCAACAGGCCCCGGTGTGTGATGTTCCCCTTCCTGTGTCCAAGTGTTCTCATTGTTCAGTTCCCCAAAGGATTATAAATCATGCTGCTATAATGACACATGCACACGTTTATTGCGGCACTATTCACAATAGCAAAGACTTGGAACCAACCCAAATGTCCATCAATGACAGACTAGATTAAGAAAATGTGGCACATATACACCATGGAATACTATGCAGCCATAAAAAAGGATGAGTTCATGTCCTTTGTAGGGACATGGATGCAGCTGGAAACCTTCTCATTCTTAATTTAGGTCTTGTGCATGGCACAAACAGAAAAAAGAATATGTGTGGTTTAGTATTCTAGGGGTTTTCTAGGAGGCTTCAACCCTTGCTCCATGACCAGCACCCCCCACTGCCATCTGGCTGGTCCGCGTGGGCTCTCCGGGACCTGCAGCTCCTGATGGGCTCCACTGCTGCTCCAGCACTTAGCTTCACTGGGTTCCTGGATGCAAGAATGGTTCTCTTCAATTCTACTGGCACTCTACAAGGGTAACGGGAATCAAAGTGGTATCTGTTGTGTCAAAATCCCAAAGGGCGTCGAGAAGTCAGTTAGTCCACTCTGCCTTAAGGGCACCTTTCTTTTAGGGACATAGCACAAATTATAATATATTCACAAAACAAATACAAAGGCCCACACATTTTGAGGAAAGATCTGCTAGTCACCAGCACAGCAGATGTAGATGGTAAAGCTGACTTTCCATGTGCGTAGTTTTTTTTTAAGACAGAGTCTTTGTCACCCAGGCTGGCATGCAGTGGTGTGATCTCAGCTCACTGCAACCTCCACCTCCCAGGTTCAAACGAGTCTCCTTCCTCAGGCTCCTGAGTACTGGGATTACAGGCACCCACCACCAAGCCTGGCTAATTTTTGTATTTTTAGTAGAGATGGGGTTTCATCATGTTGGCCAGGCTGGTCTCAAACTCCCTATCTCAAAGTTCATCCATCCACCTTGGCCTCCCAAAGTGCAGGTATTCTTGATCTACAGTGATAGAATATGGAGAAGTATGTCAGTTCAGGTTCTCCAAGAAGCATGTGCCCAGATGGGATTAGACCGCAGAATATTTATTTACTGGGGGAAATCGCTGTGAAGGATAAAAGTGGAGGGAGCAGTAGCAGGGAGTGCCTTCAGACCTTATTCAGGTTGATCACCTGTAAAAGAAGTTTGGGAAGGAGGAAAGGAGATGTAGGTAGGGAGAGCTTTGGTGCAGCTCTGAGAAAGCCTTGGCCAGACCAGAGGAGGGCCCTAGAGCAAAAGTTGCTCAGTAGAGTCCTGTGTTGGGCAGCTCTAGCGAACCAACCATCCTCGGAGGTTGGCAGGGAGAATGGGGGTGGCCTAGCCGCAGCATGACCACTGTAGAGGGTCTGAAGGTGTTGCAGCTGGAAGCTGGTAGCCATGGTCGGCCCCCACGTGCTCCCCATAGCCAAGTTCTCTTAAAGGAGCATCTGAGTGGGCACCTCTTGACCACCATAAGGAGAGGGAAAATGATTAAGAATCCTTGCTCAGCCACTTCACTGGATGCCTACCTCTAGTCTATAGGGTTTACCTTTATAGTCTTAGCTCTGATTGCATTATTGCTTTAAAAAATGCAATGGCTCCTACTGCATAGAATCAGGATCCAACTCCATAATAAAGCACCAAGGCTATTCACTACCTGGGCTTCTCTCGACTGTCTCTTTGAGAATAGTTCTCATGCTGAAACCCAGAGAGAAGTGCTAACCAGCAGCATGTGTGCCTTTTACCACATAGCATTCTAAATGAATGTGAACCTGATTGCTCTGTGAGCACTTTCTGTTTTATGACAGCAGAGCTACAGCTGGAGGAAGCAATCTTGTGTCTTTCTGCCCTCATGAAGTCACGCAAAGGCAGCAAACCATCTGGTCTACATTATGGGCACTTACTCATATGCCAGGCACCTGAGTTGAGGAGAGGGCTAGTGGAGGATGATGAGGGAAATAGTCATGTCATGCCAACCCCACCTTCTATCATTCTTCTTTCCAATAGATAACCACTGCTTGCAACTCTTCAAATCACACTTCTTCGCTCACACTTGCATCCCTCGTATGACCCTTATGCATGGTAATGGGAGCTGGATCAAACTCATAATTCTATATTCTTCTGGTAAATTTTATCATTTTTCCCAAGGGTGAAAACAGGCAGTGGCACTGGTAAGTGATCTTTATTTTGAAGGTAATGGTTCCCAGATTGCTTATCTGAGAACATTGATTATTTTGGATTTTGGAAACAAAACCAAAGTTCACCACCCTGAGCCAGTCCAAACTAAAAATGTAACTGGAGAAGGCCCCAATTCCACATGTAAAATCATTTTATTGGTATAAATATACATATGAATAAAATACTTCCAGCCTGTAATGTAAGTGAATATTTGTGAAATGTCTTATAAAGAGTAGTATTTTGATTTTTACAGGTGTCAAAGTATTCTCTCTTAAAATCACACATTAAAAGCTAATATGCAGACAGAAATTAAAGGCCTTCAAAAACATGAATATTCATAAAACCTCATTCCAATCAACTATATACATTAATCTGGGCACATGGTAAAATCAGCCGCAGGCCTCTCTCACTCTGTTCTTAACTGTGCTCGTTGACGCTATGCAAAGGTCACCGACCAAGCTTTAAATGTACAATTCCACATCAGGAAGGAAGAAGTTCCCCATGGGAGAAGGTAAAAACCATACCCAAGATCTAATATATATAATTTATACAAATTATTAGTGTGCTCTGTTAATATAATTACAATGTGCAATTGCATACATCAAGAATAAATTGCTATATTGAGTCCTGTGTGGATTTGACACAGGTACACTCAGCAGTACTCTGAGGTTTGCTGTGGTGTTACTTGTGTGAGTGTGTGTCCAGTTATTTCATTTATCTCCAAAAACTCATCTTGCAGGGCAATCTGTAGCTGCCTCAGAGAAATTCAAGTAGGGCCCATGGGATAATTGCTGGCTTTCATTAAAGGCATATGAAGAAATGTTTAGAAATCAAATGCGAAGGGTTGGAGGAAGACCAAACAAATGTGATTTGATTACCAAGAAATGGATCTGTTTCTATACAAAAAAAAAAAAAAAAAAAAAAAAAAAAAAAAAAAAAAGGGGATGGGGGTAGGGGGAGAAATAAAGAAAAAGAAGAGAATAAAGCACCGAGAGAAGAACGCCTGGGAAGAAGAGGTGGTGCCCTTGGTTC